>NC_140952.1:82400911-82705911 GCF_014529385.1 Adiantum capillus-veneris | reverse complement strand
GAGAGAGAGAGAGAGAGAGAGAGAGAGAGAGAGAGAGAGAGAGAGAGAGAGAAAGGTCATCCTTAAAGGTCAGATTGACCAATGGGACCGAGTACAACATGTGACATGCTTGAAGACTATGGATATAAGGGTGTCACTGACAAGTTGAATCCATGAGGTGGCTAGGAGAGAAGGGTATGTAGTCCATGGTATGAACTAAAATGTAGGTAAAGCAAGTTTGATGTGATCAAAAGGTGAGCACTCATGTAGGGTATGATGATCACATTGTCAAATTGTTAAGGGATATAATTCGCATACAAAAAGAGACTCTCCTACATGTAATGCCTCAATGCTTTGTCTCACATTTAAGGGAGTGGGAGCTAAGCCAAATGGCTGCTATGGTATAAAATATGGGTAAGGGAAAGAATGTGAATGGTTGAATATAGTCTGCTCTCTCAAAGAAGAACATGCATGTGTGTGTGTGTGTGTGTGTGTGTGTGTGTGTGTGTGTGTTTTGTAGCACACCCTTTCTTTTAGCATGATGCCCCAAACTCTTGCAAAGAGAAACGATTGATTAAGTGAACTTTTCTGCTTTCATTGCCCTCACATTTTAAGGTGCCAATGGTGCCCAAATGTACACAAAAAAACAATATGCACCTTATATTACCAACATGCTTATGGTCAATTGCAAGAGACCTCAACATCCATGTGATAGTATTGGTTGATGCAAGTGTACGTGCTAGCTAGATTGACTGTAATCCAACCTGTAAATTTTTAAATTTACCCACGTATAGAGAAAAAGTTTCTATAGCCATGCAATCACCCCTAGGTCACACATGCATCATGAATACTGCCTTTGAGAAGCAAACGCCACACTACTCACCAAATCAGTTGTGCATACCAATGGCAAAGTTTCTTCTACTACTATGTGGTGTAATGTTGACATGTTGAGTCATGGCTGGTACGTGCATCCTAAGTTCCAACAAATAGCAGTTGATAACTTAGTTGATTGTGATGCCCCAAATGCAAGACCAAAACTACACGAGTGAAGCATGTGAGAGTTTCTATCATGACCAATGCCTTGATCGGTAAGGATGGTGAGAGGGGATGCTAATGCATCTAAAGAATTCGTCATTCAATGCAAACACTATATCCAAAGAAGGATACCAGCTCTCTATTAGTCTATTTAGAGGGCCACTACCACTCACCAGGGACCCATATCAATCGTGTGAGGGGGGCGTCTCTAGCCTAATCACAAATTCACTGCCTCCTTAGAGAGAAACATGGGATGTTAAGACAAGACATCATGCGAAGGGAGTCCATTACTTAATTTATTCCCAAGAGACCTCAAATTGACCTGATAATTCTTGAACTCAACACACACACACACATAGATAGAGAGAAGGGGGTGGAGGGGAGGGACAAACTTTCCATGATTAGGAGGACTATGTTGGATCTTGGCATGACCAACTAGGAGGAGATTTGTCCTTGGTCAATCCACAAGAATGTGGAGAGTAACTACACTTCATTAGTTGTTCAATCTTACACTCAAAAAGGTAGACATAGTGTTGATCCAAAATATACCTTTGTGTTTGGTTGATGTGAATGTGGAGAGCACTTAGACCTTGTGCGTTGTCATACACTATCATCTAGAAAGTAGTTATAGTGGTGGTTGATGCACAAGTGTATTAAAGAGCCATAAAAGCTCACATGAGAATCATAGGCATTTGCCCACATTTTCCCTCAGTGTGAAGGAAAGGAGAACAATGGTTGCTTCAATTGACGCACATGTAGCCGCAACAACGCGCGGGTCACATACTAGTATAATATAATGTTGTAAAAACGGTTGTGGGTACACAATGCATGCACCGATGAGGTGGTCAGCTTATGTGTCCCTAAACCCGAACGTCCTGGTCTCTGATTCAAATCATCCCGTCGTGTCTCGTTTTTTCCGTTGGCCATGTTTAATACTCCTCGCTTTTTTGACGACGTGCCTCGTCTTTCCCGTTGGTCAAGTTTAGCGCACCTCCAAATCTCGCCCTGCAGCTCCGATCGTTGATCCCATTACTCCACCCCGCATTTAATATGCGTGTCACTTAGTCTCCAAGGTTGGCAGTCTTTCATTTTGGAAATGTTGTTGTTGCTTTACTTATCACATTCAACTTTTGGTTCTTCTCAAACCTATAATGATGTGACACCTAGGGATTTTTCTTTCTTACTTACGATACTGTGGCTGCATGAAATATGATGTATGAAGGGGGTCGGTCTTCCCAAATGTTTACATTGCCAATGTCTAATCCTTGTACAAACTTGTGTATTTTTCCTTAAGATGCTTGAATCTAAGATCTTGTACAACAAAGACATGTACATGCCTTTATGCATGGTTTTAAAACATACACCACAAAAGAAAGGCTTTGAGTGATAACTTTCTAAAGAAGTTAACAACACAAGCGACCACATGGTTTACTAGAGGCTACATGGATCATTCTTGTCAACCATGGCCATTGGTTACACATATTTTTTGGTAGATGACAAAATGCATTGATCCATCATATTCTATAGAGGCATGCATTTGCTTGTGCCATTTTTACCAGCACATACTCGTAGAATGTTGTGAAGATTCCAAATCAACAAATTGTTGACACCAAGCTCTTTAAGTTCTCTACTTAATAGTTTAAGTTCTCTACTTAATAGTTGACCCATGAACATGTATAGATCTAACAAATAACACTTTCAGTGAAGTGGCTACTATTGATAAACATAGTGTAAAAAGTCAAAATACACCGCACCAAATGTTGGTTTAGTTAGAGTGTGCGCCCCCCATACACAAATTTGTATAAGAGAAACTCAACACAAAGTGCATTACTTGGTGTCAGACTACAAACTTAAGATAGCCCTTTCAAGAACCTATGCATGCATTCTCTCTCTCTCTCTCTCTCTCTCTCTCTCTCTCTCACACACACACACACACACACACACACACACATTAATCACAATTTGAAGAAGCTCACAAAACACAACAGATAGTGGAGTGTTAGTGTTTAAGTGCACATACAAGATATCCCTATAAGTTATAATACTTAGTGCATAGGTATAGGAGACTTATTCTAGATGAGTGTTATGTATGTGTTTGTCTCCCTACTATAACTTGCTTCTTTTGTAGACTTGCTTATTTTTGTACATTGCCACCAAGAATATTCATTTTCATGGTAATAAATGTCCCTTAGTAATGATGTGGGGAACATGACTTGTCCCTCACATATAGGGAAGGGCCGTGTCCTTTGGGGTATGGCCAATCTAAAAAAGGGAGTAAGCCCAAAGATTTATGAAAATCCTTGTCTTCTTATTATGTAAAGACTATGTGATAAGATCGATTGGATTATCCTACATTGGGACACAACATAGACTACTTTCTCTTATTTAGATTCTCTCCTTGACATAATGGTAATGGACATCAATGTGGTGTTGCAACCATGGAACACTGGGCTCCTTGAAACTGTCAATGTGCTTTGATTGTGAGTGAATTAATACTTTGGGGGAGTTAGATACCTCTCATAGGAAGTGCTCTACATAGACTCATGTCAAATAAGGAAAATAAATGCCTAAAATGATAAGATAAATATATAGGCACATAGGCATTCACTTGAGATGCATAATTTTGACATTTGATTCACCACGGCACACACTATAACAACACTATGATGGCATATAGGATCACATTAGGCATTCACTTGAGATGCATAATTTTAAATTTTGATTCACCATTGTGCACACTATCACAACTCCATGATGGCATGTCTAAATCACTCACAAACAAGACCGGACCCATGGTCACAAAGGTATTTGGCATTGACTAGCAAGCAAGAGCCAAAAAGTGCAGATATGTGTAGCAAACAAACCATGGCCACTTCACTCCTTCAAGATGACAAAGAAAATAAAACCATCACTAAACAAAAACTATATGCCGTCGCAAAGGAAATGGGTCCTTTGGTCCAAGACAGTTGGTAAGTGGTCTCCTTTCCTTATGTGGGTACTGAAGTTGCATGTGGCAATTAGAAAGGAGACTTGTAATGTGTTTTCTTAAGCTAAAATTTTATTGAGTAGAGACTTGTTTATGGCATCACAAGTGAGAGCACAAGGTATTAGCAGAACATATATGTATGTAGGTGAAGAGCTCTTGTTGAATGCAAAGAGAATTGTGAATCAAAGTTTACTTTTGAAGTAGTTATGGAGCTTCCAATTGACATGTTTTCAAGTTCATACTCTCTTGATGAGGTGCATGAGTACTCAAAAATATTTGGGGCTGATTGTATCTTATGCATTTTGTGTTGACGTGGTCTATGCACAGTTAATGCCAGTTTATGGTATGTTGAGATCTTACCATGTATGACACTTTAGGTATCTTGTTTTGATGCAATTTTTCCTAGGTTACGTGCATTGACTTGGGATTTATGCATCAAATAAAGCTTCTACTCTCATGATTATGCATGACAAGATTTCTATTTATGGCGATCTATTCCGCTTATGGAAGTTTGATGCCCCTATGGTAATGAGTGCTATATGTGATGTTGGATTTCATGGCTATGATTATGATTGCTAGCACCCTAGCTATTATCTCTACTATTTCCTATCATTTTAAGCCTTTTTTTTTAATTTTCTCTTCATTTATGAAAACAAATCCTATCGAGTCCAAAATTGTACTTTCTTTTACGCATTCAAAGATATACAATTGGTAACTAGGACCACGAGCTTCCAAATTGTAAATGTTCATTACTTAGATGTGATCTCCACCACTTTACCCCAAGTTTGAGGTAAACCATCATTTTTTAACCTTGGCTAAGGTATAAAAGCTAAATTTTGCAAAAACAACCTAAGTTTCTGGATAAAACAAAGTGAGCGTACGACTATTGTTGCTATTTGTGACTACTCTCTTGCTTCTTCCATTTGTATCTCTCTCGTATGGTGTGGCAGTGTGATTCCAAGTGTAGATACATGCTTGCAAGTGTAAACTCTCTCCTTTCATGTAAGTTTAAGTTTTGGTACGTCTATCTAAGTTCCATTTTTACTCGTAACCATTGTTTAGCACATCTAAATCAAGTTTCGAGTATTGAAGTAGATAGAGCAAAGGATGCTAGAATCGCTTTAAGTGCCCAAATGGACCTGCTAAAAATGGGTTGTATAAAACATGTCTAATTTTTCCAAGTTGTTGGGATGTCTATTATGGTGTGGCCTATTCTTGCAGCAAGTGTGTGCACATTCAAAGTACTATAGCTATCACTAACCATCACTAGAGGCTTTTAGGAATGTGGACTAGATTTTGGTGTTAAATATACACTTGAGATTAGCATTTTGGATTAGTAAGAAAGACTAGGCTTTTTGGAGAGGTTAGCAACCTCTTGTAGTCCCCATGCACTATTCGGGTTAGCTACATCCCACGGATTGACATTTTATGTGTCTATGATTCTTGCTTTCTACTATCGATATGGTGAGGCTTCGCACATCACCCACATTTTGATGCCATTTTCGAGGACGAGGCAACGTAAACTAGGGAAAAAACGAATGCAATCACACATGCAATCCATTATTTCCTTTATTTTTATCTACAATAATCATCATTTTTATTTTTCATAGCTAGGGAGAAAATCGCTTACTGGGTAGGGTATTGGGGACTTGCTAGGGACATTGGTAGTTGTAGGCTAGTTAGGAAATGGGTTGTTGGATAATCCTTGAGACTGGAGATGAGCTAGTGAGGATAATACCAAGCTAGGATGGTAAATTTGAGAAACTTTGGTTTCTTTATCATAGGAGTAGGTTAAGTAAAATAGTAGTTATTGTTTCATATGTGCTTAAAGAAATTGCATCCGACCACATTCTGGCTAAAACCAAAATAGACACGCCTATTTTGGTTTGACAAGTTTGAACCCCAACTCCACACCACATCCAAGCTTACTAAAGCACTCCAAATAGCACCAACAACATAAGTATGTTCTAAAGTTGCAAATTGGAATGCATAGGCCACCTTGAAAAATAGGTATGCCTATTTTGCATCACAATAGTTGCACTCATTTTGTGCAAGTCACTTTATCAAACAGACTCCATATACTGCTACTGGGAGGTATATGTGAAAAAAGGTGGAGATAGGAGAAATATACTCTCTTTTATGCGCCTTGAGCTTCTTCATCTTCTCCAAGATGTGTGTGCATCCATGCAACCCTAATTGGCTATGGCTATAGGTGTTTACATTATGAAGAAGACCTCTACTAGTGTGGTACATGATATGACACCAACGAGATGTTTTGCGGTGAAAAAAAAAATGTATCAAAGTTCCAAGTGATAGGATGTATTGCTTATGTGCATGTGCCATATAAGCTAAGAAGTAAGCGTGGTCTAAAAGCAAAAAATGTGTGTTCATTGGATACTCCTTTGAGCAAAAAGGGTATAAATGTTACAATCCTATTGCAAATGAAGGTAGGGTGAGAAAAGATATTGTTTTTTATGAAATGATGAGTTGGTATGGCGATGTAAGGATGATTTAGGGACTAATGTAAGAGGTAATGTGGCAACAAAAAATACAGTTGCACAATCAAAGGTTTTGAGTGGGCCCCAAGGGTTACCTAGTGCAGGTTATGGTGAGAATCCATGGAGTGGCAAGTTGTGTGAAAGAATCACTTGTACTAGCTTATAAATGTATCAAGAAAATTGAAGTAAAAAGTTCATGATTCCCCTAAGCTACCAAATTTGAGTGTTGGGTCATGATGATGGTGATTGTAGTGGTTCTGAGCATAGTTTAGGTTAGGATTTTGGTATACCCTCTATGAAGACTCTGGGTGCAATAAGAATGAAACTAAGGAAAAAGGCACATGGACATGATCGTGGGTTATTGTGGGACGGGTGTCTAACCTCACTCCTACCTTATTGCAGACATAGAGACAACCACGAATAAATTGTCAATCCATGGAACGAAGCTGACTCGACTAGTTCATAGAAGCTACAAGAGGTTGTCAATCTCTTGGAAAACAACAAATAACTCGCATCTAACTCAAGCTACACTCAGTGACAAAAATCACCAAAAGCTAATCGCTCATCGGCAAACAAATCACATATGTTACAGCATCAAACGACATCCAAACGTCACGAAACTTCTAGGACATCTTTATAAGACCTCAGCACACATGCTTATGGTCTCAAATCTCACTTTAGATCAAGTGCAAAAATCACACAGTGAGTTTTTGACCTAGTCATTTTTGACCCATAATACATTTAAATGCTTAGCAATGATGCCCCAATATCCCGCCTATACTTAGTTTTTTATTTTGAAGTGTAAATTCCTACTTATGATGAAATTAGGCCGCGGGTCGACGACACCAAAAGCTACAAAATCCCATGAAATATTTACGTCAATGCGTAGAGCTCTTACCTGCAGTTGCAATGCAACAGACGCGACTACAATGTGACAACCGGGGAGGGAGTAGGAAGTGGGAGAAGGAGAGAAGTAAGCGTCGTTAGCTCACGGTGTGTTTCTATTATCCAAAACTTATGAAAAACTTACAAAAATTGGCTTTTATACCTTACCCAAGGTTTTTGGTGGTCAAAACTAATAATCTGGGAGCTCTAACTAAAGACAGGTTGATACAATCTGGAAGCTTGTAGCCTTGGCTCATCAATTACAATATTTATCTGAAAAATAGGAGTTACAATAGTCCCGATTCATCAAAATAATAAATGTTTTTACAGTGAGATCTTCGAAAAATGGTATCCGAGTTAGCTTGCTGCTAACATTTCCCCCCTCCTCGCCTGTGTCGTCCCTTGACACAGCTTTATGGGCTGAAGTAATCTTCGGGTTAACGACTAGCGAGACGGTCTTTAAGTGCATGTAAGGCTTTCTCATATCTGATCTTTCTTTCTTTGTCTGAAACCTGCAAGAATTGCATGGTGACCTTGTTTTTGAGCTCAATGGCTGATTAGCCAACAAATCTGGAGGTTAGGTTGCTTATCACTAGCCCAAATATCTTGTTCGCTAAGTGAAGAACCCTGTATAGAACGCTTCCTCGAACCCCAACATATTGCTAGAAGGCAAGAACATGCATCGGGCGTAGAATCCATAAAGGACTTCTTTGGAAGGTTAGCCGCTTAGGTCGTAGCAAATACCCTTATTGCCCTCAAGGAATGACATCCACGATGCTCCTGCTTGCTGTGGCTCGTGAAAAGCTTCAATGCATGTGAGCAGCATTCGGTAAATTTTGTAGAGCATAGAACATGAGAGATCAAGGAGGCTTTTGAAGAATGTCATGGTGCTCATTAGGGTTTTTACCATGTATTCCTCTATCGGTGTTCCCTTTTCTGGTGCTGGCAATCTTGGATAGTTGAGCCATGTAGGTCGCTTCTTAGTCATTGCTTCATATGCTTGCCACGTCCTTACCCGAGGTACATGACAAAAGGTCGGGTCTTTCTGAAGTGCTGCAGATGCTCTTGTGAACAGAATCAAATAACATGGATTCTTGTTCAGCCAGCTCTTTCTCCACTTGAGGTGGACTTCCTCTACGCCTTCTTCCTACATATCTTTATATAATCTTTCTTTGACTTGTAAAAGTTCTACCTTTTGATCAAAGGATGTGGCAATGATTGTTGATGCCATTGTGCATTGATTTGGTTGGAAGTGAGTTGAGTAATGTTGACTGAATGGAGAAGTCTCAACTCCCAATCCATCATTGCTTTCCATTGTTCATATGCCTCTTGAGCAACCTGCTCCTTAAGTACATATTCTTCAGCTTTAGACAGCTGGACCATTGGCACTTGCTCAGCATCTGTTATTGGTACCTCAAAATATTCCTCTCCTCGTAGTCCTTATGCCGACTGTTTTTCCATCTCAGCGAAAGAGACTGAGGGAATTTCAATGCTTGGTTGATCTGAGGTACCAGCTTCTTCTTGCATGTCTGGATGTCCATCTCGCAATAGTTGATTGACTCGCTTGAGCTCTGCTATCTCCTTGAGCAGATGTTCTTCTCGTTGTACCCGCATCAATGCAAGGTCTCTTTGTTGTGATTTCTCTAGCTTTAGCTCGAGTTCAAGATCTTTATTTTTCTTTTCCAGTGCCTTATATACTTCATCGGTACCTTTGATCAAGGCAACTATAGGATTTTCCCTTATATGTCTCAGGAAGGTTGCATGATCATTGATTCTTTGCTCTGAATATTGCAGTGAAGCATTCGCTACATCGAGATGCACTTGGATCTTTTGTACTAACAAATTTGTAGTTAAGAGTTCATTGGTAACCTCTGTCAGTTGTTGGTCTTTGGTCTTAGAGGCATCTAATAGCTTCGTGAGAAGTTCGCCCAATTCCTCCATTTCCTTTGTTGCTTCTCTTTTGCTAGCTGTTGTTGTTTAGCTTCAGCTCTCAGCTCTTAGATTTGTCTTTGCAGATCAGAGATGACATTCATCATGTCCTCTAGTTTTCCTTGTAGAGCATCGATAACCATCTCCAGCTCTCTAGCCTTAGTAGTACGGCTAAGTGCTACTGTTCGCATTTTCTCTGTCATCTCTTCCATCTGCTTGGCATATTCGTTTACTTGTAGAACAACTTCATCATTTGTCTGTCAGTCTTCTGGCTCTATAGGCTGTGTGGAATTTTTAGCAGTTTCTGTGTGTGGCTCCTTGGGTGGGGTTGTGGCGGTTGCTTGCGACTGTGGTGGGGTTTCTACCTATCCTTGAGGCTATGCGGTTGCCTCGGTTGCTTTGTCTTCTTGACGCTTCATGGATGCCTCGGTTGTTTCTTGTTGGGTGGTTGTAGAAGGGGTGACCTCTATTTCTGTTGCCCTTGGTTGCTCAAAACTGGCAGCTGTTTCTTGCGGTTCAGGCTCCTTCTCTTTGGCTTGCTCTCCCTCTGTGGGTCTAACTATTGGTGAAGGTGGAGGGCTTGGCATCGAATGGTCTTCTTGTTCCATAGCAGGTGAAGTCGGCTTTGAAGACATTTCCTCCTGATATTGTTGTGCCTCGCTTTGTGAAATAGCCTCCGCTTGAGTTTGTTGCTCTACTGCCTCTTCTCGTGCTTTTCTCTCATCTTCTTGAGCTTCTTTCAACTTGAGTGCTTTTGTCTCTACATACATTCTTTCAAGAAAATTTGTGGGGTCCTCTGCTTCTTTTCTGTAGGGTTCTTTGTTCTAGGTTCCTTTATCTCTTTAGGAACTCACTTTTGCGGGTCCTCTCCTGCAGCTTCGCAGCTTCTTTCGTAAGTGTGCTTCTCTCTTTGAAACCTCACCTATTCTGTTGAGGTTCCTCTTGGTGTGCCGCCACCAGTAGCCACTACTTTTCTCTTCATCTCTTCTATTCTAGCTCGCCTTTCCTTGTTGTCTGAGCTTTCACTGCTATGTGCTTCATGAGAGCTTTCTATCGACTCTTCATCATATTTGTAAACTCTCTTTGTTGAGCGGGTGGCTCTTGGAGAAGATTGGGCAGGTACAATCCATGTGTTCTGATCTGGGATAGGTGAAAAATTGTATGCCATGCCAATAGCATGGTATGCTATTCTTGTCAATACCTCAGGTGCACTCAGATACGTGATTTTACCTTCTTTTTTGGTGCCCTTTAGTGTTGACAGCACATACTGCGCGTGATCAATCGGTTGCCTGGTTGTCAACTTCAACACTTGTGTGAATGTACTCACAACTTCATGATTAGGTGTTGTGTACCTTGGCGGTCTTTTGGCTAGAAAATGAAAGTGTTGATGATATAACCGTGCTGGTTCTTCAATTTGCTTCCGGATGAGATCGGCAAAGGTTGCTACAGCATTCTCCTTGGTGAAGGTGCTTGCTACCTTTCTATCTCGAGCCCTCATTGTCATCCCCTCTGTTGGCAACTTCAAAGCCTCGGCCACAATTTCCTTTGTGATCACTACTTTGACTTTCTTCCCTTGTTGGTCAGTAATTTGGGCTGATCCATCTTCCTTAATTGTGGACAAGAGCTTGTAGGCTTTCTAGAAGTATACACCACATGGTTCTTGGTCATAGAATTCTCTAAGGCTGAGCCTTCTGTTGGCCTCCTTTGTGTCTGGCTTTGCCGCGACATCATAGATTTCTTTTGGTAGTAGTTGCAGCTCTACTTGATGTCCTTCTTCACTTTTAAACCTGCCTATGAAAATTGTGGTATTGTTCTCTTTCCCCGGGGATTTACTCTATATACAAAATGAGACGCCACCTATGAGCGAACAACTTTGATAAAACCCCTATATACGACTCATATTAGGTAATATGACCCCCCCTTTCTATGCTTATACGACAATCAATGAAGAAAACTATCATACTTCTATCTTACATATAAAATTTAGGTCTCGCATGATCTAACTGAGTAAAATAGTCAACGACTATATAGCATGGTGACTGACAATGTACTAAGGGACCACTATTGGTGATAACTAGATGTACCCTCAATGTGTCCTAGTTTGACTTTCAAACTATGGTAGCTCTTGCAGCTTTTCTTTTTGAGATACCCTTTTCTTGGCTTTCTCCGTAGCTTGCATTGCTCCTGTTACGTGAATAGAATGCCAAAGTTAGAAAATTTTTGCAAATTCCTCTCTGAAATGTCCTTCAACCTGAATTGCTGACAAATTGAGTCCAATTTGCTTCAAATCAATTTTTGAACATGCATAGATGCATAAAAACATGTAAAGATCAAAATCATAAAGTCCAAGCAACAATTTGCAACAAAAGTAAATAATCGTGATTATTTACAGCTGATGAATTTTTCCAATATTTTGCAATTTTGGCATCATAGGCTTGAAATATATATCAATTAGATACTCTGAGTGAAATGTGGGCTCATTTGAGTGCACAGGGTGAAAATGGTGCTAGATTTAGGCTTTCAGTCTCTGAAACAGTAGATATAAAGAAATTTTGAGATTTTGAGCCCCAAATTTGTTCGATTGCTCAGTGGGCTTAGGACATCATGTGCTTGGGTCCCATGAAGTCAAAGTTGCAATTTCCCCCCATCTTGGTAAAAAAGAAAATAATCGCGATTATTAACTTTTTCTTCAAAATAAACATTTTTTTGTGCAACTTGGTTCTAGGCATGATGTAGACCCTGTGTATGAAATATGGGGTGATTTGGATCAAAAAATATGACTGATAACTCAGAAATTGGTTTGAAAGGACTCCTTTGCGTTTTTTGACAATTTTCCAAGTTTTCATTGATCATTTTTGCTCATACTTGAAATGTGGCATGTAATAGGTGTGTACAAGTGATAGGTGATGTGAAGGTACCATTTTCAAGCCAAAAATTTACAAAAGTAAATAATCGCAATTATTTAAAGCAGTCAACTTTTTTCGCTAAACTTGATAAATTTTGACATAAACATGTTCAATACACCTAAAACAAGTCTTAAATTGAATTTAGTAAAGTTTTGTCTTGTCGGCATCACTTCATGTGCTTTGTCGACTTTGAATTCACCGATTTTTGTGACTACATGGTCTGTGGGGTTGGTTAGTCACTTTTGAAGCTATGGAGATGTTCAAGACCTTTTATCTGCAGATTATTCAAAACAAGAGTCTTTGGATGCAGTAAAGAATAAAATGGATAAAGAGTGTGGAGACTTATTTACAGACATTGCAGTCCATTTGACTGACAAACCTACTATGTCTTCAACTACTAAAACAGGTTTCAAGATCACAAAATTAAAGGACAAATTGGCAGAGCAAGAACCTCTAGCAAAGTTTTGGGATCAAATTCTGGACAGGCCTATAATTTCTAAGGCTCAGTTTTCTATTGTGTCATTGAATGAAGTGCAAATTGCACTAAAGCTAGTTAAGAACATGTTGAGCAGCAATCTCTAGATCTTACCTTTTTGAGCAGGGAGAATGATGGTCTGCATAGTGAACTGAAACAGATTAAAGAGGGAGCTTTAAAGGATAAAAAGGAACAGACTGAAATAGAACTTTTGAACAAGAAAGTTCAGGAATTGACTGAAAGTCAGGAACTCATGCAACATGAGTTGAAATCCTATAAACAGGTGGTGTCTTTCAAAGAGAAGACTTCAATAAAAATTTATCAGTGGAAGGAGGAGTGGTTTCAGATACTGCAATCACAGCTAACTGAAGTGTCTATTGTCAATGCTACATTGGAAAGTAGAAACAGGGTCTTGTTAAGTAGGGTTGCAGCTTGCAAGAAAGTTGAAGAAAAGATTAGAGACATGTCTGATGAAGAGCTCAATGTAGATGGTTGGTATGTCAACTCAACGGATATAAACAAAATGAAAAAGGAAGTCATGGAGTATATGAAAGGGGTCTGGGTACAAATTCAAATTAAAATGTATGATGTTGTGAGTAAACCTTATTAAGCTTTTACAGAGGAGGAGACAAAGGAGGAAATTAATCTTGGAAAGACAGTATACAGAGCTAAAGGAGCAGTATGCACACTTGCAGCAGCAGGTACAAATGGATGTGCAAATGGATACTGCAACAGGTGATGCAGATCACACTACAGTTGAAGTTGAAGTGCATAATACAGTTAAAAATGAAGTACATGAAGCAGTTTTAGGTGGAGTTACACACATTGATGACACATGTGATTAGCAACAAATAGAATGTTGAGATGTCGAGCTCTACATCTTGAGCTGGCATCCACTACGGGTCTTGGCCGCTTACGACATTTACTCACTGGCGCGTTAGGTGACCGACACGGAGGATCTCTCCCAGTGATTCTACAGCTGGACTACACTTATAGTGCCAACCTAGTACGATTCTAGCGAGTTCACACTTAGTGACCGCATGTACATATGTGCTACTTTTCAGTTTTAGCACTTAGTCATTTTGTACTCTCTTTTCTGTGAGAAGAAGAAGAAGCTTTCCATCTCTGTGTGGTGTGTGCTTGTCTTGTGTAGCTCTCTTGCATCCTCTTTCTTTACATGGTATCAGAGCCTGGTGCAGGCAAGAGAGGCTAAGAGAGCAAGAGCATCACAATCCCTTCGTTCGCAATCCACGACCAGATGCCTCAACTCCCCGCGCAGCGAAAAATTTTTTATGGGTTTTTCGTACAAGTTTTTGAACAGGTCTCCAAAGTGCAGTACACAAAGATTTACTGTACAAGTACAGTGGTTGTATGTACGCTTGATTGTGGACACTCGTTGAGTGTAGAAAGCGTTACAGGTACCACGATAACAGGTTCAGCAGATTTGCAGGTTTTTGCAGATTGCAGCTATTTTGTCTTAGTGCTTCAAGATGTCTGACGGTTTCAGTCAGATTGTTACTGAGAAGCTTGAGAAAAATAACTACCCTGCATGGAAGTTCAGAATAACAAATTTCCTAAAAGGAAAAGGTTATTGGGACTATGTAGAAGGAGACAATGAAAAGGAACCAAAGATTCCCGAGGCAAATGCTACAGCAGAACAAAGGAAATCTTTGAGGGACTGGCAACAAGGCCAGAGCAAAGTGATGTATTGGCTTTCTATGAGCATCACAGATGGCATGATGGGCTATCTACAGGATGCTGAAACCCCCGCCATTGCATGGAAAAATTTAGGCAGAGTGTTCGAGGTGAACACCAAGGCCAAGAAGCTTCAACTAAAGTCAGAGCTAAATCAGGTTAAGAGGAACAACCTCTCCATCAATGATTATGCTTTGAAGATCAAGAGTATCATTGAGGCTCTTGGATCTATTAAAGTCTCAGTGGAAGACGATGACATTGTCCGTGCATGCTTGGATGGTCTAGGAGATGAGTATGTGCATTTCAGGTCTTCCATGAATACAAGAGACGACATCCCCGTGTTCCAAGATTTGATTTCTATGCTTATTCTTGAGGAGAAGAACCTTGGTCTTGACACGTCTTCTTCTCGTGGCAGAAATAGGTCTGAACAAGCCTTCTATTCTAACTCCAACAGAGGTAGAGGTAGAGGTCGTGGTCGAGGCCCAAGTGGTTGCAGGGGCCAATTTCAAGAAGGTCAATCAAATCAAAACAATATAGGTGGCAAGGGAAACTAGTCTCAAGGCAGGGGGAGTCAAAGAGGACGTGGTGTAGGATCAAGCAGGCAGCAACATACTGCAGACAGCAGAGAATGTTGGACTTGTGGTGAAAGAGGTCACATGTCACGTGACTGTTCAAAGGGAAAAGCAAGTGGAAAGAGAGAACAGGGAAACTATGCATCTACTAGCAGAGATGCAGATGACAGCAAAAACGAGCGCATGTTTGTTATGCAGCATGTAATGAATACAATGACTGCAGAGAATTCCACCCAAGATGATGTTTGGTATGTGGATTCAGGTGCCTCTAATCACATGACGTCTCGTGGAGAGTGGTTTAGAGATATGCACAAACCAGATCTGTCAGGCTATGTGCAGATAGAAGATGACACAGCTCACCCCATTGCTCATGTAGGGGACATACCTCTAAATACGAAGAGTGGGAAATCAAAGTACTTAGCAGATGTACTTCATGTCCCAAACATTACAAAGAATCTTGTTTCTGTTGGACAAATGGTTGAGCAACGTTTGCAGGTTCGCTTCAATCCGAATGACTGTTATGTAGAAGATTTCCAGAATGGCTGTAAGCTGATCAGAGAGGGCAAATGTGTGGGTAGAATGTTTACGTTGAATGTAGACATGCCTGAGGTAAAAGCTGCATTATTTGCACAGGGCACAGGTGTTGTGGCTGATGTTGACATTTGGCACAAACGCATTGGCCATGTCAATGAGCAAAGATTGTGCAGCATGCAATCAAAACAGATTGTAAAAGGTTTGCCCAAATTCAAGGTGGATGGTATGCATAAAGTGTGTGCAGCATGCCAGTTTGGAAAACAGTCAAAGGGCTCATTTCCACATGAGCGCAATGTATGTAAAAATCCACTTGAGGTGGTGCACACAGATGTTTGGGGTCCAAGCGACACTGCAAGTATACATGGTTGCAGGTATTATGTCTCTTTCATTGATGACCATACAAGGAAACTATGGGTCTACTTCATGCATAACAAAAGTGAAGTGTTTGGTCACTTTCAGGACTTCAAAGTCATGATTGAGAAGGAGATAGATATGCAAATCAAGACATTGAGGTCAGATGGAGGGGGAGAGTACTTCTCCAATGATTTTTCAGATTTTCTGCGAATGCATGGTATACGTTGTCGTGCTGTGACACGTACATAGTGGGAACGCATGCTACAAGATCTATCTTGTATTTTTTTAGATACATAATTATATTTCCTATAGTGTATATATGCATATTTAAATATAATAATAAACATTCTATCTCATCCTATTATTTTTCTCAAGGGTAACATATCCTTACTTTACCATTAGAAAATATTATGGGAAAAGCATCAATAGCTCCGTCTCTTTAACTTGGGACAAAAAGCATTGATTCTTTATTTCTACTATTTCATTATCATCTCACACCCTAGCTAGATCCTATATCTAGGGTAAACTCCAATATATATATATTCTATGTATTTTTTATACTTTTCTTATATTTCTTTTTAAATAGCTACTAGGAGAGAATCAAATCCTAGTGGGACACTAGGTGGCATGATTTCAAAGATATACTTATTTTAATGCATTATTGCAAGCATGATTACAAAACTTTGTCAAGGAGCAATGTCATGCTTTCATATGGCATGAGGTGTCCTTTGGAATTAAATGAAAGTATAAGCTAAGGAGACCACATGAAGACTTTTGCTGCCATAAATGAACCCTATTTTGATGATTTTTTTACACAAGGTTCCAATCCGAATTGGAAAACAATTTTAAAATGAAAATCGTAGCTAATGAGCTGAAGTTTTTGCTCATATTTTTACTTTTTTATTTGGAGCCACGGTTGAGGAGATATGATCAAAATACTGGACCCCAGTCTGCCCACATCATGCAAGAACAGCTCATTTCCAACTTTTCCAATTCCTGTTCACACTGGCTCCTCTCTTCTTGTGTAAACCCTTGGGGGTTCCCTTCACCTATAAAAGGGGACCTCTTCTTCCTTGGAAGGAACCCAAGCATTCAAGCCATTGATGAGAAGAATTCTCGAGGGAGTGAGTAGTAATGCCTAATTGTACTTAGTCCCATTAACATAAGCCCAAGCCTACACTTTCTCCTAGAGGAAAACTAGCCATTCTTGCATGCCATCCTTGGAGGATCAACTCTAATCAAAGAAGGTGTTGTACTTGGCGTATCAATCAACGTTGAATTCTCCCCTCTTCTTCTCTCTCCCATCAATAATGGTGCCGAAGGGTTTCAAGTAAGATGTGTTCTACATTGATGTTTTCTTGATTTCTTGTTGTTTTCATTTTCATCTCTAATCCAACATATATATATGTATCTAATCTCATCTCCTTAACCAAACCTATCTCTCTCATTCTTAGTAATTCATCCTCTCTAGGTTCTCTTTGCTACAGGTACATCTCTCCCCGCAGTATCCTTATTGCCTACGGGCAAGAATAGGGCTTGGGAGGGAAACTTCTCATCTCTTCACTTTTCTCATATCTACATTTCTCACATACTATCCTAGATGAATAACCCACATGATGATCATTTCTGTCGCTTTCACTCTGTACGATCTATTAGAATTAACGTATGGATTAGCCGTAAAATACACTTTCAACAACGTATAGTGTTTCTCTTCGGCCCTGAAAGGCTCAATGAAATACTTCTATCACCGGATCCCATCATACTATCTCTCATAGACTATAATTTTTCTTTTGATGTAAGCGTAGTTATCTTGCTATGAACCAAGAGGATTTGTACACACAATTAATCCCAATCACTAGACAAAATATATATATTATGGTAAGCACAAAACTACAATTCCAAAGAACAATTCGTAGCCTATTTGGTCAGCCAAGATTGAATGCCATTAACTCATCCATTAACCCTTTCATATTACCCATGATACGATATGACCATAGCCTTGATGTTTTCATCTTCGTATTGTTCTAACATTCTCTTTTGCGTTCTTTCTTTGTGTGTGTGTGAGTGCAAGAGAGAAAGAGTGAGTCTTCTTTGATTGCACTTCTTTTCAAACCCTAGTCTTCATGGCATCTATGGTTTAACTCCTTCATATAGTTTTTGTTGAGGTCTCTCACAAACTCTCACAGCCATAAGCCCGGTGCTTTCCTCGCAAGACCGCAAATTTCTCGACATATTTTTGGTGAACCCGACGCGAATCTGCTAGGGTGAGAGTTTGTGGGTAACCATGGGTGATCATGTTGAGCAACAGGGTATGCATTTTGACCCAGCAACAATGCAAATGTTTCAAGAATTTGCAATGTTCATGCAACAACAACATGCTACTAAAAGAAGGGAGATTTCATCAACGAAGGCCATACAAGCAGTCGTCAACAGAATGGATCAGTTCAATGGCAAAGATGTAACCAAGTACTTACGCGAGTATGTGAAGGAGATGGAGCTGCATCGCGTGTCAGAAGGTGAGATGATTCAAAGCTTTGAGCTAGTTGGTGCTCCAGAAATTAGGGAGCATGTTAGGGCAATTAAAGATGGGCATGGGAGAAATTGGGAAGAACTCAAAGTAGCTTCAAAGGAGGAATATTTCATGGAGGACTCGGAGAGAGTGACCAAAAGGACATTCTTAGAATGGGTAGTCAAGCCAAAGCAAGGACTATCAATAACAGAGCTACTTAGGGAATTTGAGCGGCGCTATGCACAACTCACTATGACAGAAAGGGCCACACTAGATGCAGAGAAGACAGATCTTTTCTTACAAGCTGCAGGTAAAGAGTTTCAAGAAAATTTGGAGCTTCTTCTTGAAGATAATGATGCTGAGCAAGGACTAAAGACCGACTGGAATGAGGTTGAAGGTGATGTCTCACTGCTTACCAGACGACAAAGAAGAAGGGACAAGATGGTAGTAAACACTACAAGTCCTTCCACCTCAATTTTTGACAAAATGGTAAAGCCTACTTTTATCGCTCCTAAGTTTGATGAGTCCATGCTAGATGAGCTTGTGAAGGGAATGCGTGACTTGAAGGTGAAGTTTGCAAAGCTTGAAGAAAAAGGCCAACCATTAGGGCCACTTCCTAGGCAAAGACAATAGCCCAAAGAAGGGTTTGTTAATAGATGTATTTGGTGTGATAGTACAGACCATGTAAGAAGGGATTGTGATGATTTTAGTGATGCTTTGTCAAAAGATGTTGTCTTTTTTAAGGATGGTAAAATCCACTTAAAAGACACAGGTCTACCCTTGAGAACTAACTTTGGGAAGGGGGGAATGCAAACCTTAGTTGAAGATATGGCAACCAAGCATGCCACCTCTTCAGTTGAGACAGCTACTTATGGAATAAAAATTGAACATTTTTGTGATGAAGAGGTGAGTGACCATCATGGTCAAATTTGGCCAAATGTCATGCAATTAGCTAAAAAGGGAAAGCTTACAAAAGAGATTCTACATGAAGCAGGTGATTGCATACGTCTAGAAACAGGATGGAATGATCCAGTGGACTCATTGTCAGTGCATGCCTACATTACAAAATGCCAACAAAATGAGGCAATTGTAGAAGAGAAGCGCAGACGTGAGAATGTTGATGAAGGACCATCAAAAAGAGCTTCTAGAAGTGGGGGAAGAAGCGACTCAATGCCTTCTCAAACACCCTCAACACAAGGAGCATCTCCACCTGAAGTACTCATGGAGGAGTCTACAACAGGAAAGAAGAAAGAGCCAACGAAAGGTAAGACAAAAGGCCCAACTTATAAACTACAATCTGATATTGAGGTTGCTACAGATTTAAAGAAATTCTTTTAGGAAAGGATCTTGAATAGCAAGATTGAGTTTACTCTGGGAGAAGTTCTTGGCATTGCAAAGCATGAATTCCATGAGGAGATCATTGACATCATCAAGAGAAAGAGGCAAACCCTTGCTGAAGTTTCTTGTCCACAGGTTGAAGACGAAACCTCAAAAACACAAGGGATGCAACTGCAAAATAAGGAGAATGATGGAGCTGTGGTAGGATGCTACCAATCTAGTGGGAGAGTGAAGCAAGTGTATTTCTCAAATGATTATGAAGAAGTTGAAGATATTCCTAGGAGTTACTATTCACGAAGTCATTGGGCAAGGGCTACTACAGAAAGTTTGGTCAAGGTAGGTGATCTTGAAGAGCCATTTGTTGCCTTGATTGACCATGGTTCAGAAATAAACATAATGTCAAAGAGTCTCTACAACAAGTGCAAATGGCCGATGGACACAGATCATGGCTGGATGGTAAAAGTGGCAAACAATTCATCCGGTGAATTGTATGCAGCATGTCCAGGTGTGAAGGTAACAATAGGTGATGTAAAGATTGACCAAAACTTCTTTGTACAGGATACATCTTCATATCATCTCATCCTTGGACAACCCTACATTCTGGGAGTTCGAATGGAAACAAAGGTAATGGACGATGGTTCAGCATATGCTAGAATACGTAGCAAAGATGGTAAACGAGCTGTCCAATTTCTCACAGTCTGTGTAAACCATGAAAGAAATCGTGACAACCTCAGAGAACATCCTCTACCAAAGGTAAGCAAAGAGTTTCATGATCATAGAGAAATGATGGGTTTTGGCCAAGTACCATTGTAAAGCGGGATTGCAGTGGTACAGAAAGAAAAAGGGTCTCGCTTGATCCAAAAATAGGTGAAACTTTCTCAATGAGCTCCTTGGTAACAAGGAATGGATCAGTATGTTTTACAAAACTTGAAGATTTGAAGAGATATGAGAGGCAATATGTGCATAATGTACAAATAGGCATGAAAAAGAGTGGGTTGCTAAAGCCTACTGAAAATGTTTTGGGTTTTTGTGAGCAAGTTTCTTTTGTAGATACTATGGGTGAGCTTGATGCTATAATGAGGTCTAGTTTGCATCTTGAAAATGAAGTTGTGGAAGTTTGCTCTATGGAAATGTATCAAGTAATAGAAGCCTTTAAAGAAAGCCAAACAGTTGGCCCAGAAGTCCATGTTGAAACTAAATACAAGAGTGTAGCAAAGAAGGTGAAACCAGTAGCTTCACCCTTACCACCCAACAACAGGGAAAAGATTGAACAGGCTTCTTTACAACCAAGTTTGCGGAATCCTAAAAAGATCGGGCATACCTTCACAAAGGAGTCTTTTCAAGAGTTGCAGATTGGTTGTGAGGAGTTTCTAACACAGGAGGAGACAAAGTGCTTCAAAGACATGCTTTCAAAGCATGGTAAGGCTTTTGCATTTGAGCCACATGAGATAGGATGTGTTGATCCTTATATTGTAGCTCCTATGGTAATTTTCACAATACCTCATGTGCCTTGGAATCTGCGGCCTATTCCAGTTCCAAAGGCTCATTTGCCAAAGTTAGTAGAGCTACTGAATGAGAAAATCAAAATGGGAATCTTGGAGCCTTCTTGTGCTCCATACTCAAATAGGTGGTTCACAGTTCTAAATGGTTCTCTATGCTTCATCCAAGATATGCAACCAGTGAACAAGGTGACAATTAGAAATGTAAGAACAGGTCCAATTGTGGATGAATTTGCAGAGGCGTTTGCAGGGAGGGCAATCTACTCAATGGGGGATCTCTACTGAGGGTATGATCAATTTCAGCTTGCAATCGAAAGCAGAGACTTGACAACCATGAGGACACCTTTGGGTTTGGTAAGGATGTGTACCTTGCCACAGGGAGCAACCAACTCGGTTGCACATATGATGAATGGGATGAATAAGGTCTTACGTAACTTTATTCCTCAAATCACAATGCCTTTCATTGATGATTTGCCTATCAAAGGATGTGAAGAAAGTGACAAAGATGAGGTTTTGGATCTCAAGGGATGTCGCAGGTTTGTGGTAAATCACATAAATGATTGTGATAAAATTTTGTCTAGGTTGGAAGAAGTGAATCTTACATTGTCAGGGAAAAAGTCTATGTTTGGTGTCAAAGAAGTGCTCATTGTGGGGCACATGTGCGGGCCATATGGTAGGAAACCTTGTCCATCAAAGGTAGATGCCATCCAAAGAATGAAAGAAACATGCACTAGCATCACTGAGGTTAGAAGGTTTCTGGGAGCATGTGTCTTATATCTTATTTGGATTCCACATTATGCACATGTAGCTGATCCTCTTTATCAGCTGCTTAGAAAGAATCAAAAGTTTAAATGGACAGAATCACATGTAAAATCCATGAAAAAGCTAAAGGAGTTACTCCAATCAGCAACGACTTTGAGAAAGGTAGACTATGAATGTCAAAGGCCAGTGATTGTGACAGTAGATACCAGTCCTACAGGGATTGGATGGGCAATACGGCAAGATGACAAAGAAGGACACAGGTATGTGGTAAGATTTGGAGCAAAGGTACTAAGTGCTCGCCAAAGAAACTATCCACAGATAAAGAGAGAGTTATGGGGTATGGTTACAGCCTTGAAAAGTGGAAAAGAGTACCTAATTGGTGCATGTCTGGTTGTAGAAACAGATTGTCTACCACTTCTTGGGATGATTACAAGCTGCTCAATACCAGACATTGCTATGTTGCGGTGGATTGCCTACATTAAGTCCTTAAATCCCGAGTTTAAGCACATTGCAGGTAAAGACAATACAGTGGCAGATATGCTATCAAGGGCAAGGTATGAAGATGAGTCACAAATGATTGATGAGGGAGATGATGTAGGCACAAAATTCTATTCTATCTCTCATGTCAAAGGTAACAATGTCTGCATGACTAATTCACTTGAATTGTTCTTGAAAGATCTTTATGAAGGTGATTGGCTTTCTATTGGAAGGTACTTGAGTACTCTAACAAAACAGGATGATTGGTCTGAACAAGAATTCAAGAGGATACGCAGGAAAGCATATGGGTACTTTTTAAGGGATGGTTCCTTGTGGAAGCATCCTAAACAAAAGGGTGCTACACCACAACGGGCTATATGTAAAAAAGAGACTCAAGTAAAGCTCATGCAAGAGTTTCATGAGAGTCTATGGGCTGGACACAGGGGTGTGTGGGCAACCTTCTCCAAGTTGAAAGAAAAATACTGGTGGAAGGGTATGTATAGAGATGTATCTCAGTTTGTAGAGTCATGTGTAACTTGTCAAATGTATTCAAATGTTCGACATCGTGATGGATTGCACCCTACATATCCATTAGCCATGCACTATAAATGGGTTGTGGATCTAGTCACGATGCCTTTAGGACTCTGGTAGATGAGATACTTGGTTCTTGCACGAGAGGACCTAACTAACCAGGTTGAAGGAAGAGCATTAAGAGCTAAGACCACAAAAGCTGCGTGCAAATTCCTTCTTGATGAGGTGATTTGCCGTTATGGTTGTGTGGGAGAAATCACTGCAGATCGAGGTGAACTGGATGCCGAAGAAGCAAGGGAGTTCTTTTATAGATTAGGGATCAAGCTTTCTCTTACTACAGCTTACAACCCTAAAGGGAATGGAAAGAGTGAAAGAGGGCATCCTCCTATCATCAAAGCTTTGGCCAAGGCTTGCGAAGGAAGAGTTGGTGAGTGGCCAAAATTGTTACCATATGCTTTATGGGCTGATCGTACAACACATAGCTCAGTAACTGGCTACATGCCTGCGGAGCTAATGCATGGTCAAAAGCCAGTGATGCCGATTGAGGATACAATTCCCACATGGAATGTACTACCTTGGCAAAAGGGGCTTAGTAGGGAAGATCTCCTTGCACTGCGTATAAGGCAGCTAGAGAGAAGACCTGAAGACATTGAAGCTGCAAAAGAACGACTCAAAAATGCAAGGTTGAAACACAAGGACTATTTTGATAAGCGACATCGACTCAGGAGCAAAGCAATTGACAAAGGTGATTGGGTTTTAGTGTATGATAGTAGCCTTGATAACCAGCACACAGTCATGCGTAAGTTCTCAAAAAGATGGTTTGGACCGTATGTTGTAAAGCATGTGCATGAAAATGCTACTTACAGCTTGTCTGAACTAGATGGTACAGAAGTAAAGATTCCCATTGCAAGAAAAAGGATTAAAATGTTTAAGAGAAGAGGAGACAATGATCTAGAAGATATTGATGAGGAAGAAGAGAAAAACACAGGTGAAGATCAAAGTGAACATGAAGCTCTGGAATCATCCAGTGAAGAAGAAGACAAGGAAGATATACAACAGGTCTAATCTTACAAAGAGACAATGTGGCACATACCGGAGGATGTGCAGGTTTAGAGGGGGTGGATGTCGTGCTGTGACACGTACATAGTGGGAACGCATGCTACAAGATCTATCTTGTATTTTTTTAGATACATAATTATATTTCCTATAGTGTACATATGCATATTTAAATATAATAATAAACCTTCTATCTCATCCTATTATTTTTCTCAAGGGTAACATATCCTTACTTTAACATTAGAAACTATTATGGGAAAAGCATCAATAGCTCCGCCTCTTTAACTTGGGGCAAAAAGCATTGATTCTTTATTTCTACTATTTCATTATCATCTCACACCCTAGCTAGATCCTATATCTAGGGTAAACTCCAATATATATATATTCTATGTATTTTTTATACTTTTATTATATTTCTTTTTAAATAGCTACTAGGAGAGAATCAAATCCTAGTGGGACACTAGGTGGCATGATTTCAAAGATATACTTATTTTAATGCATTATTGCAAGCATGATTACAAAACTTTGTCAAGGAGCAATGTCATGCTTTCATATGGCATGAGGTGTCCTTTGGAATTAAATGAAAGTATAGGCTAAGGAGACCACATGAAGACTTTTGCTGCTTTTGACCGCCTTACAGGTAACACAGTGAACCATAAGGCTTAAATGCGTCACAACGGCCGGTACCTACCCATCTCCCTCTCCATACGATCGGTTACATAAATAGACAAATGCTCCTGCCCATTCTATTCTGTTATAGACGGCAATAATGTAACTGATCATAATAGGTACTATTGCAGAAGCATGAGACTAAGTCGAGTTATTTCTTCCTAGCTTTTATTGTTTTTTCTTTGCTTTTCCCTTCAGCAATAGCATGTGTTAGATTTTTCAACCTCCATCACATCTTGAAATGTTCGAAATACAGTAGTCCTAGCCGTAAACGATGGATATTAATCGCTGCGCGTATCGACCATTACGCTCATAAGCTGTTATAATATTAGCTTGAGCCTACCTTCGCACACCTCCGTTACTCTTTGGGAGGCATCCGCCTCAGAGAACAGGCAAGTTAAACCTTTGCTGGGCGCAGCAAAGCAAAAGACCCGAGTCCCCAAATCAAAGTTGTTTACTTAAATCTTAAATATGGTACGTTATATCTAATCAAGTGTATGTCTGGGAGATTAAAATTTTTCAATTTCGCAGATTTAGGCAATTGTTTGGTTACTTTGGCGGCAAAAGAGTTAAATTAGCTATAGAGAATCCTTGTGGTTAAAAACGCAGCTTTATTTGGTCAACTGTGAAAAAGGGTTGGTTTTCCAACTCAATAAGAACATTTCGAAGTAAGAATCAATGTGCGGATATGATGGAATTGGCAGACATGCCAGGTTTAGGTTCTAGTCTATTTTGATAAATGTTCTATCCAATCAAGTCTTATCGTTCAAATATCTTTGTCAGTGTCTATCTATATCTTTTTCATTGTTGCATCCAACAGGAGTTGAACCTGTGAATTCGCCAATTATGAGTTGGGTGCTTTGACCGTTCAGCCATGGATGCCAAGAATACTTTTTCTTTGAGACATTATATCATTACGTTATGTAATGGTAAGATAGGTTTTTGTCTTTTTGGCGGGAACGGAGAAAGTCGCAATTTGTCTCTTAGGCCAGGTCGCCGATAGCAAGCTGTGTGCTCGTTGAAGGACGGCAATAACACTAATCCAGGACTGGAGCGAGTTGCTCCAGGCACTGAGTTCAGCCACTATACTACCTACAACGCGTCGATAAGGAGAAGCGTTAGGCGCACAGCAACGTAGGGCCTGCTGACAACATGTAGTGCGGGGGCAGGGTTCGAACCCGCAGTCTTCAGGTCATGAGCCTGACGAGTTGGCCATTTACTCCACCCCGCAATTGATCTCTCTCGGCTAATTTCCTTTGCATAATTGAGCCTTTCGCATCCCTGTAAAGGCGTGTTGTTGATTATTTCGTTACTTGGTTAGTAGCGTGCTTTAGCTAGCTCATGCCATTTTACCGGTCCAGTTTTCATCATCGCGTGCTTTCTTCTCCGAGCCAAGGAACAGACGCGAGGCTCTTTGAAGAAAGCTTAATAGGAAATACGTGCGTGAAGAACGGACAGAATTACGCTTCAATCAGTGCACGATAACAAAGAAGAAAAGTTGCCATAAATGGACCCTATTTTGATGAATTTTTTACACAAGGTTCCAATCCGAATTGAAAAACGATTTTAAAATAAAAATCGTAGCTAATGAGCTGAAGTTTTTGCCCATATTTTTACTTTTTTATTTGGAGCCACAGTTGAGGAGATATGATCAAAATACTGGACCCCAGTCTGCCCACATCATGCAAGAACAGCTCATTTCCAACTTTTCCAATTTCTGTTCACACTGGCTCCTCTCTTCTTGTGTAAACCCTTGGGGGTTCCCTTCACCTATAAAAGGGGACCTCTTCTTCCTTGAAAGGAACCCAAGTATTCAAGCCATTGATGAGAGGAATTCTTGAGGGAGTGAGTAGTAATGCCTAATTGTACTTAGTCCCATTAACATAAGCCCAAGACTACACTTTCTCCTAGAGGAAAACTAGCCATTCTTGTACGCCATCCTTGGAGGATCAACTCTAATCAAAGAAGGTGTTGTACTTGGCGTATCAATCAACGTTGAATTCTCCCCTCTTCTTCTCTCTCCCATCAATAATGGTGCCGAAGGGTTTCAAGTAAGATGTGTTCTACATTGATGTTTTCTTGATTTCTTGTTGTTTTCATTTTCATCTCTAATCCAACATATATATATGTATCTAATCTCATCTCCTTAACCAAACCTATCTCTCTCATTCTTAGTAATTCATCCTCTCTAGGTTCTCTTTGCTACAGGTACATCTCTCCCCGCAGTATCCTTATTGCCTACGGGCAAGAATAGGGCTTGGGAGGGAAACTTCTCATCTCTTCACTTCTCTCATATCTACATTTCTCACATACTATCCTAGATGAATAACCCACATGATGATCATTTCTGTCGCTTTCACTCTGTACGATCTATTAGAATTAACGTATGGATTAGCCGTAAAATACACTTTCAACAACGTATAGTGTTTCTCTTCGGCCCTGAAAGGCTCAATGAAATACTTCTATCACCAGATCCCATCATACTATCTCTCATAGACTATAATTTTTCTTTTGATGTAAGCGTAGTTATCTTGCTATGAACCAAGAGGATTTGTACACACAATTAATCCCAATCACTAGACAAAATATATATATTATGGTAAGCACAAAACTACAATTCCAAAGAACAATTCGTAGCCTATTTGGTCAGCCAAGATTGAATGCCATTAACTCATCCATTAACCCTTTCATATTACCCATGATACGATATGACCATAGCCTTGATGTTTTCATCTTCGTATTGTTCTAACATTCTCTTTTGCGTTCTTTCTTTGTGTGTGTGTGAGAGCAAGAGAGAAAGAGTGAGTCTTCTTTGATTGCACTTCTTTCCAAACCCTAGTCTTCATGGCATCTATGGTTTAACTCCTTCATATAGTTTTTGTTGAGTTCTCTCACAAACTCTCACAGCCATAAGCCCGGTGCTTTCCTCGCAAGACCGCAAATTTCTTGACAACGCAGGCAGTTTACATGCAGATATACTCCATAGCAGAATGGGGTCGAAGAAAAGAAAAACAGGCACATTGCAGAAGTTGCATGTGCATTGATGAATGAGAAGAACATGCCTCATCATTTCTGGGCTGAAGCTGTAAATACAGTTGTGTACATTATGAACAGGACACCTACAGCTACAGTGCATGATGTAACACCTGAGGAAAAGTTTATAGGTACAAAGCCTGATTTGGCACACTTGAAAGTGTTTGGTTGCATAGCTTACGTGCATGTACCAGATGAGTTGCGTAGGAAATTGGATCCTAAAGCAGAGAAATGTATTCTTGTGGGATATTCCCTTGAACAAAAGGGATACAAGTGCTACAATCCTACTACATGAGAATTACGAGTGAGCAGAGATGTAGTCTTTGATGAGATGAGCAGCTGGTACAGTAATGCACATGGCACTATTGGGGCTGATGTAAAAGATGATGTGGTTGTACAAAATGTGAGGCCACAGTCACAGGTTTTGAGTGGACCACAAGAGTCCTCTTCTCGTGGCTCTGTTGAGAAACCATGGAATGGTAGACTACGTTCGCAGGTTACTCCACCAACAGGTACAGGGAATGTATCACGAAAAGGAAAGGAAAAGGTTGATGAACCTCCCTTTATGGCTGATGCATCATCAGGTTTTCCACATGTAGACATGGATTCAGATGGTCTTTATGAGGAATTTGGAATTCCGGCTGTTAGGACACCTGGTGTAAGGAAAGTACAAGAAGATGCTAGAGGGCAAAGGAGTGACCCAGGACCGCGCAGATATAATAGAGTCAGAAATCCAGTTCAGAAATTGACTTATGATGGGTATCTAGCGCATCACCAAGCCTACATGGCTAAGGTGATACAGGATGTGGAGCCCACATGGTTTGAGGATGCAGTTGGAAATGTGCATTGGGATGATGCAATGAATGAAGAGATGGCTGCATTGGAAGCAAACGACACATGGGAGTTGGTGCCATTGCCAAGTGGCAAGAAAGCTATTGGCTGTAAATGGGTGTATAAAAATGTTCTCTTTTGGGAGTGCTGCTATTACTTGGAGCAGCAAAAATCAGTCTAAGGTTGCTTTATCGAGCACAGAGGCCGAGTACAGAGGTGCAGCAGTTGCGGCGTGCGAGCTAGCTTGGCTACGCACATTACTTGAGGACTTGGGAGTGCAGGTGGACTAGCAGGTTGTCATCCATTGTGACAACCTCAGCAGCATGCAGTTGGCTAGGAGCCCAGTGTTCCATGCCAGGACCAAGCACATAGAGGTCCATTACCACTACGTTCAAGAGCGAGTGTTGGCGGGCGACATCGACTTGGTCTACGTCAGCAAAGAGGAGCAGATAGCGGATATCTTTACCAAGGCCCTCGGAGTTGAGAAGCTTCGACGTTTTCGGACTATGCTTGGACTCTACGATATGCAGAGCTCGAGGGGGAGTGTTGAGATGTCGAGCTCTACATCTTGAGCTGGCATCCATTACGGGTCTTGGCCGCTTACGACATTTACTCACTGGCGCGTTAGGTGACCGACACGGAGGATCTCTGCCAGTGATTCTACAGCTGGACTACACTTATAGTGCCAGCCTAGTACGCTTCTAGCAAGTTCACACTTAGTGACCGCATGTACATATGTGCTACTTTTCAGTTTTAGCACTTAGTCATTTTGTACTCTCTTTTATGTGAGAAGAAGAAGAAGCTTTCCATCTTTGTGTGGTGTGTGCTTGTCTTGTGTAGCTCTCTTGCATCCTCTTTCTTTACATAGAAGACCCATTGATGAAACTTGTTGAGGTAATGACAAAAGACCCAATTATTGAGGTACATTAATAGAAGTTGATGATGATGTGAATGCGCAGTCAGGTGTAGTGGCAGAAACTGAAGAAACAGGTGTTCAAGAGTAGTAACTTCATTTTGGTTGTCATGTTTTAATGTCAAGGGTTTTTTTTGGTTCTTACAATGTTTTGCAAACATTGCCCATCGGGTGTGCCAAGTCTTACAAGCATTGATGCCTCAGTAATAGTTCAGTATTTACCTGTAGAGACAGTAACTAAGGTTGTAGATTTGGGCTCTAAGGGTGTATTTACACCAGTACTTTGGAAGTTGTAACTAGACGGTCATGTGATGGTAGAAAGGTTCTTCTTAGTTCTTGACGTTGTTTTGCAGTTCGGCAGTTAGCTTTTCTCTTATGTAGTCACACTGCTCTCTGTGTTGTGTTGTTGTAAGCACTTGTGGGTTGATGAACATTGGGTAATGCATTGCCTTCTCTTCTCTATTCATTGTGTTATTCAGTATTCTCTAATGCAGTAGTGTAGTGTAATATGCAGTTTTTCTGTGTAACTGCACTGAAATACTATTAGGGTGGTTAGCCCCTAACACTCCTCTTTTGCCTTCTTTGCCAAATTTGTGATGCTATTGGATTCTTCGAGTTTTGTTAATTTTGTCAAGAATGTTTCTTCTTGAGAGAACACCCCATGACACTTTCTAACATCCATTTGGACTAACTTCATGTTAACCCTCACGCACATTCCTATCACCTACAACGGACGTCGTATTATTTATTTGGTAGAGTCAGTATCGGGCTTGTCGGTCCAATAGGAAAAGGGTAAGAGTGATTGCCGATGAGAGGCGCACTCTAACTGGAACATTTAAGGGATTAGTTGGCTACGCATGGGCACCCAAGTGTGAATGGGGCGAGCTCATATAAAAGTCAACTAAACCTAAAATTCACTCATTCTCTCATTTGTGCAATTGAAGAGTGCTCTTGCTCCATCTCCATCTTCTTCTTCTTCATCTCCTTGTGTGTGTGTGTGTATGCATGAGAGAGAGAGAGAGGGAGAGAGAGAGAGAGTGTGTGCGATCGAGCATTGCGACGACGGCACGGCAGCGGTGAAGCGGTTGAGCGCGGCGTAGCGGCGTCTCCTTCTTCTTCGCGGCGAGGAATCCTCCACGACAGGAACCGTAGAGCGGTGAGTGACACACCAACGCCATCTTTGAGCTTACTAGTTTAGGCTTGTTGTGTGCTTGGAGCCATTTGATGCTCGCACACAATGTATCGGCAAGTTCCTTGCATTGACATGTGCGACATACGCGCACATTTTTGGTGCCGTTGCCCGGAAATGCCATACACTAAGCTTGAATGGCACTCTGTGCTTCTTTTGTAGTGCAATTTCAATTGTAGGAAAGGTAAGGAAGGAGGGTGTGTGTGTTGAGAAGAAGGATTTTGTGTTACTACTGTGTATTTTTTTGTTAATGGAGTTTTCAAAGGTACTGTGTTTTTTCTCTATGTAAGGTGTTAGCATTAAGGTTGTTAGTTCTGTGTAATGTAATGTACAGTAAGTAGGAAGTAGATCTGTGAGAGCTAATAGAGTGTGTTAGTGTGTAACAGTAGGTGTATTAGTTGTAAGTAGGTAGGTAGAGTGCGCGCAGGCTACGGCGACCTTTTCCTTAAAATATATTAAAAAAAATTAAAGGTAGAACGAGAATCAAGAATATCTCCCAGACCCAAGCCCAAGCTCACGCTCAGGCTTAGGCCTCAGTCGTCCTTTAAAATTACGTATTTTAGCTTCACACGTAGCTAAAAATCGGCTTTTTTGAGGACCAACGGAGCTTCAGGTGACCGAACGTTGTGTTGTAAAGCACATCGTGACCCTCTGAGTGATATGCTCGTTTTAAGCTATCACACACTTTAATAAAAAAAAACCGATCATTCAAAAATATTAAAAAACATAAAAATACGAGTGAAAACGGACGCCTAAAAAAGTAAGCGGTTAACCTTCGAGGTTATTCGCCGACGTTTGTAGGGTGCCAAAGGCACATGCATCTGTGCTCTGGTCATGTGCTAGAGATGGATCAACTAGAGAGAATTTCGACTACGTGAGTTATCATTATCCACCTACCTTAGATTCTGGGCCCTCAGCGGGGATCCAAGGTAGTATAAACCAAGACCCGAACATAGCGGCTAGTGACTCTTCCTCTGACTACGACGTCATAGAGGGTTTCCCAATGCCTAATCCCGATAGCTCAAGCCAAGACATGCATGCCATGGGCCCGCAATCTGGGCCGAGCGTGCTTAGCTGAAGGAAACCGTTAGTAGAGCCACTCGCTCCGAACATGGAGCTAATGATGTAAATGAGGGGGGTGGGGAAGTGAATTCTCCATTCATGACCAACGTAGAGCCTATGCCCTTAGAGAATGTGCACGTGAATACTTCATTTACTGCACCTCTTGACTCTTCAGAGTTATTTCCCTCCGAGGTCATATTACCCGATGGTAGAAGCCTTGCCGAAGTGCAAGAGGTTGAGCGATATATCATGGCGGCCAGGGAAAAGGAAGTCGAGAGCTTACGCAAGACGGAGCAACGAAGAGAGTTAAAAACGAAAGCCCCTATGTCAATATCCTTGCTAAGAGAGCAATCAAGTGCTCCTGACTTAGCAACCGCTAAGGGCCAACCCCTAGAAAGCAACATTGCATCTAGCTCAAAGGACACCCCTAGCACCTCATCCTAGATGGAGCATTCTTAAATGAGAACTGGGAGTACGAACTACAAACGGAAACTCTAACCGACCTATACACAGGTCACACCTATCACGTGGGTTGGTTAGATGTCCTACAATCCACAATGGGTGCTACAAGTGTGGAGGATCAACAACAAAGAGTTTGTGAGGTCATCCATAGGGTGATTGAGTTAGAGAGACAGAACAAGGGGATCAACATGCCTTCAACGGGTCTCATGAGATTCTTGGATACAAAGAAGGCTAAACAACCGACCTTATCGCAAATGGAGACTCCCTCGGTAAGTCCGATGGATCCCCCATATGTTATTTCGCCAGGGGTCTCGATGCAATCTGAGCCCACAAGTGATAGCTTTACCTTTCCAAGTCTGGCTCATCTTTCCCTTGATGACACCATGGCAACCATGCCTACCCCAATGATGGGCATGCCAAGAAACACGCCATGGACCTCATTTGTTAGTAAAGCACCACTACATGATAGCTCAATGCCTGCAACAGTACCTACAAGTGTGTACCATTGTATACACCCATGGGTCCTCGTACTCATGTAGTCCCTACCCCTCCCATTGTTTCAACTACCTATGCTCCACAACCACAACACCCAAGTTCTTATTTCCATGGGACTATACCGGCCAGAATTAGCATGTCACATCCGACGTCTGCTATGCCTAGGGCCACACATATGAACTTTGGACCACCACATGGCATAACATCATACCAACGTGGAACCCAAGGGCTTCCTATGCGCCAAGCCCAATGCCAATACCTACTCCACATGTAGTCTCTGGAGCACCTTCACCCACGGTGCCTGCTCACTTAGGTGACTTGGAAACATTTTCTCAAGCTATTGGTCGATCTATTGCTGAGAATATGCGTAACACACCTGATAGAGAGCCTAGAAGTAAGGCAGTACAAATAGCCAAGCTCGCACAAAAATTTAGTGGAAACGGGGATGTGAGAAATCATATCGAAGTGTTTGAACAAATATGCGATTCTCTAGGAGAACACAATGACTTGCATAAGAGTAATGCTGTAAACCTAACCTTAAGTGGAAAGGCTGGGGATTGGTATAGAACCCTAAGGGTGGAAGAAAAAACGATTTACCCTACTCTTAGGAGACTGTTCTTGAAAGAATATATATGAGAGGGAGTGCTTTGGGGAGTAGCCTCTCAACTCCAGAAAGCCCAACGAGAGGAAGGAGAGTTGGTGAGAGACTTTATTAGTCGCTCGAAGCATTTGAATTCTCGTTGTAATCCAAATGAGTGCTTCAATAATAATCAATTGCTTGATAGATTCATTAGGGGATTACGACATGAGGATATCTACAATGGCATCAGTCAATGACCCTAAAGCCTATTGCGAAGGAGCCAAAGATATCTGAGATGACTTTAGCATCAGGGCATCAGCCAATGACCCTAAAGCCTAATGCGAAGGAGCCAAAGATATCTGAGATGACTTTAGCATATCTCACCAAGGCTATTCAAGAGAGTCTTAGAGACAATCGTGCTCCGCAAAACAATCATATGTATCCAAGAAGGGAGTAGCAATGGTGCTCGGTATGCTATGGACCACATAGTACTAGTGAATGCCCTACTTTTAGAGTAAAATTCAATGGGAACTGCAATGCCTGTGGGAGGTATGGTCATCAAGCTAAGGATTGCATAGTATTTAAGCGTGCGATGGCCAATAGACCAAACTTAGCATGGACAGACACACCTCGAGTGCCTGCGTTGATGCCGGCCCCACCTCTTGAACAAACAGCACAACACATGGTCCCTAGGGCCCAAAATGTTGTTCAAACAACACCCTTACCACCTCCAGTGCTAGGACCGCAACCACCACATCCGAGAATTACTTCTGTGAACCAAGTTAGTTGTGAGTCATCTATTTCTTGTTTGGAAGGCTGTGAGGAAGATATAGATCCTAATATTGCCTATGGGATGGATGTTCTTGAAGAAAGTCCACAATACTACATGGAGGACTATTGGGGACAAGTCAAACCTGTATATCAAGTAGCTGCTCTTGCGGAAGAGGCCAAAATATCAATTACACTGCTAAGAGACCACCTCTTCAATGCTATGAGTGTGGAGGTCCACATCGTGTAGCCAAGTGTCCTATTAGGCTACAAAAGAATGCCACACTAATGCAAACCAGTCAAGCGAGCACATCTACAATGCCAATACTCATGTGTAATCAATGTGGCATAGATCATTTGATTGCCCAATGTCCAAATAATCCAAATGCGCCGAAGATCACGCCATTAAATTTGATTGAAGTTACTGAGGAGCATTCACAAAGTACACCTGTGGTACCAGTAAACGTACTCACACGATCGATGCTCCAAAAACAAAATTATATTCTTGAGGAAAGAGACACGGCATCAATTGCCCAATCTCAAAAAAAGAAGAAAACACGAAGGAAGAGATCGCAAAAAGCAGCGAAGTCAGACCCATTTTAAAGACCAACATAGGGACTGGTGACGACCCCGTATATATGAACGACGTTGAAGAAGATTCTGATTCAGGTGAAACCATGGAGACCAAAACGACCACTAAGATAGAAACCAACAAGGAAGATCTTCATGAGCCACAATGGCCAGGATCCAAGAAGAGATAGGAACTTATCCAAACCTACAGAGGAGATTGAGTGAATCAAGCAATTAAGGAGTTTGGTAGAAGATACCCAAAGGGATGTAGAACCAGCACCTAGGCAAATCCAGATTACAGACATCGTGTTCCCTACGCAACAACAACCTCACCAAGTCCATAGACCCTTAGCCATACCTAACATCATCCAAGAAGAAAGTGACTTAAAGTCATGGGAAAGTGGGCGTTCTCACTTATTGATGGAAAGAATGTTTACAAAGGGACTACTTGATCCTATCGAAGAAATGGAGATTCCATCTTCCCCACGTCAAGGGACTGAAGTCCAAAAGGTGTCGTTAAACATTGCCAAATTGATGGATTTCATGTCTTCAGGAGTTAGAACCACCATCATGTCCAAACTATATAAAGACCCTAAGTTAGTCTCAGCTCTTCGAGCCTTCCTCAATGGAGAACTAAAGTTTGGGCTATCACAATTTGCACAGATGGATGGAGCTGGGGAGATGCCAATAGAGGAGGAACACTTAGATCCACAACCCAACCTAGATGAGAACCTTGTTATAGAAACACCTGTTAACAAGTTGGGACAATACTTTGAGGGAGACGAATCCAATGCAACCATACCAATCACTACCAAGGGATTAACTGTGAAGGGAATCCTTGATGGTGGCGCTGGGGTTAGCATTGTGACGGGAAACTATGGGAAGACCTCACCTTACGACCACAACTATAGTAGTGAAGATGGCCAATGGGTCTATTGTTAAGCCTATTGGGATGCTAGAAGATCTCAAGATCAAGGTCTTTGGACATAAAATAAGGATTACCTTCATTGTTATGGATTTCTCCAAACACACTATGGCATCGGAGATGATCTTAGCATGTCCTTTCATGAGGGAAGCAAAAATGGTGCATGACTGGTCTAAAAACCATGTCTACTTGCAGTTCCAATATTCTGTCATTCGAGTGGATCTTGTGACAGGTCGAGCACATCCCCTAGGAAATAGGTTTATAATTGATCATAGATCTGACACCACAGTTCACTCAGTCCCATTGCAGTATTGTTACACGTGTAAAGCGGACACTGATGTTGGGGAAGATTCTCCTTATATGGACGTACTACCTGGAATGAATGAGTCGGACAATGTGGATTGGGTCCACCTAGCAGCAACCATAGACACTTGGGGAAACAGGGGGACGACCTGGGTAACACCTGAGGGGGATGAAATGCCCGTACCCTTAAATATGCTACAAGCAATGCATATAGCTTTTGACAAGACTCATCCTAATAGAACAAAGAAAACATACAAGTGGGTCCCTAAAGGTTCTTCAGCGACCATAGCTAGTGCTAAAAAACAAAAGCCTTGTAAGAAACGTCCCACTCGCTCCAAGAAATGTAAGGAAACGTGGCGTTGGATTCCTAAACGACTATTGGAAGCCCAAGGCTACTATCAAGGAAATGATCAAATCTGGGTGTCAAAACGTAGATTGTCCTCTTACTTGTCACCGGGCCCATGTGAGCTCAATCCTATAGCTCCAAAACAAATTAACGATCGTGGAAAGAAAAAAATCACAGAACGCTACACACCCGCTCCAGATCTAGTTTGGGTACCGAAGAAAGAACGATTAGTTCCACGTAGCTCAGGAAGAGGGGAGTCCCATGAAGCTTCTACCTCCTCATGTAATGCATCCATAGAGGTAAAAGCTTCTCCACAGCCTCCACCTACAATAGTGGACCTCCATGAAGCTACAAAGGAATCCACACCTCTCAATGTTCAAGAATCACCTGATGAACCACTTCAAGTTCGATCCTGGGAGAGTACCTTGCCACCCTTGAAACTCGACGAGGCACCTAAGGTAATAGAAAACTACTGGCAAAAATCCTCACCTATTACCAACTGGAAAAATTGGTTTCAAAAGGTGACGAGCACATTTCAAATGGTATGATCTACCCAAGGAAGGGGGACAGTGTTTGCTGAAAGTCATCATTCACTCACTCCCCTCTCAACCTTCCTCCCTGACCTCTCAATCTTAGGGAATGTATATGTAAAGCCTTATACTCACAAAAAACAAAAAAAAAGTAAAGAGCAAGAGCAATTAACAAAGGAGTATGCACAATAAAAGTCAAAACACTAACCTAGACCTACACATTCACATCCGGTACACTGAAGCAGAAACCTATGTCATGAAACACCTTTGATCCTCATCACTTGAGTGATGAGGTAGGTAAGATTAGTAAGATAAGAGTGTCTCTGTTTGAAAGTTTAGTGATTAGCAAAGTTCTTTTTTCCCACTGATGTGCCTCCTAGAGGTATTTCGTCGGATAGTCTTACCGCCTCTTAATACCTTGTCTTCATGTTGGAGAATGGACTCGGGCTGCAGCACCTCCTCTTGGTCCTCGATCTCCGGTGGGTCTTCAATAGTTGGTTCTTAAGGTGGCTCTCCTTTGTAAGGCTTTAATAGGCTCACATGGAAAGCATTGTGTATGAGCCAATGATTGGGCAACTTGAGTTGATAGGCCATCTCATTGATTGGCCTAAGAATCTGGAAGGGACCAGAGTACCTTTTTGCTAGTTTAGCATAGTACTTTTGGTGTCCCGTAGGATTCTTGCCCATCGTGTGCCTTAATCGAGCCTTGGGAAACTTTAATAAGACCTAATCATTTTCTTTAAGGGCTTGGGCTCTTTTGTGCTTGTCAGCAGCAGCCTTTTTCCTTTGCTGTGAGATAGAGATAGCATCCTTAATCTTTTGAAAAGATTCTTGTAGGTCTCTGCTATACTCATCTGCAGCGAAGATCTTCCCATGTACCTTAAGTAGCAAGGGACTTTTTGATCTTCCCTCAATTACCTCGAAAGGTTCTTTTCCCGTGGAAGTATGTACAGTGTTATTGTAAGCATACTCCACTAAGGGTAAGTACTTCTCCCATTGGGATCTTTGATCTACTTCCGTTACATAAGCTTTTAGTAGATCGAGAATGGTTAGGTTAGCTATTTCACTTTGGCCATCCGTTTGTGGATGATAGGCCGAAGAGAAGTTTAGCCTTGTCCCTAAATTCTCAAAGAGACCCTTCTAGAAATTATTGGTCATTCTAGGATCTCTATCAGACACTATGGACATTGGCAAGCCATGGTACTTGAAAATTTGTGAAATGAAGAGGGTTGCCATTTGATGGGCTTTGATAGTCTTTTTGACAGGTATAAAATGAGCTTGTTTACTAAACCTGTCTACTATCGTCCATATTCCCGTATTCCCATGGATAGACTTAAGCAATCCAAAGATAAAATCCATGGATATTCTCTCCCATGCTGAATTAGAGATTGGAAAAGGTTGAAGCAATCCAAGTTGCTTCCCTCTATCAAATTTTGTCTTTTGGCATACCATACATTTAGAAACATACTCTTGTATGTTCACTTTCATGGTAGGCCAATAGAAATATGTTTCAATTCCCTTTACGGTAGACTGAATCCCTCTATGCCCCGCATAAGGTGGAGCATGTGATTCATACATTACTTTCTCACGTAGTGAGTTAGTAAAGTCTATTGCCGTAGAGAAGATAACCATCTTGTAAAGTAAATGGTTCCTCTTTCTTCCCTAGTGCAAGGGCCGAAATCACATCTCTAAAATCGGGATCAATAGCATACTCATCTATCATTGAAGATAGATCATTGTGAGTTGCTATGGAAACCGCATCCACTCTCGGCCATCTTGAAAGTACATCACCTACTTGATTATGCTTGCCAACAATGTGAGCAATATGAAAATGAAATTGCGAAAGGAAATTTGCCCACCTCATTTGTTTGTCGGAGAGCTTGGTTTGCGTCATGAAGTACTTAAGACTTTGGTGATCCGTTCGCAGAATGAAAGGAGTCCCCAATAAATAGTGCTTCCATGAGCCTAAGGCATGTAGAACTGCAAGGAGTTCCTTTTCATATATGCCTAGAGCTTTCTCAATAGGGTCGAGCCTTCGACTCTCATAGCCTATGGCATGCCCTTCTTGGAGAAAAACAGCTCCAAGGCAATCACCCCAAGCATCACATTGGACCTCAAATGGTTTCGAGAGATCTGATAATGTAAGCACAGGTTGAGAGATAAGCTTTTCGAAAGCATTGTCCTCCTTAGCAGACCATGTGTACCTAATTCTTTTCTTTGTTAGGCCATGTAATGGTCCCGCAATTGTGAGAACTTTTCTATGAAGCGTCTATAGTATGCACACATACCTATAAAGCTTCTTAGTTCATGAAGATTCTTTGGTTTAGGCCATCCTTTTATTACCTCTAACTTTGATGGATCCATTTGGATGCCATCTTGAGAGATGATGTGACCTAAATACTGAATCTCTTGTAAGAAAAATTCACTTTTCTTTCGATTAACATAAAGTTTATTCTCTCTTAAAACTTGAAATATTACTGGGAGGTGTTGCTTGTGTTCGTCTAATGAATTAGAGTAGATGATAATATCATCAAAGAACACTCTAGTGAAGGTTCGATGAGGCCTGCACAGCTTCTCCATCAAGCGGTTGAATGTGGTTGGTGCATTGGTCAAGCCAAAAGGCATGACAATGTATTCGTAAAGACCAAATGTGGTGTGAAATACGGTCTTTACAATGTCTTGATCAACTATCCTTATTTGATAGCCACTTTTTAGGTCAATCCTACTGAAGTAGGTTGATCCTTGTAGCTTATCAAATAGGTCTTCTACCCGTGGAACGAGAAACCTATTCTTGATAGTGATCCTATTTAGTGCTCTATAGTCGACACACATACGATATGTACCATCTTTCTTTTGCACTAATAGCACAGGTGAGCAAAATGGAGATGAGCTAGGCCTAACCATGACCTTCTCAACTAACTCATTCACTTGCCGCATAATCTCCTCTTGTTGAGCTTGAGAAACTCTATAAGGAGGTTTGTTAGGCGGTGAACTTCCTGGAAGAAGTTCAATTGCATGGTCATCATTACCTCGTTTAGGAGGTATCTCACAAGGGATGTCGTCAATAAAAACATCTTGAAACCCCTTGAGAAAATTGGATAACTCTAATTCCTTTTGGTTACTTTTATTTTCTTTTGCTAAAGCATTAGGTTCATTTTGAGAATCTTTAACAAAAATCATGTACACCGAAATAGAGCTCTTTATTGACTTGTTGAAAGCTTGTGTATGTACAATGGGGATAGTGTTACCCATTTCCTTAGCATCTATATACATGTCTTTTTCCCTGAACTTAAAGGAGATTCTCCTTTTAGGAAATTTAACATTGGCAGCCAGGCAGTCAAACCATGGTGCCCCTAGGATTACATCCTCATGCTTGAGAGGAGAGATAAAGAAGTCCTCTTTGCCCACATAGATTTGACCATGAAGCCTCAATTTCCCGATTAAGGGAGTGACTAAAGCTTCTTGCTCCTTGAAAGCACTGTCTGCGGGTAGGACATCTCCCATCTCGTAGGCTTGTATGCCTAGCTTGGTTGCCAACTCTATAGATATAAAATTGTGAGTAGAACCAGGGTCAAAGAGAATAAAAGCATCATGTTCTCTTATCTTTCCCCAAGCAGGGCATAGAGGAGATCCTTTGTGGTGAGTTTGGTGAGTCTCCTCCTCTTGGATTTCAACCAAGGTAGCTCTAGGAGGATCTTGGCGGTTGTTCTTTTGGGGACAAGCGCGGTACGCATGCCCTTGTTCGCCGCACTTGAAACACCGGTTATCCTTGCGATAACGCTCAATCTCTTCAGGAGAGAGTTTGTTTTTACCTTTGTAAACTCCCTTCTCTTTAGCTTTGTTGGAGTTGCCCTTAGGAGACTTTTGGACATTGTCCTTCCCCTTAGCCTCGTTGGAACCCTTGTTTTCCATGGGCTTATTATTTCTTTTAGCCCCCGTTTGGAAATTGATTCGAGAGGCCACCATAGTATGGTGTATTACCGTCGATATGGTACGTGACCTTTGGGAGTTCACATACTCCGCCATTTCTTCGGTTAAGCCCGCACAAAATTGTTACTTTTGCTGTCCAAAATCCAAATTTTTGAAGACAGTGGCTTTGAGTTGTAGGTCCCAAAACTTGTCTACATATTTGTGGATGGATTCATAGGGAGATAGATTTAAGCTTCGCCATTCGGTGAGTACTTTTTCTTTGGCATCGGTGGCCAAAAATTGCTTCATAATGGAAGCTCTTCAAGCTTTCCATGTTCGTGGAGCTTCACCGTTGGCTCGTAGGCTAGACCACCATTGCCTGGCGGACTTTTGAAAGTGCGTTGGATAAAGACCAAGACTTTGTCTGTAGCACCAAAGGTACCATCATAGGTAAGGAAAGAGATGCTCTTCCCTCCCTCTTTGAATTTCTTCAGCTTGGACAACCTCTTCCATGCGGCATAGGATTTCCTATGGCCTCTTCTTTTTGATGGTTCAAAGGTTGCACCATCACTTTCTTCAGAAGGTGAAGAATTTGAAGAAGGTGGAGAAGAGGGTGACCTCTTTCTCGCCTTTTTCTTGTCTTGATCTTCGTCGTCTTCACCATCACTTTCATAAGAGGAAGAGAAAGAAGAAGATGGAGAAGAGGGTGTCCTCTTTCTCGCCTTTTTCTTCTCTAGCTTTTTATCATCCCTCTTTGAATTATGGTGTGGAGAAGAGTGTGATGGTCTTCTCCGCTTTGGTGGTGGTGGAGAGCGTTTAGCCCGCCGTCTTCGTGGAGCCATCTCCGGCGAGGTGGCGGGAGACTCACTTCTTTCTCGTTCCTTTGGTGGAGGCTCTTGAGTTCTCCTTTGGGAAGGAGATGCATCATCAAGAAGTAAATTCTTGAGCCCTTTGTATGGATTCTCTTCTTCTTCCCGAATCGGAGAGAGACCTCTTTTGGGAGTCTCACAAGGAGGCTTCCTAGGTGTTCTCTCGTCATGGTGATGAGCTTGGAGAATCCCGTGAGCACGGAGCTGCCGTTGCTTTTCACTTTGGAGAGATGGATTTCCCATGGCTTGTTGAAGCCTAGAAACAAGATAGTTAACAAGCATCGGAGCATCATTAGTAGCTTGCTCATTAGCAAAATCAAAGTTATCAACATTAATTTCACTCTCTTTACTATTGTCAGCCATTCTAACAACTTTTAGGTGTAAACTTTTTAGGTGTACTTTGGCACTTCAAGCCCTAGTTTCTACTCCTCTTTACCCCTTTAGAAAAAGCACTCAAGCTACTGTACCCGTGGCTCGAATACCATTAATTGCAAGGAATAGAAGAGAGGGTCTTTCAACACCAAAACAGCACCGGCTCCTGTCAAGCTTCAAATAGCTCAATAGTGGTTAAGCCGTAGGCAAGCCCCGTAGGACTCCACTATTAAGACCATAGCTCTCGACGATGATGCCCCGTTAACTGCACGAAGGCAGGCGCACTGTAAGGCTGAAAAATCCCTGTTCTACATACTCACAGGCAATTAATAATACCAACCATTTATAGCTAGCTTGAGGACCTCCCTTCTTGAGCAAGAAAAGAGAAACCTTGTGCTCTGATACCAATGTAACATTTAATGGCCTAAAAACTTGTGTGTAGCGAAAATTAGCATGAACATAGTGGGCATTTCATTAGAATAGATTCCTAATGAGAATTACAAGAGTGCTTGGGTGGACAAAGCAACAAAGAGCATAACACCTAGTTAGACAGCATGAACAATACTTTGAAAAGAGAGAGAAATTAAGCTATTGACAACAGTTGAGGACCGGATTTGCATGGAGCCGGTCCCCCCTCCAAAAGGCTTTGTATTATGGTTTCTCCCATCAAGAGAGACATTGTACAATACAATTCTTTGTGTTCCTTCAAGGCTAGCTAGTGCAATGAAGATGAAAGCTTCATGCACCAAGCAAAACACTTAACAAACACAACATCAATTATCCCCGGTCTCAGACCCAAGACCTCACACACCTTCAAAAGATGGTGAGAGCTAGCAGGGTATGAGAGTAGATTGAGAGGAAGAAGGAGTATCTTACGAGAAAGATGTACATCTCCTCACATAATCACTCCTATTAGCATAGCTTAGCTTAGTAATTAGCATGGTAGAGGAGATGAGCATGCATTGAAGCTTGGCTCTTGGTTGGATTTGCATCCACATGCCAAGAGTGTGTCGATGTAGGCTTCTATCTCACAAGCTTGGAGTAGGTAATGAGCTCTCCATTAAAGCTTGGGAAGAGATAGTCTTTTTCTTGCTTCTCACATAGATTGTGTGAGAGTGTGTGTGTGTGATAATGCCTTGCAAAAATCAGCCCCGTCTCTCTCTTGGGCGAGCCCTCTTGCTATTTGCTCTTGCTCTACCCTCATTGGACCTCCCCAGGCCTAGACAATGGTAATTAAGTAGTATAAGTGATAGCCTTCTGACATGTGTCCCCCTTTCCCCTTTTGTGAGAGCTTTAGGTAATTTAATAATTCAACTAAACTCTCATTGGACCCCTTTGCCTCCTGGCCAATAGGAATCAGGCAAGCCATTGGGATGTTGAATGCTCATTGGACCCCTCGGGAGACTGTCCAATAGTCTTCTAGAGGACTTAATTCTCATTGGTTCTTTTATTAAGTGTTTTTAAATTAATTAAACTAGATTTACTCTAGCCTAATTCTCATTGGTCCACCTCCAAGGCCATCCAATAGGAATTGGGTACACCTTGTGGGCATCTGGGCTAGGGAGCTGACATGTGTCCCTCATTCCCTTTGTGTAAAGGGAGCTTGTGTGTGTGTGTGTGACTTTCTCTCTCATCCCCTACAAAAAAGGCTCGCCCCTTCCTAAGTAGGGATTGCAAAGACTTTTTTTTGTACACACACAAAGCATCCAATTCCCCTAGGGTTGACCTTTGGACACAACCTTTGAATTTTGGAACCTTAGCATTTTGGAAGTCTTAATGGGCTGAACCTTAGGGTCTTTTTAGCCGATTGTTGCACATGGCTCGTTTGCAGATGGCCCCCCCTTTGGATCCCTATTTTCCCTCCTTTGGATCCCTACTGTGGCCGGTCTGCTAGCTTAACCAATATTCTAGCTTTTTCTCCCCTAGCACTTCCTCATATTAAATGATCAGTTTAACATGAGAAAATCATTTAGGAGGATTAGATATTGATTATTATGACATATACCCTCACTAACTACCATCTATAGAGAATTATGAATCAAAGACTCAAACCTCACCAATAGTAACTAAGAAGTAATTGATGAAGGTGATTAGTGAATCCAATAAATGTATACCACCCTAATCCAAAGAATAAATTTATCACTATTTAATAGCAAGAACAATCCCTCCTCCGTGGCGGTAGATCTCTGTAGAGGTAACCCTATTATTATAGAAAGTATACTAGCATTGACAAGTAAGTGGAAGTCATTGCCTCGGTTCAAATCCCTTTATCTTGAATTCCCATTATTTACTGCTTTTTCTTCATTCGTGAATTCTTTTTTTAGTACTTTTTTTTCCTTTCTTGTATTCACGTCGAACTAATTACTTCCTTTGTTTATTTTTGTATGTATTCCACTCTCTCTGCTACATCAAGTAGGAATTATTAACACTTTACACTAACATCCCGCACAAAACCTAGATACGGCTCATGGCTATGGCACTAGAGATAGAGTTGGCCCACTTGCCTACCAAGCTTATACAGCAATGGCCACAACATATGACATAAAAGTCTTGTTTTAACCTAGGATCATTACATGTTGAATATTCAACATGCCGTCCACAATCTAGAGTTTAAAAGACTATCCCAAACCATAGAGACCTACAACACTTCAAAGGGTCTATTAAATCACTATTAAGGACATAAATATATTGGCTAGAAACTAGATTACCTACAGTGACTATATCAATTAACAACCCTCACTACCATTCCCAACCACTAATCAAATTGGTCATGAATTCATGATTGATAAGTCTAAATAAAGGAATGTTAATGAAACTATATAAACCTCTAACCTAGCAAGTCTAGTTAAAATATCCTAAGTACTCATTAACTTCTTATTGATTCAATATTGAGGCAAGCATGAAAATGATAAAAACTTTGGAAATTTGGACTAAAATTTGGAAGTAAAACACTTGTTTAGTTTTCTTGAAAGTGCTCTACTTCATAAGTGCATGTCCAGATATAGCTTGAAAGCATCTACTTGGCACTTTGCAACATCTACTTCCATTCGTCCATTGGATGACACATTCGAAATTGCTTGTTGCAAAAATGGTAAAACGGTTAAACTACACTCCCACAAAGAAATGTAGGGATCCTACTCCTAATTTTTATGGTTTTTGTTGGTTTTTTCTTTTTTTTTAATAAGCTAAGAGAAAAAAAAAGAAATGTTTCTTTTCAGGTTTTGTTTTTTTTTTTCATTTTGTATTTTATTATTTTTGTAATTCTTTCATTTTTAAAACTTGTGTATGTAAATCTAGGAAAATTGAAATCCATCTCTCCCTCTACATCATCACATTTGGACTCATGCAAACATATGTCAAAACAAAGCGCGTGCATTGGCTAAACCAAAAGGTATGATAGGTTGAAAATCGCCATAAGGTTGTGCATGTGCATGAATAATTATCCCCTAATCTCATGATAATAGCATTTGATATAGCCCTCTAGGAAACCCCAAGTGTATACCCTCATCAATGTGACCTCTATGTCATCAAGCATAACGTACTCTACTTTTGCCATTGGGTCTACCAAAAGACCCTCATCACCATCATGGAACATTTAAAAAAATCACACCATCATCATAAGAAAGGCATGCAATAAATAAAAATATGAACCACATGTAATCCCAATCATTAACTTGTAAATCTAATCCCATCCTCCACCATTTCAACAACCACTCCAATTCATGCACATCACCCATGACACGGACAATACTATCTATGTATGGCCCACTCACACAAGGTCTAAACATGAACAACAATGGAAGTCTCCACTACTCACCGAAGAGAGGTGAAATGGAGAAGGACGAATGCAATATTCTTGCTTTGGAATAAAACAATATTAACATACACACAATACAGACTAAAGATGAAAACTAACTACAAGGGCTAGCTCCTTTCGGACTTCTTATGGCTCAATAATGGTAAAGCCGTAGGCAAGTCTAAAAAGACTCCATTATTAAGTCCAAAGCTCCCGAGGTGTGCACCATCCCCCACATAGTGGGCTCAACAAAACCGATTATAGATCCCAGTTCCACTTACCCTAATATAATTAACAACATCAACCATTTATAGGCTGCTTAAGGACATCTCTTCTTAAGCAAGAAAAGAGAAACCAAATGCTCTGATACCAATGTAATGGAATTGGCCTTTTTAACTTGAGAGTAGCAGAAATTAATGAAAGTACTTTTGAGAAATGACTTTGTGAGCATAGCGGGTGAACATAGTTGAAGATAGCAACATAATCATAGCAATTAGCTAACTTGGCATGAACAATACTTTTGCAAGAGAGAGAATTTAGAGAACATGACAACAGTTGAGGACCGGATTTATGTGGAGCCGTTCCCCCCTCCAATAGGCATTTGTATTATGATTTCTCCCATTAAGAGAGATTTGTTACAATACAATCTTTGTGTTCCTTGTGACCTAGGTGATGCAATGAAGATGGAAAGCTTCATGCATCACAAAAATAACATAAAATTAAAGAAAGCTTTAACTATCCCAAGACCTCAAACACCTTCCAAGGTGGAGAGAGCTAGCAGGGAATGAGGGTAGGGAAGAGGAAGAAGAAACATTTCGTAGAAGAAAGAATTAGTTCCTCACTCATCATAACTCTTGTTGCTAGCATACATAATAGCATAGTAATGAAGAAGAAGGAGATGGCAAGATTAAGCATTGAATCATGGCTCTTGGTTGGATCTGCACTCCATATCCAAGAGTGTTGGTGTAGGCTCTCAACCTCTACTTGCTTGGAGAAGGAGAGGGAGCTCTTGCACTTTGCATAGCACACAATGAGAGTGTTTGTGAGGGTGTGTGGGTGAGTATAACCCCTAAGCAACCCCCTAGATTGCTTGGGTCGACCCCCCCTTGTAGCTCATGCTTGAAGCTCATTGGACCCCTCCAGGCCTAGCCAATCACAAGCAGGAGGCATTACAAGCAGCAAGGGTAGCCTTGAGACAAGTGTCCCCCTTTTCCCTTTGAGAGAGAGGGCTAGATAAATTCTAAATCAATTAATTAAATCTCCTAAATTATTATTGGACCCCTTGGGTGGCCAACCAATAGGCTTCAGGCACACCATGAGGGCAACATGAGGAGGAACTTGACAAGTGTCCCTTTTGCTTTCTTTGTACCATGCATGCCTTGTGTGAGTGTGTGGGTGTTCTCTCTCATCTCCCCTCATGTAGGGCTTGCCCCCTCCTTGTAGGGATTGAATCTTTGACTTTTTGACACCTCAAGCCCTTCATGCATAGGCCCAGTTCCCACCACAAGCTTGGCTCATAAGCACTTTAAGCTTGGGCTGGGTTCTCACCTCAAGTGCAACCCTAGCATCTCAAGCAAGTCAAGCACCTCAAGCATCTCAATAATTAAGCACCTCAAGCATCTCAAGCACCTCAATCATCAAGCACCTCAAGCACCTTAGTCATCAAGCATGATAAGCAGGACAAGCACCTCGAGCTGGGTCGGGTTCCCGCGCCTCAAGCTGAGCCCTAGCTTACCTAAGGTCAAAGGCCTTTTACACACATTATTGGAGGTCTTCAATGAAGCTAACCCTAAGGTCTTATGCTCCATTTGTTAGCCTTGCTCTTTGATAGACCATCTCTCATTTGGGCCCCTTTACCATCAGCCCCGTGTTGAGATAGATCTATAAGCACATGTCTATATCTTAACACTTGTTCTCGTTTATTCTCCCACATTAAGTGATCAATTTAATATGAGAAAATCATTTGGGTTGGTTAGATATTAGATATTAGATTTTATGACATTAGTTATGTCTGTATACCATAGTAACTCTCCCTCAAACAAAAAAAACACCGTGAAAATTATCGTATACTCCCTCTCTGTATCATTAATAAGCAGACAAAGCTGATTTGTTAATACATGTGACCTTCTTAGGTGTACAATTACTTCAAAGTCAAACTTTTTTAAGGGTAACATCCAACAAATAACTCTCCTAGAGGTTTCTGATTTATTTAGCAATTACTTTGATGTAACATGATCCTCGTAGAATATAAAGTGATTTTTCAATAAATAATGACGAAACTTATGCGACAAAAAATACCATATATGAGCATTGTTTTTCAATTGTAGTGTAGTTATGCTCTAGATCACTTAAGACCCTCCTGGCATACTAAATAGGATGATCCACTTTCTTCTCATTAGTTTTTCATAACGCAACTCCTACTATGGTATGAGATGCATTCGCATGGATGTGAAACTCTTCGTCCAATTAGGACCAAGATTGGTGCTTTAACTAGATTATCTTTAATATTCTCAAATGTAGCTTGTCACTCCTTGATCCACGCATATACCATATCCTTCTTAAGCAAATCTATCAAAGGTCCCATAGAAGCAAAATTCAAAATGATTCGCATGTAGTAAGTTGCATGTCTTAAAAATCCTTGCACAGCTGACAAAGATTCTATGGTACTGTAAAATCCTTGATTTTATTAATTTTACTCTCATCCACCCATAATACCATCTTGAGAGACAGCATGACCTAGTAATACTCCTTTGATACCCCAAAGACACATTTTTTAGGGTTTAAAGAGTTGCCCACTTCTATACTACACTCAAACATTAAGGCCAAATTTTCAGGCATCTCCTCTTTACTCCCTTGCACTGAAAAATCATTCGAAAAACATTTCATCCACTTTTGTAAATAATCCTAATGAGCCACAATCATTACATGTTGGAATGTAGCAAGGGCATTACATAGCCCAAATGGCATAACTCGATAAGCAAATGTCCCCCATTGTGTAGTGAAAGTGGTTTTTTATTGATCCTCTTCATGTAATTGGATTTTATTATAGCCACTAAACCCATCCATAAATGAATAAAGTTCATATCTAGCTACTCACTCAATAAAGGGTGACGAGAAATGATTTTTCTTAGTTTTTTCCATTAAGCTTTCTATAGTCAACATAAATACAAATCTTCTTATTCTTTTTAGGCACTACTTCAATCAGAAATACCCATTCACTATAAGCAACTACATAGAGTTTCTTTGACCAACTTTGCATAAATAGGATTGGTTCAACATTGGCGTTGACATACAGGTCAGGCAAGTGGCTCTAAGTCAGTGTAATGCTTGCACTGCTTAGGCTTTACTCCTTTAGGTCTTTATACGACCATGCGATGGATTGTTGATACTTCTTAAGTACCTCTTGAAACTTTACCAATACACCACCCTTTAATTGACTATCTAATGTCAAAAAAATTCCCTTTGACACTTCCCATTGAACATTTCAATTGTTTTTGATAACAAAAAGGAAGATTGTGTTTGTGGCATTCGGGCTCTTCATCTTTATTCTTCGTATCACACACTGCATGCATTGAGTGCATTGTATGATATGGTACAATTGCAGTCTCAAGGTTAGTTGTTTCTCATTCACCATTGTTCACCACATATATCAAGTGTTACTTTTTTCATTGAAGAACCCTCAATCTGAAACATAAATGCTTCAATGGTCTCCCATTCCTTCAACTCCTCATCCATTTCTTCTTGTTTGGTAATAGTGTTTCCATTGACTTAATAGCTCTTTACTATGATTAGCTTCCAAATTAGCTTGTCCTTTTTCTACCTCTAATCGAGCCAATTTCTGTAGAGCTTGATCCATAGCCTCATTGACTAATTCACACTCTTTTGGAAAATTTGCCCAAATAGCCTTTATTTCTGCCAGTGTACCGCGTTCCCCTTCATGCTCCTTTGTGCATCCCCTAAATCTTCTTCCATGGTCACATTGAAACAGTTTTCCAAAACATTCATCTGATGTTGAAAACCATTGGGCTATATCTTTATCAAAATCTTCATCAAAAGAATAATGAACTTCATATTCACCCATTCCTAGGTGCCGAGCAGAATTACCACCGCTCTTTGACATAGATAGTGTCCCTGTAGAGTCTCTAAGTGCATGTGATTCATTATGCATAAATCAAGAATACTTATCTATACTTAATGAGAAGCATTGTTTAACTCCCTCTTCATTCTTTGATTTATCACCAGTGTAATCAGTGGTCTCCTCAATATTCAACCCAGTGGGCTTTCTATACTCCCTTAAAAATTATTTAGAGAGTACTCGATACTTCACCCTATCATTTTGGGGTCCAATGGTGATCACTCCTTTATGCCAACTTTGAACACATGTAGCTTGTACAAGCTAGGGTCTCCCTAATAAAATTGGAACTAGCGAGTAACTCACATGAAACTCAAGCCTCACTAATATAGTCTTGACTCCCTATAAAATCCCTAAAGGCTTTACATGTCATTGGTCAGCAAGATGTAGAACTATGTTTGTAGGCTCTGCATGGTTTAGTCATGGCAACTCTCCCCTTGTCTGCTCATATATACCTCATTACAACTCCACCATCTAAATGCACTCCCATCACACATGGCTTCCTATTTCTGATGAAATGGTTAGGGCTTCTAAATCCAGAAACATATCCACTACTTGAACTCTCTTGTTTTTAACTTGCTCCATCTCTGTGAAACCCAAGGAGCTGTTGTAGAGGATTCTCCGCCTTACCACCCGTTATAGGCCCTTGGCCATCCATTTTTAGAACCCCCATGTCTGCACTTAATAGTCAGTGGTCTCCTTCATGGATCCAACTATTCGCTTGATCGGAACATGGTGTAGTGGGAGGCTTAATGAAATAAAAAATAACATCTTGATTGTCCACATTGTTGTCCCTTTGCAACTGTTTTTTGTAATAGCCCATATCCAACATAGTGTATAAACTCTATTTAGAACTCACTTGAGTATTGTAAAGGAGTTATCACAACTAAGATGTACCAAAAAAGTACCTCTTTTCACTTTCCATGAAAGTAAGTGGCTTATGTAACTCATCTGTATAACTTAAATCCTTGACTTGTTATCTTATTACATCAGTAAACAACCCCACCATAACTAGTGTTCCAGGTTGTACCTGTCTTAAACATGAAGAGACTAGACCTAGTTGATAACATGCATTACCTGATGTTAAGCAAATTCCAACTAGAGCAATACATGCTTTCTATTTGGATTGCTTGGTGCTAATGTATGCGCTTCGAATATCCTTTAGCACAAGATTACAACTGTAATCTATCTATTCCTTTCACATTACTGAGGTTTGTTTCCCCACCATTTACAGATAAACTTCTAAAATGACTGGTTAATAGGGATCACAATACCTTACAACATGGTCGAGGAATTGTTGACCGCTGGGTCAACAACACAACATAACTCAAGTTTCGTACCAAAGTCTTATCTTTTGCGAGTTATGAAATGCTGCGGATTATGGATATAAACGTCATTTGTAATGAGTAGTTATTCTAGTTTCAGAAGCCGGGGTGCAATGGCACTTCCAGATTGTAAATACAAAGCCATTTGACCCTTTCGACCCCATTTTTGGTTAAACCTAAGGTAGCCTTAGTATATAAGGTACCTAGGTTATTTTGTAAAAAGACTTTTATCATAATCAAACTTAGCGCTGCCGTCTACTTTGTGTGAGAGAGAAAGAGAGTGAGTGTGAGCTTCATCCTCCCGCTACGCCCGGCTCGCTCAACACATTAGAGATCTGACTGCACCATTGCGATAGGCTCGAGGAGAGCTACGCGACAACGCCAAGCATTCCCCATGAGACGAAGCGCACACGCCGACGCATCTATGAGCTATTTGTGGCCGTAAGTATATCAAACGATGTCTGTATTCTGTGTGCTAGTAGTCTATAGAATCGTGGCGACCTAAGCTACGCATAGGTACTCATAAATTTCAGATTCGAGCACTTTCAAAATTCGGCTCTGTCATCCTACGCGTTTTCCGCAGATGGGTTTTGAGTGAGGATTTTGAGTGTAGAAGCTTAGGGACAGGTGTATCCTAGTGAGGGGATGGTGTTCCTTAAGTTTCGTAGGAATCTGGCATGATTAGGTGAGTTACCTTCCGTATGTGTGTATGTGGCTAGGTGGTGTAGTTGAGGGCAGTGAGGTTCTTGATTGTGGTTTAGTTGGCCTTCCAGAGTGTTGTATGTGTAGGATGGTCTCAGCCTGACAAGCTTAAGAGATTTCCTCTGTATGCCTATCGTGTCATCTGTGCCCTCGATTGACATTATGTTGATCTAGGTAGTGTTTGCATGCACTTCATGGGTGTGTGAGACTTCCCGTCCAACATTGGCGCCGCTACCGGGGACACAAGGACCTAAGTAGGTTTCCTACTAACACTCGTGTGATGGTTGCTTGATTTAGTTTCGGCTAAAGAAAGCATTTTTCTTAAGTGGATCCGGAAGAGGATATTCCGTGATCAAGTGGATAGCCAGGAAGCGTGTGTCTTGCCGAGGGTCTACGACTAGATATGTTTAGTTAGGATCTGTGGATTAGAGTAGTTGTTGATGGTTGAGTGATTTGTGAGGTGATAAAAGCGTTTACTACTCGGTGTGTGACAGTGAAGCATTTTTCTACTCATAGATGCAAGATCCCATATGATTCGTAGGAGTAGCTTTAGGTAAGTGATCCGATTCTGATCTAGAGCTATTCATCACTGAATTATTTGCTAAAGTGCTTGATTGCATTTGAAATCACGGAAAAGTGTGCTTTTGAGGGTAAAAATGCATTAAACAAGCTTTTGTGGATATTTTTGTATGACTGACTGATGCTGTGCATATAAAAGAGCATTTGCAAGGGTTCTGTGAAGAAAACCTGCAATTCTGTAAACATAGACATCCTACGCGTACGATGTCTCAAGGGGGTTCTGGAGACCAAATTTGAAAATTCTGACTGCACCAGTGTGTTCAGAGGGGGGGGGTTTACCCTAAGTATACATTGAAACTAGAGTTTTGACCAACTCTTGACACCCAAAAGACCAAAGACAGAGTGTCAAAAACGCGAAAACAAGAAACTTAAGATTCTGAGCACAATTTTGCATAAAAACTGGTAGAAATGCTTGAAAAGTAGTGCTCAAGACCTGGGGATGCCTGTGGATAAATTTTGCAAAAAATTTCATCAGTAGACATCCTACGCGTAGGATGTCTCCAAGGCATTTTTGGCAGGGAATTTGGGAAAACTGAGGTTACCAGTGGGTTCAGAGGGTAGGTTTTACCCTAGTAACATATTGACTTGGGTGTTATTCCCTATTTTTGTTGACCAAAAGCCAAAAGGCGGAGTTAGAAAACGCAAAATTTCAGAAAAGGCTTAAAATGAGTGATTTTTGCATGTTTTTGCAATTGTGAAGCATACTTGCACTTACTGAGAGCATAAGGAAGCATCAAGGACACTTCAGTCTCAAAAAATCAGAAGTAGACATCCTACGCGTAGGATGTCTACAGGGTGATCTAGGCGTTTTTTTGAAAATCTGAGGTTACCAGTGTGTTTACAAGGTAGGTTTTACCCTATTTTCACCTGGAAAGTGGAAATTTGACCAAATTTTGACAGATCAAGACCAAGAGATGAGAATGGCCAGACATCCTACCCAAATTGTGCCCAAGGCATAATTTTTGAGAGCAAACCATAGGGTGACTTCATGTGCATGTTATACATGATGTTTTGAGTGCATGGGATAAATTTCATCTCATTTGGGTCAGTCAGCGGACTTTAGCATTTTGACTGAAAAAGGCAAGAACAGCTAAAATTTGGGACTTTTGACATCCAAACCAAAATCTAAGCATACCACGGGGTTGCTGACATCAAAGGGAAGCTGTGGGACAAGTCTGGGGTCAAACAGGCCAAAAAGACATCCTACGCGTAGGATGTCATATGTGTGATTTTGCACTCCGAACTTAATTTTGAGCATACCCCAGTGATCAGCACCTTAAGGAGAATCTGTGGTTCAAATTTGGGGCAATTCTAAGCAGTTAGACATCCTACGCGTACCATGCTGTTGTATAGCCTACTGTGACCATACCATGCTATTGTATAGCCTTAGGAAAGCCTCCTAGTCAATTTTGGTCCAATTTGGAGTTGATTTGACTTAGGAATTTATCAGAACAGACATCAGGCTTTTGGAACAAATTCTTGATCATTTGACCAACCTATAGGTGTCAGAATCAAAAAGTAAAAATAGATGTGAGTTTAGCACATCAAGGGGAAGCTACAGTGCAAGTTTGAGCTGAAACATAGCAAAAAGACATCCTACGTGTAGGATGTCTCTAGCTTGATTTAGGACTCCAAGCCAACCTTTGAGCACACCACTGTGATCAACACATCAAGGAGAAGCTGGGGTGAAAATTTCAAGTCATTCTGAGCAAAAAGACATCCTACGCGTAGGATGTCTCAAGGCCATTTTTAGGTCCAAATTAAAATCTGAGCATACCATTGTGTTGTTGGACTCAAGGGGAGTCTTTGGACCAAATTTTGTTAAATTCTGAGCATAAAGACATACTACGCGTAGGATGTCTCTAGGCCAGGTTTAGGGTCCAACTGTGCTTTTAACCACACAGAAGTGTTCACAGTGTCACAGAGATCCCAAATCTTCTTCCATTCTAAAACTGCATTTCACTGTTTTGGCCATAACTTTCACAAACGGTATCGGATCGGAAAAGTTTTTATATCAAAACATAGCCTGAGAGCGGCTCAACAGATCTTAGTGCAAAACATGAACTAAATGTACGTTGGCAACCATTTAGTTCAATTTTGAAAAGAACATCGTTTGAGGCCTCAAAATTCATCCGGAAGTCAAGGGTGTCTAAAAGCGACAATTTGCGAGAATTGTGACAAAACGGTTGCGGTTTTGGACATAGTTTCGACTTTTCCCTAACCAAAGAACTTGAACATAGTGGACTAAGTCTACTTGAACCAAGCAAAAGCTCTTAAGCCCAGAAATCATGTCTACCCTAGATTCAAACGTAGCTTACACAAGCTTGGAGATCCCGACGATAGAGGAATATCCTCCCACAATGGATCTTCCAAACTTGCAATTGATAAAGACCCATCTTGTTGAGAGAGTTTGGATGATTGGTCATGAGAGTGAAGTACTATATAGATACATTGATGACAATGAGGTCAATCTTTATAGGTGCTCAGATCCATACCTAGAAGAGATAACGGATTACAAGCTCTTATATGTCTACACATACGGAGTTGACTGTCAATGGAGATCTATAGTTGTCGACAAGTATGGACGAGAATACAGAGTTATAGAAAGCACAAATCCACAGACTGTACTAGAAAGAGGTGGATATTTGGTCAATGAAGGACCACAAATGCCTCCACCAAACACGAGAATTCCTATAGGAATTCCAAGAAGAGAGCCACCGTGATTCCCTTCAAGAGCGATAACGAGAGAAGGATTGGGAGAGTCTCTGGTTAGACTTGTAGACAATCGACGAGTTAGACCATCCCAAGTCCAGAAATGGGTAAACAGAAAATACTCCGGAGATGAAGATCCGAGAGATCATGTAGCGGCTTTTAGAAGAGTGATTAGAGCAGAGGAAGTTTCAGATTTTGCGACACAGTTTGCAGGCTTTGGATTCACTCTAGAAGATGATGCAGCTACTTGGTTCGACTCGGTGGAAATATGGGATTTTGAGACCCTAGATGAGCTGTTTGAGGAGTTTATTGAAGAATTCTCGCCAAAAGACATTGCTCACAACACGGTCTCGCAAATCCATAGATTCAAACAGAAAGAGGATGAATCAGTACGCAAAGCATCATTACGGCTCAAGAGATATGTTAAGCTCTGTCCAAGAGCGGAATTACCTACGCAAGCACGACTGATGCTGATCTTTATCCAGGGAATGAGACATGCGGGCCTTCAGAAGGATCTGCATATGATAAGGAGGATGATGCTAAACGAGTTGATCAAAGAAGCTCTTTATCTAGTGGATAACTATGAGGCATACAAAGAAAAGGACTTAAAGAGTCAAGGAGATGACACATCCTCTCAGCACAGTGTTTCACAGATAAGTGAGTCCATTGCCAAGCCAACGGCACCTATTGATCAAGAAAAGCTTATTGACGACTTGGTCAAGAGGTTGATTCCTCTTGTAAGGTCTGATTCGGGAGAATCGAAGTGGTGTGAAATTGAGAGAAAATGGACGAACCATACGGAGGAAGAGTGCTATTATAGCATGGAAAATGCTAGGGAGAGGTATGTACAACCTGTTCCAGAAGCACCTATTCCACCTAGATACATTACGGGGAATGCTCCAGGACCAGTAGGAGTTTTAAGGCCACAGCTTGTCTTAGGACAACAACCTCCGTTGACAGGTGCTAGAATGCCGGTAGACATGAGATACATGCCAATGATGGAAGCATCAAATAAACCAATGCCAGTACCAGCTACAATGTGGTATAGCAACCAAAGTGGGTACTACCCTTCGGAGCAACAAAATGTGAGAGAAACACATGGAGTGGTGAGGCCGGTACAACCTCCACCTCCTGGGTTTCAGTCGAAAGAAAGAAGGTATGAAATGGACGAAAGGACATTGCGATTCATTGCAAATAGCGGCTTATCTAGGTCAAAGCTTGCTTATAGCCAAGAGGAAATGCTAAAAGAATCTCCTCAACCAGAGACAGATTGTCACAAAAGTCGTGACAACCACTTGGTCAAACAATGTCCTCATACCGAGATCACTGAAGTAAATGCTTATTGTCTTGACTGTGGCATCACTCACTTGATCCCCGAATGCCCGAAAAACACAAACCAAATCAGGAAAATCATGACAAATGTATCAGGGATTGTTCAGCTACCTAGTAGCTCAGAAAATGAAAATGTTATACCAGTTCAAGTAGTTACGAGAGCACAAGCTCAAAAGAAAGCTGATGAGAATCCAGAGACAAAGAACACGGAAAGTGACACGAGTCCAAAGACAGATGAGGGACCAAAGACAGACGCACCTAGTCAGAAAACCAAGAGCAAATGAAATAGTTGGAAATCTAGAAAGACTAGGATGAAAGCTCGCAGGGAATGAGAGCAAAAATCCCTAGCTGAGAAGCTTACCGAAGCTGAGGAGAAGATAAAACAACATGAGGAAAAGGAGGCACCTTCTCTTACACAGATGGTTAAACCTCTAGAAGAACCATCCACGGATGAGAAACCAAGAAGTGCTAGTTCAGGAGGATCTGTGTTGGTAGAGAAGGTTAATGAGACATTAGATGCCCTCTTGAAAGCCTATGATGTGAGGCTCAAAAACAACCAAACCCAAGAACAGAGGTGGATGACATATCCCTATGCAAAATTAGAAAAGCAAAGGTTGGAAATGTGCAGGAAAATGATTCAAACAGCCCAATCTTTACTAGAACCACCAGTTGCAAAACCTAAGGATGTGATCCGCGTCATGCCTACACAAGTAATCCCACCAAACCAAGAACTAAAAGAGCCAATTCTAGTCATGAGCACAGACCAAACCTCAAAGACCCAGCATTAGAACCAAGGATAGTACTGAATACCATGGATAAATCTTCCGAGGGATTTCCCCAAGCTATACCTGAGGATTGTAAAGAGATAGATGGTCTTGACGAATTGTGGAAACAAGTCAGAGAGGCCAATGAAGCCGATGACCTAAGAAGACGAGTAGACAAGATTGGTGATGAACGAGGAGTGTTTCTACCACCAATAGAGGAATTTGAGACTGGATCTCAAATGAATCTAGACGTGCGATCGTGTTGGGGCGACAAAGGATCTGTACAATCTATGGATAGTCAACCCCATTCGCTAAGAACACTACCGTCCTACATGGGAGAGTACGAGACCAAGTCAGATGTGGTTGCAGTCCCATCACAGAGACTGTCTCCCAACAAGGCCATCGATTCAAAGGGGCTAGTAGATATTCTATCTACCCCAGTCACGTGTACAATAATGTTAGCCGAGTTGCTCAGAATAAGACCAAACATGTGGGCTAATGTTGGTAAATGTCTAGAGAAATTTGGTATAAAAACCCCAATGACTCAAATCGAGGAAGGCATCAAAGAGCTTGAAATGCCTCAACTAAATACTAGGCCAGTTCCATTAAACAAGGTAGACGAGTATTACAAGGGAGAAGATGGAAACACCACCCTTCCTGTGGAATTCAATGGTGTAAAAACCATGGCAATCCTTGACAGTGGAGCTGGTGTGGCCATTGCAACCAAAGAAGGTTGGAAAAAATGGTGACAACCTGCCTTGATATCCACACGAATGACCCTGCAGCTTGCAAACGGACACAAGGAAAAGCCCCTAGGATTGCTAGAAAAAGTACTTGTTACTTCTTGTGGCATTGAATATGAACACACTTTTGTTGTTGTCGACTTTGGCAAGAAGAACAACTATGAAATCATTCTGGGAAGACCATTCATGCGACAATTGAAAATGGTCCAAGATTGGGGTTATGACCATATATACCTGAGACATATGGAAACCATAACAAAGGTAAACTTGAGGGACCATAGCTACAGGGATGTGACGAGAACACCGGTTGAGGAGTTTGATTCCGCCACAGTTGCAGGATCAGAACTGCCAGCTTGGTTAGGTAATCCTAAAGAACTGTGGATGTGTGGAGCTTCACAATGTGGTAGCTTGAAACGTGAGGAATGTATCCTAGAACGGGTTATAGAGGATATGGACTATATCCCAGAACCATTTCCTGAAGAAGAGTTAAAGCCTTTTGGATGGGAACACATCTTGGCTACTCTGGACGTGTGCGCCGTGGAGGATGCTCCCACAACAAAGTTTTGTGATGAAAATGGCTATGATGTCGTTCCTTATTTTGCAGTGAGTGTAATCCAGGAAAATGAAGAGAACCAGACATCAACAAGCTCTCGAAATAAGGAGCAAACAAAGAAATGTGGAGAATCAAAAGATGAAGAAGACGACGAGTTCTATGACTCTGTAGAACACTTCGAGCTTCAAGAAGATCAACGACTCGGGAATCAATGTCATCGCTACACGAATAAAGTGAATCAAAAGTGGATTCCAAAGTCCTCCGTGAAGACACAGCCACCACAAGCATCCTCATACATGGATCCTAATAAGGATGCAAAGACTCAACTAGGAGGAATACGACCAAATCAACGAGCTAACAATGCTCTAATCAATGGGCTAGAAAAGTCCTCCAAGAAACTACCACCCACGAGCAAACAGACAGTAACTTTCCACTACCAGCCAAAAAATCAAGGGAAAGTACAAGAAGTCAACCTTGTTGAGGATAGTAGCGATAGTGATGAATCATACGACATCCCCTATCATCAACTCAGACCATCACTATCACCAACCCCTTCAGCAACAACAACCATGATAGGTCAAAAGAACAGTACAACAAGTCAAAGCCAAAAAGCTCGACAAATCTGGATACCAAAAAGCCAGATCAGCCAAAAACAGATATGGATCAAGAAGACAAAGATCTCTAATGACAAATCACAAGATCCAACACCAAAACAAAAAAAAGGAAAGCGTGCACGAACGGGTAAGAATATCACAAAGTCGCAAGCTTTCACAACTCAGGTTTGGGATCCAAAGAAGTTTATTCAAGCACAAAAAAAACAGGAATTCATTTGGATTCCCAAACAACCACAGTATCAACTTTCAAAGCCTAAATCCCGTCCCCAACCAAGCGTACAAGGGCTGGAGCAAAGACCACTGTTGACTCACACAACAAAAAGGTGGATCCCAAAGGAGTCTCTTCAAACACAAACAAAGCACGGGCAAGTATGGGTTCCCAAACGAGAGCCAGTAACAAAACAGCCAATAATCGCAAAGAAATGGGTCCCAAAGAAGAACAACAAAACTGCTGTCAGTGCATCGCCGCTTGAATTCTTACAATTCTTCCTACGATTACAGTACAGTTAGAAGAGAGCAAGTCGCTTCAATCAAGCAACGATACAAGAGCTTCAAAGACCATTACATTGCTTAGAATAGGAAGCCTCGCCAACAAATTCCAATAAACAAATTGCTTATACCCACATCTTGCACAACATAAATCTTTTCCATGCATTGACTGTGTATGCATAATAGGGCTACATTACAAGGCCTGCATAGGCACAACTTTTTGCCCAAGCACAACACATACCCTTTGCGATACCCTATCGTAAAGGATGACTCCAAATAGGAAGGGGGGAGGCATTCTGAATGCGGACCTAACATTATGACTATTAGAGGACAATGTTTTGTGAGATGCATGGAATTTTTGCGTTTTATTGTGATAATTTTTTTTACGAAATTTAGAGTATATGCCCTCATAGTAGTGTTACAGAGAGTATGGGGATAAAATCCATATATGAGCCCCTAGGGACATGTGTATAGTGTACATAGCATTTAGATTTCTATTTGAATGATTTTTCTTTTGTTGAGTTGTTTTAAGATTTTCCTTGTTTATTATTAAGAAAAAATTAAAAAAATCCATAAACCACATGAAGAAAAGACTGACGAGAGGCCTGAGCACTACAAAGAGAAGAAGGTACAGGAAAACGATGAAACTTCACGAAGTATGTCTCAGCAGCCACTACAACAACCGAAGAACTTGTCACAAAGCAGTGTCAACATGCAACCGACAAGTCATACAAGTCAGAGTCGAGCTAAGCCACAAAATGAGTGAGGTGTTAGTCCCAAAGCTTCAAGTAATATTCTCTGTGGTCTAAGCGTCTTAGCTATTCTAGGTACTGCTCAAGCTAGAAGAGTTGAGCATATTTAAGTTGTGTCGCTCATGCTGGTATAGGTGAGCAAAAGAGTCGAAGTCTACTATACTTAAGTCTGGTGAAGTGAAGGAGAAGGTCCAAAAGACACTCACGTACTGAGCACTGTGAGATACGAGTGGAAAAACTTCTACATCGAAAACCCTTCTTGGAAAGGTGGAAGCTAGTGAGACATATTTTGATGTCACATGTGCTACATTTATTCCTCGAAACACCCATCATCTCCTTCTTTCACATTGCATGCTTTTGTTGACAAATTTCTCATATGCATATAGAGTGTCCTATAATTGGCACTTGCATCAAGCACTCTTTCCGTGTTTCACCCCAGCACTCACCTTTCATGAACATGTACTTCACATTCAACTGCTCAACTTCAATAAGAGCGTATACCAAAGGCATTTTTTTTTCCCACCGGGTTTTTCCCTTTGGTCATCCAGGTTTTAGACCCTAATCTAAAGACACATATCACCATCCTCTTGTACATATTCCTTCTACATCAACAATAAGGAAATGCTACTCAAATCAATTGACAAATGAATTGGAGCACCAATTTCAGATCATAGCATACTTCTCCTCAATGGCGAGTCGAAGAATGGCCTACAATGACAAAGCTGCAGACAACACTAACAACATGATTGCACAGAAACAAAGAAGTCACCAATGAAGAAGAGCAGACATAAAAGTAATCAGAGGATCTCAAAAGATGAATGGTTATGATGAAAGATGTCCGCTCTAATGGATCATAGTTCTTGTTGTGGTTCGTCAAAGATACAAGCAATGCAACAGATGAATCCATGTATCCTAGTGAGGGGATGGTGTTCCTTAAGTTTCGTAGGAATCTGGCATGATTAGGTGAGTTACCTTTCGTATGTGTGTATGTGGCTAGGTGGTGTAGTTGAGGGCAGTGAGGTTCTTGATTGTGGTTTAGTTGGCCTTCCAGAGTGTTGTATGTGTAGGATGGTCTCAGCCTGACAAGCTTAAGAGATTTCCTCTGTGTGCCTATCGTGTCATCTGTGTCCTCGATTGACATTATGTTGATCTAGGTAGTGTTTGCATGCACTTCATGGGTGTGTGAGACTTCCCGTCCAACAGGAATCAACCATGTTATAAACAACCATTTTGGTTAGCCATGCCCTCTATTGGTGATTGTTAGATCTATGTCATGAATATGCATGCCGCTCCAAATATGCCTTTGTTAAACACTAGGGCCCATAAAACCTAGTGTGCATGCATTTAGCAAAAAGAGATTGGAACCTGCATATCCATTATCGTACTTGCCAATACTTATGGCGAATATGATGCTCATAGCGCACATGAAAGAGGAATGTAAATAGTTTTGAAAAGAAACTAAATACTTTTTATTGCAATCATTTGCGAGCCTTGCTAAAACATTGGAACCATAATAAAATGTGAAACATCTTTTAGGTACAAACAATGAAACATTTTCATTAACAACACGTAGCCTTGCTATATGCATAAACAACCATCCGTTAATGTTGTTTAGGAGCACAAGTTGTACTAGCACCTAAGGACTTTGTCGCAACACATAATTGAAATAGCGGCACCACTATCAGTCACAAAGACTCGGCAAAGTTTGTCGTGCATACAGCGGGACGAAGCCTCATTTAATGAAAATCTATGCGTTGTATGCCTTTGGTGCATGAGCGAGATGCAACTCTAAGAAAAAGTTGGCATGGGCCGTGCAATCTGAACCCGGCCTAATATATAGTGGAGAGTCGCTAACTTGCTAGCACGCTGCCCCTCCAAGCTACCTTTTTTCTAGGTACCTTCTGTATCCTCTACGTTTCTGAGTTTTTTCTAGGTACCTTCTTTTTCCTTTTCTTGCTTTGCGTTTCGGTTTGACTCGCATCAACGAGCCTCTCTCTTAGGCTACGCACATGCACACATCGGCGAGTATTTCCAATGGAAAAGGATGATGAGCCCACCAGAGGCCCACCACGCCCCTGTCAAGACACACCGTTTCCTCACCTACCGCAATCGGCACGTCACTAGCTTTGCCTTGCCGTTCAACGCCGATTGTAGCCGTTCGAGTGGCGGGAGCAATCTCTGATTCTCAAAAGGGAGCGAGCACCCGCATGATGTTATTCCACTCCATCAACAACAGCACGCCTGAGACGCAGCTATGGGGAGTTCTTGTTGGGCGCAGCCATGCAGAGTCTACACAATCACCCCTTTGGAGGAAGAGGGGTTGTTGTGCAACATCCTGACCTCGCTGTCTCTTTTAAAAATCTTCGGATTGCGCAGAGTGCGCAAGCTATGGGACTCTGTGTTGAGATCCCCCTCCTTCTGGAAGGCCTGGCTCGCCAGGCATGAGAGTTGTAGCTGTTGCGGTCCATGGCTGGTCATGGCGAGGAAGCCCCCCGATCACCCACCTTTGCCCGTGAGCTCGTCGCATTCGACCCCACCACACACATCTGGATCTCGCTCAGGGCCCTACTGCGCAGCAGAGGCTGTGAGGGAGCCCTTGAGGCCTTGGGGGGTCCCTTCTATCGACGCGTTGTCGTGCTGTGACACGTATATAGTGGGAACGCATGTTACAAGATCTATCTTATATTTTTTTTAGATACATAATTATATTTCTTATAGTGTACATATGCATATTTAAGTATAATAATAATCCTTCTATCTCATCCTATTATTTTTCTCAAGGGTAACATATCCTTACTTTACCATCAAAAAATACTATGGGAAAAGCGTCAATAGCTCCGCCTCTTTAACTTGGGGCAAAAAGCATTGATCCTTTATTTCTACTATTTCATTATCATCTCACACCCTAGCTAGATCCTATATCTAGGGTAAACTCCAATATATATATATATTCTATGTATTTTTTATACTTTTCTTATATTTCTTTTTAAATAGCTACTAGGAGAGAATCAAATCCTAGTGGGACACTAGGTGGCATGATTTCAAAGATACACTTATTTTAATGCATTATTGCAAGCATGATTACAAAACTTTGTCAAGGAGCAATGTCATGCTTTCATATGGCATGAGGTGTTCTTTGGAATTAAATGAAAGTCTAGGCTAAGGAGACCACATGAAGACTTTTGCTGCCATAAATGGACCCTATTTTTATGAATTTTTTACACAAGGTTCCAATCCAAATTGGAAAATGATTTTAAAATGAAAATCGTAGCTAATGAGCTGAAGTTTTTGCCCATATTTCTACTTTTTTATTTGGAGCCACGGTTGAGGAAATATGATCAAAATACTGGACCCCAGTCTGCCCACATCATGCAGGGGCAGCTCATTTCCAACTTTTCCAATTCCTGTTCACACTGGCTCCTCTCTTCTTGTGTAAACCCTTGGGGGTTCCCTTCACCTGTAAAAGGGGACCTCTTCTTCCTTGGAAGGAACTCAAGCATTCAAGCCATTGATGAGAGGAATTCTCGAGGGAGTGAGTAGTAATGCCTAATTGTACTTAGCCATTAACATAAGCCCAAGCCTACACTTTCTCCTAGTGGGAGACTAGCCATTCTTGCACCAAGCTAACCTTGGAAGATCAACTTTAATCAAAGAAGGTCTTGCACTTGGTGTATCAATCAAAGTGGAATTATCCACTCTTCTTCTCTCTCCCATCAATAACGGTGTCGAAGGGTTTCAAGTAAGATGTGTTCTACATTGATTTTTTCTTGATTTCTTGTTGTTTTCATTTTCATCTCTAATCCAGCACATATATATTTATATATATATATGTATCTAATCTCATCTCCTTAACCAAACCTATCTCTCTCATTCTTAGTAATTCATCCTCTCTAGGTTCTCTTGCTACAGGTACATCTCTCCCCGCAGTATCCTTATTGCCTACGGGCAAGAATAGGACTTGGGAGGGAAACTTCTCATTTCTTCACTTCTCTCATATCTACATTTCTCACATACTATCCTAGATGAATAACCCACATGATGATCATTTCTATCGCTTTCACTCTGTACGATCAATTAGAATTAACGTATGGATTAGCCGTAAAATACACTTTCAACAACGTATAGTGTTTCTCTTCGGCTCTGAAAGGCTCAATGAAATACTTCTATCACCGGATCCCATCATACTACCTCTCATAGACTATAATTTTTCTTTTGATGTAAGCGTAGTTATCTTGCTATGAACCAAGAGGATTTGTACACACAATTAATTCCAATCACTATACAAAATATATATATTATGGTAAGCATAAAACTACAATTCCAAAGAACAATCCGTAGCCTATTTGGTCAGCCAAGATTGAATGCCATTAACTCATCCATTAACCCTTTTATATTACCCATGATACGATATGACCATAACCTTGATGTTCTCATATTCGTATTGTTTTGACATTCTCTTTTGCGTTCTTTCTTTGTGTGTGTGAGTGCAAGAGAGAAAGAGTGAGTTTTCTTTGATGGCACTTCTTTCCAAACCTTAGTCTTCATGGCATCTATGGTTTAACTTCTTCATATAGTTTTTGTTGAGTTCTCTCACAAACTCTCACAGCCATAAGCCCGGTGCTTTCCTGGCAAGACCGCAAATTTTTCGACAGCGTCATCAACCAGCCCCTCTATTCTGACGCCCGTCCCTACTTTTCGTGTTTCCTGGGAGCAGGATGCGAGGTTGGTTTGGCAAGCTTCATGTGTGCCCCCTTCTTACCAGGTTATGAGCAGGCCTTACCCGAGGGTATCTTCGAAACAAGCTTTGTGCTGGAAGCTTACAAATGGAGATCCAAGTATGTTGTGGTCATCAACCCTCTCACTGGCTCTTACAATGTTTTACCTCCACCGCCTGAGCCCTGGCCATGGAGCTTGCAGATGTCAATGCAGGCCCTTCCCCATCATCAATACCGAGTCTTTGTAAGCGCCTTCACAATGGATTTGCGTCAGCTCCCCGGGCTTTTGAATGTATACGAATCCCGTGGCAGGGCTTGGAGGGCAGCAAGGCCCTGCTGTAGCCTCTGTGATGCCAAGGTTGCAGGTGCAAAGGACATCGAGCAGGCAGACTTCGTGGACTTTGATCCGTTTGTGGATACCGTCTTCATGTACAATGCAGGGCGAATGGAGTCATGTGTGGGCGGGGAGGATTCCTTATGTTGATTGTGGTAAGGAAGAGAGGGATTTCCGTAAGAAGAATATAGTTGTGGTGAGGCACAAAGGCCGACTCCTTGTGGCTGGACTGTTGCTTGCAACTCCTACTTCCCTTGCAGGTTTTGGGGTATGGGAGCTACGCCCATGCGCATTGCCCCATTCCCGGAAGCATGATGATGCTGCCAAGACTGCAGCATGGGTAAAGGTTACACAGACACCTTGCCATCTTTGGGAGGGTTTCTTTGATTCGGGCAGTGGCATCCCTGTATGGGCATTTGATTTGGACTCAAGGATAATATCATGTGGGAGCCTTATCTGTATGACATCGAGCTTTGATGTGGACAAGTATTTTGTCCCTCTGGTGTATGATCTAGGCTGCAATTTGTGGTACCATTTACCGGTCTACAAGGGCGACTACAAGATTACTGCCGTCTTCGGTATTCACCCTTCTATGGCTGCTTTGCCATAACAGGACATGGTACTTTGAATTCAATCTAGTTTATGGTAGTTGATGCAGGGCCTCAAGTCCCTACTATTTATTCAATGTTTAATTGAAATTTCTGATCTGGGCCTCTCTTGTGATCAAAGCTTGGATTGCATTTGTTTTCAGTAGGCGACTGTCTACACCGGTTCTCTGCAGTGTGCTTCAAGCATATTTGGTTCTGAGAGCCTCCTGCCATGTGTTGGGCAATGCAAATCGATGCTTGTCATGGTGTTGACATGCATCTTTCTCAGAATTTTTAATGACAAAGTGCTTAATTCCTTGTTTTGAGGTGGGACGAGTCATCATCTAAATCTGGCCCTCATACTGTTCCTTTGAGCATGGCTTCCCTTCCCCATGCTTTTGAACATGTTCTGCAGCGTGCTACTCACCATGGTTGGTCTGCTTCTGTTTTCGATCCTGAGGTCACATCCATTGTTGACATGCACATCTTTGACATGGTGCCATAACCTCAAAGCGGGCTCGCAAAGGGGGCCCGATTGCTCTTGAAAGTTGGGTTGATAAGAGGAGTCCATCTGAGGTAAGGACTTGCGAATCCTTAAGCGCAACCGTGCAGAGGCTTGGTTTGTGACTTGCTCTACCTTGCAATTGCATTGGCAATAAGCGACATATTCTTATTCTTCTCATTCACGTATGTCGATCTAACCACTTGCACAATCGAATTTGTGTGTCCATCCATCCGCGGCTGTTCCTCCTCTCTTCCCCACGTTTTTTCTGGTCTTCTCTCTTTTTTTTCAGTTCCCACACTTAGCTTTTTTGGTTGGGCACCCTTGGCCTTTTAGATGACCTCAAACGGACCCCGAACAGGCCAAAAACTGACCTTGCAGTGCATAGTTGTCACCCTGTTGCATCCATGCGCACACTTGGCACTCATTTCTTTTCAATAATGCGTCTCGCAACCACGTGAAGTGGCCCCAAAAAGTGGTCCTAATGATGACCTTTCTGCATAACTCTCACAAGAAAACACCACTTTGTATCCGTATTGATCCACGTGCAAATATTGACCCCGTTCGTCCTCCTGACGCCACTAGATGCCATCTGACGCACCTGCTTACCTCATGTCGTCAGCCTGCGGATAGCTTCCTCGAGAAGCTTTACGCGCTATAAACTCCTCATTATTGTAGAAAAAACATATTGGTACTGGTGATAGTGAAAATCGATGCACTATGTACATGCTATCCTACCTGTACACATGTGGGCCCCACGTAACCACCTGGCTATGGAAATTGGGCAATCCTTTATTCGATGCACCATGCATGTGTATGTACATATGCGCAATCCCTTGCTCCAAAAAACCCCTGACAACGCCTTTGGCGAGTTGGGGCTCGACATTTCCGCATCATCCATCGGTCTCATCCTCGAGCCATTGGCTTCATCCATCGGCACGGCTACCTCCCTTTCGGAAAATTTACCCGTCGCTAATATCTGTGAAAATACGCCAATATCTTCACTAACGACCAGAATCATCAAGTTCCATTCCATTTCCGATGATCGCCGACCGTTAATACTTGATTACGCTCAAGACTCTAAGGGTAGATCGGCTCTATCAAATAAGTGAATACCTACTCCTCTCTTAGACTAAATTCAAAAGGAGTCAAAAAAGGTTACAAGGGAAATAGTACCTCTAGGCTCGCTTAGGACACCATAAGGTAAAGGCGATTATTATCCAGGCGATTACTTACTAGGGCAAGGAGGAAAGCAAAAACCAACGACTCTACTGACTTAATAGGCTAATCGTGATTCAGGTTTGAGGCGGGCAGTAGCGAAACACGGACTGCAGAGTCTGACGAGATGACGAGCCAGGAGGTGTGTGCACCAATCGGGTGTAGCAGGACGAGCCTAGCTTTGCGAGGGGAGCCTCTTGATCTCGGGCAGCATTGTAAAAACAGGGGTGCAGCAGGCTCAAATCCGTGGCAGCGCGTCCCCTGAGTAGCATGAGTGCCACGCCCGATTCTATCTCCCCAGAGGTTCCAGCTTCACTCAGAGCTCAGATTCACGTCGTCTTCATCGCCATGCTTCAATCTTCGCCTTCGACTCTTGTGCAGTTGCGACAATCAAGTCTTCTTATAGAGGTCCTTGCTTCCTATGCAAAGAGAGAGAAACCTAGTGCTTCTTTCCTCATGCCATTTTGGACATAGCCTAATAAACGTTGTCCAAAAAGCAACAGCGTCGACTTAAAATTGATGCAAACCAGAAGAAGTTCAAATATCTATTGAGAATGGAAGGTGATGGTTATTTGGCTTTTTTTCACGTAGTAAAAAATCACTCCCTTGGTGGTTGATGAAAGGGATGATGGATCATCAGCTCCGAAGAGTGTCTCTACAGTGTTCCAAAAGTTGTAACTTGTAGATTGATCTACAACCACTTTTGAATAGACATCTCATTCAACATGCATGTCAACCAAAGCATTGCAACATTTTTGTCGTTTCATGTTCAAGACCTCTTGCATCATACCACGTGCCTTCAAGATTGAAGCATAGGGGATCACTTTTGCAGAGATACCTCCGCTCTGCATCCACCAATGAAAACAAACTTGAGCTTCTTTGCCATCACCATGTGGAATGTATGCTACAATAAGTGAAGGAAAACTTGACAATGACTTTTGTGCTCTAACAAGTGCACAGAGCTATTGACAATCAAAGGTTGTTGTGCTTTTAGAAGTACACCTACATGTCAACAAAAATCTCATTATTGTTGAGAACCAACATTTTCTAAAGAACGCATTACATATTCTCTTCTTGAAAACATTTTGTAGAGAGAACAATATATCCCTTGTAAACTACACCTTTTGTAGAGAGCACAATATATCCCTTGTAAACTGCCCCTTTTGATTATAAACTGAGAAAAGATAGCAAATACAAGTAAAATGAGATTCCACTTATTACATTTTCATTAGCTTCAGCTCTCATGTAGATCCCAATATAGTCTTTTAATTTCTATTGCAATTGTGGTAGTCCTTGGATCTGCCTCTACATGTTTAATCCAATTTAATTGTATTGAAAGTAGCATGTCAAGTCCCAAATCATAATCCATGCAATCTTCTAGCCCTATAGCTGAAGGGCCTAAATACTATGCTAACCATGGTGAGATTTGTTTAAGGTAAGTGGAGATTATGAAAATTGGCTTAGAGTCTACCTCTATCTTCTCTTCTAGCTCCCCTGCTACCTTCCTCTCCTTTATAGTCTTCTTCTCATAGGCTTTTTTCTCCTTTTTCTTCTGCTTCTTCTTGCTCACAAAAAGTGAGGAAGAGGAACATATATCCTTACCCATATTTCTATCCCTATTGCACATTTGTACACGTGGATGGGTTACTTTGGGAAACCGGGCTGGCCTATTTATAGTATTGTGAATCAAGGTGATGACAAGACTATGGTATGATAGCACATTGTTTTATTGAACATATCAAAACAGTGCATGACATTGGCACACCCTTTCACATCCAATTAAAAAAAAAGCCTTACAAAATAGAAACCAACAAGATGAGGCACCAAACAAGTAATTTATTTTTTTAAAAATGAAGATTTGGGTATGGATCATGTATTTACAGGTAATGGAGACTGGTTGCACTTTGCAAATGATTCCTCTCACTTTTTTTTGAGCCCAACCTCCACAAATTCTAATACATCTTTTGTGTCTAAGTACTTAATTGACATCATTGTTCCAAACACTTTCACATCTACATATTGGGTCTTTTCATAAAAAAATCGCAATTGCCTTGGAATATTCATGCCCCTCCCGTCTCTCTCTCTCTCTCTCTCTCTCTCTCTCACACACACACACACACACACACACACACACATAGACACACATGAAGAATCTCCTTAATGTTGCAAAGTGTGGACTCTTAGGGCATCTTCTCTTTCAAATCATCATAAAGTGTTGAGCAGAGGGCTCACAAACAAGCCAGAAAATATAACAATCATAGGAGCAAAATATCATAAACAAGCCAAAGCAAAGTGAAAATAATATTCAATGATCTATTGTGTACATATGAACCACTTCTAGTTAGCTCTTTGTAGAGGAGGTTTGGAGCTCCTAGGATGGAGGTGAAGCTCCTCATGTATGTAAACATGTTGCACTAAAAATTCCTTCATCATCGTCTTCTTCGCTTTAATTTTTCAAAGCATCACTTTTCCCTTGCTTTAAGTTATTGCCTTTCTTCGGCTCATCATATGGTCCATCCTTCTTGACATCTTCTCTAGGGACCTTCCTTGCAGTTTGTTGGGGCTCCTCTCATAACTAAGTTTTAAGACTATAATATAAATAATAAAATAAGTTAAACATACAAATTTTTAATTACTATTCTCCTTACGTGAAAAATAAGTACTTGAAAGCCTGGCCACTTACACTAAGCTCACGCTCAGGGGATTCACTCAAAAATATGTAGAATAGCACGTGATTTCTCAACAGAAGGGGTTGTTTTCTCTTATGAACTTACAAAAAATATACATACAAAAGGGTGTTTTAAATTGAAAAAGTGAAAATTTTGATATATATAAGGCGTCTTTTTATTGAGAAAAGTGGTACATAAGGGGTCTCTATATACCTCAAAAAATGTAGAATAGGGGGTTTTATAAATACCTCTTGACAAGATCTCTACATAGTGAAACCCCCAAGAACTTGCATTGGGTGGACACATTTGTAAAAACTTTCAAGTACTATTAAGTGTCTTCCTTATGAAAAAATAGGGCTTGGTAGATTACACTAGACTCGCATTTGTGGGACACACTTTGAAAAAACTATCAAGTGCTAGTGAGTATCCTCCTTAAACAAAACAAAGCACTGGGACACTTGGCTGATTACACTAAACTTGCATTGGGTTGGCACACTTGATAGAAACTCTCAAGTACTATTGAGTGTCATGCTTACACAAAAACAGAGTTCTCAAAGGCTTATTCAATCACACTGTATTTTCATAAAGGGGATACAACAGATTTCAATGCCGATCGTCTGGCAACCATCTCGTGGCTACCTGATCTTGACTCTTGCGGGTGAAACTATTAACGAATGACCATTTCATAGTGTCCATGCAATGTCCGAAAATTTGTGATTTCAAAAAGAGAGTCACAAAAATTAAATAAAAACCAAGGGAAGGAAACCAACAAATAAAGAGAGTGTTTGTCACAATCTTGTGGCACTATCTATGTTGGATGCCATGTGTGTGAAGCTATGTGTACCATGTGATGCTCTATAGACCATGTGAGGAGTCAAGGTCCAAGTTAGCATCTTGCCCTTCGTATCTCACTTGTCTAAGTTGGGAATTGATAATCCACACAAGATCCACCACTTGTACGACCTATGATATATTGGAGATGGTAGCTATAAGGATCACCAAGAGAAGCTTCATCGAGACACAAATAGACATATACCATGGATGCAAGGTACCTTCATAGGTTCAATCTATCATCTTTGTTAGCATGGTAGGTTTGTTCTTAATCTCCACACCACATCTCCAACCTTTATTTTGTTATAATATGGAGATCTGGTTTTCAAGCTCACCACCTAACCAAACCCTACTCCATTGATGCTTGAAGAGAAGTAAGGTCCACCATTTGTCCAAGCTATGCTTCCTTAATACAGATAGAGAGTAAATTCCACAGCTTCTCCAAGCTTGAAGAGAAGCAAGGTCCACCATTTGTCCAAGCTATGCTTCCTTAAAGCACATAGAGAGTAAATTCCACCACTTCTCCAAGATTTTTATTGTGAATGACTGCAAGGTCCACAACTTGTCTAAACTATCATCTCTAATAAAATGGCTAGCTGACTAATATCCAAGGTCTACCACTTATTGAATCTTGTCTACATTGATCGTAGAGAGGAGAAAGGTCTACCAATTATTGAATCTTGTTTCCATTGAATCATAGAGAGGAAAAAGGTCCACCACCTATCCAAGCAAAGCTTCATTGAAACATTGAGAGAAGAAAGATCCACCAACTATCTCAACTAGTTAAAAGAAATCTACATGGTCCATTACTTTTCTAGTATTCCACTCTATCTTGTATCATGAAGAGTTTGGTTTCAAAGTCACGCACTTGTCAAGCTAAGCTCTAATGGAGAGTCGAGAGAAGCAAGAGCCCCCACTTGTACATGTTAATCCCTATTGAAGCATACAGAGAAGCAAGGTCCACCACTTGTCCAAGTTGTAAGGTCAACTACTTTATATAAGGTCCAACACCTATGCTATTTTATAGAATGGATATTTTTTTTTCCTTTCACTTGCCTAGATTATGATATGTTGTAGCATGGGGGGGTTAATTTCAATGTCCATAACTTATCTATGTTGGAATCCATTGACACATGGAGAGAAGAAAATTCCACCACTTATCCAATCTATGCATGGAAACTGAGAGGAGGTCCACCACTTGGGTTGCACATGTGGTGGAATTGTATCAATAGCTTCTGCCTAGCTTGGACAAGACATGGTCATTGATTCTCTTCATGATAAAAGTAAGCCTAACTTGGATTATTGGTGCACCTTGATTCTCTCCATGCTACAACCATGGACAAGCAATGGTCCTTCAAACCAAAATCCCCATGCTACAAACAATCATAAGTTTGTGGAAAAGTGGTGGACATCAAAACCCATAGCTCATTTACCCACATAGGCTCTAACACGGACAGTTGATGTTTTTGTCATCATTGTTTAATGAATCCTAGCTTAGATCGAGTATCACGACTATGATTATGCAAGTAACACATTTGATTTGGTTTATTTCCATCTTGCAAGAGCCTTGAGGTATCATAAATTAGATTTATAAGAAGTAGAGTCTCTATTGTCATCAACAAGCTTTAGATAGATAAGAATAGGAATGGTAATTGTAATTTTGGAGTCTCTCGAAAAGAGGAGAGAATATAGATGTAGAAATAAATTGACGCAACAAATTTCCAGTACGAGATTTTGCCTAGGAGTTTTTAATCTCTCAAGGCCTTGTGGAAGCTTCACCAATGAGTAGCCACAGTACAGCAGAGTCTCCGTGTCTTCAAGTGCATCTCTTTTGTGTGTGCGAATTGCTCTTTATATAGAATTTTGGAGATTTCTTGTTGCCCAAATTTTGCCCATACCTCCCTACTCACCCCCTCTTGCTAAAAATGTGTGTGGAGGTGTCACAAGCCTCCTCAGTTACCCCTTAGAGGTGTCCTCCCATGCCACATTAGGTGATACACCTCATGTAGTCTCCCCATGCTCATAGTCAAATATCATAAGAGATGGGTCCATGGCTATGAGTCATCCATGGGCACCCACCATGGACATGCCTACACATGCAGATACATGCCCATGGACATGGTTACACATGCAGATACATGCCCATGCACATGTATACACATGCATACATTAGACTATGAATGATTTATTAACATTAGGATAAGAATTAATTGGCTAAAGTGAGCTTAACTCATTAGAATTCAATTCTCAAAGTTGCTAAAAGATGAGCTTGAGGATGACATGCTAAGGTGTCAGATGCACATGCCTACTATATTTAGCATTTTTATAGAGCAGACAGCTAGTCGATGTAAAGTCTCACGTGAGCCCATGGGTTCTCCCCATGCTCATGTTTTTTTGGCCCTATTTTACTTCCCCCGCCATGAGCCGCGGAATACTTCTAGAGGAATCTAGCAGCTAGTGCTACCTTTGAATGGGTGTGATGAATGAAAGCATACTCAAGAAAAAAGATAACATTTTGGAGGGTGAATATATGTGTACACTGCATTGTGGGAAGAGAGAGAGAGAGAGAGAGAGAGAGAGAGAATATAGTGAAGGGTGAAATAGAGTGCATAGATGTTAGTGGGTTGCCGCGACGAACGTCTGTAGCATAGCTTTCTAGCACTACCATAATGTCAATACTCAGGGAAAGTGACTCAGATGGGGCACTGAGACTCTATGAGGTCGTCAATCTCACGAAGTGAACCTTAACAAGCAAGCACACCAGCTCAACAAGAAAACGGACACTCAATCATCAAGGAAATTTGCTTATGTCCTTTCTCATAGCTCTAGGTCATCATGCCATTTCGGCACTCGAATGGACTCGAAATGCAATGAAACTTTAGGAGGAGGTCTAGGACACCTAGGGGCACTATCCTAGCAAGTCTGGTTGCAATCCAACAAGGTACCAAAATCACAATCCATCATGAAAAAGGTCCTAAAAACTGCAACATAACTATCCAGAACTGTCGTCCTATGGTCTAAGAACACTCTCCTATGGTCAAAACGACTAAAAACGACGATTTAAGCACTCAAATCTGCAATTATAGCTCACAGACGCATAATCGTGAACCACAACAAAACTGACAATGCTTACACTTAAATTAAAGAGCAAAGAGAGAGGAGCACACTCCAACTTTCAGATTTGAAAATTTATTACCCATTCATTAGTTGCGTCGATTACAAATTGGAGGAGCTCGTAGCTTGAGCGTATGTTTTTTGAGCTCCCACTTCTTCTAAAAATAAGCCTCTTTCACATTAAGGTTATTGACCTTTATACCTAGGGCATTCTAAATGGCCAGTGGTCGGCTCACACGGACCTTTCCATATATCATTACAACATTACAACTCAGGGGATTGATCCACTACTCTGTAATCAGGATTTACACGGAGTATTACTACACTAGCTCGGAAAACTAATAGAGTACAAATGTGGTGTCTAGCTATGTGTTCGACCAATTGGGCGCCCGTTTGATCTATCCTCAAACATTGCCCCCTTCCTAATTTTTGTCGTCCCTTGACACAACCTTGTGCAGTCTTGTCATAGGGTTGTCTTCACCTTTGTCTTCAAGGTTGGACTTCAGCTTGGGAAGTGCTTTGGCATTGATGACACTCCCCCCTCCCTTGAGTGATTCATATTTGTCATGTTGATACGTGATTTGATCTTTGACTTTGAGGCAACTTTTCTTCTTGTTGTGCATTCGCCTCTTTGTTGCCAATCTTAGCCCCTGTAAAGGTGGATGTTGATGTGTTTGAATTTGTAGAACTGATCCTTTTTGGCACGTGGACTTTATGATGGATTTTCTTTCAAGGTTCACTGCAATTTGAGTTGTCTACAATAAGTCACCAATGTTGAAGCACTGTGTGAGCTACTTTTGATTGTTTTGGATAGCTCGCTTGCTGAATGTTTCATTGCTTGTCATTGTAGGCCACTCTTTGACTTGCCATTTTTTGATGGAGCTTTGTTGTCGCCCTTTAAGATAAAAGATGATCTTGATAAGCATATGGAGACCTGCTATGCTTGCTCCAAGTCATTGTCGGTTGATTTTGGAAGACATTTCCTTATTGTTGATGTAGAAGGAATATATACAAGAAGTCGATGATGAGGGTTTCTAGATTAAGGTCTTAAAACCTGGATGACCAAAGGGAAAAAAAAACCGGTGGGAAAAAAGTGCCTGTGGTATACGCTCTTATTTTTCGAGTTGAGCATTTGGACTTGAAGTACCTGTCATGCAAGGTGAGTGCTTGGGAGAAACAAAGGAAGAGTGCCTAATGCAAGTGACAATTATAAGACATTCTATATGCATATGAAAATTTGTTAAACAAAAGCATGTAGTGTAAGAGATGGAGTTGATGGGTGCTTCAAGGAAAAAATGTAGCACATGTGACATCAAAGGATGTCTCAATAGCTTCCACATTTCCAAAAAGGGTTTTTGATGTAGAAGCTTCTCCACTCATACCTTACTGTGCTGAGTACGTGAGTGTCTTTTGGACTTCCTCCTTCACTTATCACTATACTACAATGACTTCGACTCTTATGCTCACCTATACCAGCATGAGCGACACAACGTAATTATGCTCAACTCTTCCAACTTGAGCAGTACCTAGAATAACTAAGACTTAAACCACAGAGAATATTACATGAAGGTTTTGACTAATGCCTCGCTCATTTAGTGGCTTAGCTTCCCGACACTTACTTTTATGCCATGTATTTTTAATGGCGACTTGGACTTACCTGTTCAAGGCCAGAAACCCAATTCCATAAGTTCTGGAAATTTAGACCTCTTCCATTGCGTTGGTCTTTGGATGCCACCATTTTGTCGAGTAGGTTGACATACTTTGGCTCCTCTTGACTTGCTTGTTGAGTGACTGATGTAGCCTTTGCTTTATCTCACATGAAAATCGGTTGTTGAAAGGTGTGGGTTCTTTGTGATTGAAATTCCTTTAGCGATTTTGGAACCCATCTTGTTTTTGGTTCGTGTGTGGTCGTCTTTTGCATTTGCTTCTTTTGTTCGATGACTTGATGGACACTAGGCTTCGGTAGCCAAATCTGAGGATTGCCTTTGTAGAAGCCTTGCTTTTGTAATTGATGACAAGGTATCCATTTGGAGGTTGTAGCACCCTTAATGGTGACTTGTTGTTGACTCTAACTATTGACTCTTGTGTGCCTTTGGGTGGAGCCTTGTGGTGCTTCTTGATTGAGCGCCATTTTTCTAGGTTGAGCTACAATTTTCGGTAACCATATTTGATTGTTACCTTCATAAAATCCTTGTGCTTCGAGTAGCTTAATCGGAATCATCCGTTGATTCACCTGTTTGTGTTGGGTATCTTCGTTGAAGTCTGATTTCAGTACCCAAACTTTTCACGTTGCCCGCTTGGAAGGTCTTTTCGTTTGGCTTTTGTTGGTGTTCTTTCGCTTGCTTGAGTATTTTGTATTCCGTTGATAGCACGTCTTGTTCCTTGTAGAAATTGTTGGCTGAGGTGGGTAGGTCTAGGCTGTTACTTTAGACTTTTTGGCCCAAACATTAGTGTTTCCTTGGAAGTAGCCCTGAGCAGTGATTGACTCATTTGATGCTACCCACCCTATCACCTTTTGTTAATGTTGAACTTGTGCTTCATGTATCCAAACTGGGTCTTTGACTTTGATGTGCTCTTTGGATACCAACACTTGGTTGACATTCTTTGGCTTCTTCCTAATGCTTTGATGTGATGGAAACTTTGGTTGATAGACTTTTTGTCTCGGTTTCTATTGCATTGTCGATGGTTTGGCTCTTGATGTAGAGGCTTTGCGAGAAGTTTGATGGAAACTCGTTGAAGGTAAAGTTGTCTTGCGAGGTTGATATACTTCAATGTTTACCTTTGCTTTACCTTTTTCCGTGATGGTTGGTGCTCCTTTTTGGTATTGACTTGAGGTGCTTTTGGGATTTTTGATGGCGTCACTGCTGAAGCTTTTCCTTGTGGTTGAAAGAAGATGTTCCTCCAGCTTTCTGTCAGGATCACACTCTCTTTGATATGATGGGAGTCAATTATGTGGAAAGTATCCTTGTACTCCCCAGTACTCAACTTGAGTATAGATTCTACCACTCCGAAGCTAGGAATAGGCATTTTTGAACTTGTGTACACGATGTCCTCTAGCTCGATGATTGGTGGCTTTCCCATCATGATCAACTTTCCATAAGTCATTATATTCTTTGTTGCTTTTGGATCTATCACAGATGAACATGTGATTTTGAGTCCTGTTTCTCTGCATATGCTAAATTTGATCATCTAGGAGACAATCGATCTTCTTCCTTGTCCCTGTTCTTCTTTTGATCTTGCATTTTTTGAAGATTTGACGTTGAATTTGGAAACTTTTTTCCTTCATCTGCTTTCATTTGCACTTTTTTTGGAGTTGGCTTCTTTGAAACAGCTTTTGTCAATTCTTCAGGTATGTCACTGATGACATATTCTTGTGGTTGCTCTGCTTCCTTCGTTTGCACCTTGGAACCATGCTCCATGATGTAGCAATCTGTCTCAACTTTTCTGCTTTCACACGCACAAACTTCATTAGCTTCCTTCAACACCTTTATCGTAAATAAGGGAGTTATATCATACCCATCTTCATCACAATATTTAGTCAGGGTCGCCTCATTCACACACACATCAAGAGTCGCCAGTATTTGATCCCATCCAAAGGGTTCAAATAACTCCTCTGGAAAAGGTTTTGGTACATATGCCTAATCTTCTATTGAACACTCTAGGATGCAATCTTGCTTTCTAAGACTTCCACTCTCAGGAGCTCCGTACATCCAAATATACGCTTTACTTTCCAAATCAATTGTGGAGTTTAAGTCTCCCCCGGGGTTCGCACTACATCTCTATAACTATGATCTTTGATACTAATTTTTGTTGTGACCTCTTTGTGTCTCAAGTAGATATAGTCATAGCCCCAGTCTTGTACGATTTTGAGCTGGCGCATGAATGGTCTTCCCAATATGATGTCAAAGTTGCTGCTCTTGTCAAAATTAATTATGGAAAAGGTGTGCTCATACTCTATGCCACATGAGGATACAATGATTTGTTCTAAGATTCCAATCGGTTTCTCCGTGTATCCATCTGCTAATTGCAGTTTCATTCGAGTTTTCCTAAGAGCAGGCTTTCCCCATTTTTTCCATATCTCTTTGGTTGCAATGGCAATTCCTGCCCCACTATCTAATATAGCAACCGTCTTTACTCCTTTGTACTCAAGTGGTAAGGTGGTGTTTCCTTCTTCTCCTTCACAATAGTCACCCACCTTATTTACCTGTACTGCTTTGTCCGTCGCTTCTTCAACGAGGTGTCATCTATGTTTTTGTCAGCAAGTTGGTCATGTGAAGGGATTTTCAAGCCCATATTTTCCAGGTTTTTGCCCATTTGGCCCCATAGATGCGCTCTAATTTTTAGTAGTTCTGAAAGATAAAGTGTGCATTGTATAGGAGAAGACATCAATTCACGCAAGCTCTTGGTATCCATCATTTTTGGTGTGGCTTTCCACTGAGAAGGTACCATTTTAACCTCCGATTTTGTTTCAAGTTCTCTTATGAAAGATGACAACGTCTTTAGGGAGCGTGGTTTACTCTCTTCAAATGTGACAGACCCAACATCCCCATATAGAGATCTTATATCCCCTGGGAAAAATTTGTAAGGTAGCACTACCATCTTTTTGGTTTCTGATTGATTCCCACAAGGATTGTGGCCACGGTTCTTCTACCTCTGGAATAGGCATCACTGCTTGTGAACCTACCCCATCTGTGGTATCAGCTACTTCCCTTGTATCTAAAGGTGCCTCAACTCCCAGATCTTCCTGGTCTCTATTTACAATACTCTGGCTCTCCAATTCTTGGACTTTATCACAGATTAGCACCTCTGTTTTTGGAGCATCTGGAACATGTGGTTCCATAAGAGCTTGGGCCTTCTGAATGAGCTCTTTGCACATTTGCAACCTCTCTTTTTCATACCCTAGATGAGGGTACGTTAGCCATTTATCATCTTGGGTTTGGTTGGGTTTTAGCCTAGCTTCATAAGCTTTCAAGATCGCATCCAAAGGTTCAAACACTTTGTCGACCAAGACTGAACCTCCCGAGTTAGTCTTTGACTCTTTAGGTCCCTTTGTGTTTTTGTTCCTTTCTTGCTCTTGTCTAAGCTGCTCTCTTGTTTGATTCGGTTTATTTTCCAAAGCCGCTTTCTCCTTCAGCCTCTTCAATTTCATTTTGTCTCGTTTGCCTTTCCATGATCTTCTTCCGAAGGTTCTCACCGATTTGTTCTCAAATTTTGTTTGAATAGGCAATGTGGCTTTTTCAGTTGGTTTGTTTTTGGCAGCTTCTTGAGCTTGAGCTCGAGTCATCACGTTTAAAGGAATGTCGGGTTCTACTTCAGATCCGCTTGAAGAAGGCAACACACCTACAAGATTCATTGTTGCTTTCCCTTTGGAGTCTGGATTTTTAGCACAGTGTTGGCGTAGATGTTCTATACCACAACGTTCACAGAATACAAATAATTCAATTTGTGGACCCTTGTTTGGACAACTTTGTGTCCAATGATCACCTCCACACTCATATCATGGACCTTCTTGTTTTACAGATGGTGATCCAGCTAGTGGTTGTTCTTGCCTTGTGAGGATGTTCTTTGAACCATACTCCTGTGAATGATTGGCTATGAACATGAGCGTATTCGCATCCATGGAGTATTGGTTTCTCATGGGTTGTGGCATATGCATTGGTTGAGCGTAGTTGAGTATCACTCTCCCATCATTCAAAAGTGGTGGTTGTTGCCCTAGCACACGTTGTGGATTTGGCTGAGTGTTACACCATGGAGTGGGGTGATCCCCTCTGCAAGTATTGCATATCCTCAATTGAGGATGCGTACATTTAGGTTTTGTATGTAGCCTTGGTTTATTCTTCTTATCACCCCCTCAACCACTTGTTCAATGATTGGTTCCCAAATAGTTTGAACATCTTGCTTTGTGGTTGATTCGCTCTTCAAAGAAGAGGCACTACTAGTCGTATCGTTTGTATCTTCAACACCTCTTCGTAGGCCTTGCAATTGTCAACTAGATATAGAGCTTCTCTAGTGACTTGCTCAAACATTGTGCATCCTTTTAGATGTAGGTCCTTTTTGAGAGTTTCATTCCTCAAGCCCTCTATGAAGAGAACTGATAATCTCTCATCTTGGGGTAACTCTCTCACAGGACATCTATCAATGTATTGTTCGAAGCGAAGCAAAGCTTCCTTCACTCTTTCGTTCGCTTTTTGTTTGAAAGCGTAGATTTGGGACACAGTGTTATGTTTGATTCCCCTTTTTGAGAATTCCTCTACAAACTCTTATAAGAGTTGTGCTATGTTTAGAAAATCATCTCTATTTAGTGGTTGGAACCAAGTCAAGGCTGTTCCTTCCAATGTTAACCCAAATCCCTCATATTGAGTATGAAAATCCGCAATTTGTTCAGCTCTCAACACTTGTTTGAAGAGTGAGACATGAGCATATATGGGTCCTTCAACCCATCATATTTTCTCTTGACACATTGAGCCACTTGATATGGTCTTAATCGTTGTGGTTTAGTCACCAATTTAACCAATTTGTGGTCTCTTGGAAAAATGTCTCTCAGTCTCTCCTCTTGTCTTGGAGAGAATCCTGGTGGAATCCTCTTTGATGTGTACTCTGGCATCATTTTTGGCTGAAAGTAAGTGGAGATTAGAGTACCCTTGTATGTATATCTTTCGAGGTCAATGGGATCAACAAGTTTGTACTCACGTCCATACTTATCAACCATCAAAACTTGCACTCCATGGGCATCTGTATATGTGAATGCAGAGAGGTTCTTATGGGTGGTCAACTCTCTAGCATATGGCTCTACACACTTGTAGAAGATATATGGATCCCCGTTTGTGAATCTATACAAGCACTCATAAGTGTAATCTGTAAGCACTCTCATGGATTCATTGGCTTTGATGAATCTCACGTTTGGTTTGTTGATCAGAGGATGCCCCTCCTCTATGTATTTTCTCAATCCCTCTATTGAAGGCATTGCAGCGTTTCTTGCATTTTTCATGTCTCCGAGTGGAGTAGAGAACCCTGGTGGTGGATGATTTGTCATGGTCAAGACTCACTCAAATTTCTCAAGATATTACTTGACAAGCCCAACTTGGCTTAGTGAAACTTATCTCTTTTTGTCCCTGGTAAAGTCTCTCAAAAGTCACGAATTTGTGACTCTTTTGGTCTTTGAAAACTAGTTTTGGGTACCCTAAAAGTTTGGATTTAGGAAACCTAGTAAAATTCAACTATTGCCCGCAAGCTTTCTTCCTAGCTATACCTGACTCAATTTGGAGTTGTCTATTAAAAGTTAGAGCAATTTTGGTGAACTGCACTTGAAACAACACTCAAAACAGTCTCAGGACCAAAAAACAAGAACTTTGGCTTGTATCTTGGTCTCCAAAAGGTATTTTTAGCTCAAACTTGAGATTTGGGATATACTCAAGTATGTTTATAAGATCATCAAGTCAGATACCCCCATTATGCTGAGAGGTACATGGATCGCGATCCATGTTCCTGTCAAAAAAAAAAAAAATTCAAATTTTGACTATGTGTAGACAAGGTCATATGCAAGCTATATACCAATTTTCAGCAAATTCTGAGGTTGAGGTACATGGATCGCGATCCATGTTCAACCACATCTGGACTTGTCCTCTTAGGGGTTTGTTCCTGACTATGTCCACAAGCTAAATCTCAAATATTTTTGAATTTGGACTTGTTTTGACAGGTCAAATACCTAATACTAGGTCTGCACTGCGGTTTTCTATGTGTCACCTGTTTTGCTCCCTTTTGACCCAAATTTGCTCAATTTTTTTCAAAATTGGACTTGGGGATATGTTTTCTTGTGTAAGCACTACTGATCTCGAAAGTTTCAGGTCAAGCTGGTACATGGATCGCGATCCATGTTTGGAACCCAAATTGACTTCTCTTGGTACCATTAGAATCAGCATGACTAGTAGGTCCTATGATATCGATTTTTTTGAAAATGGACCTCTGGATTGAAAGTTAGGTCAGTTCTGGCACTTGCACAGAGTACTTGGCAGTTCTAGACTTTTGGTTTGGTTTTTGGTATCCAATTTTACTTTTGGAAAGACCACTAGACTCCTTGTGATGTCCTCTAGCTATGATGCAAGTTTGGTATCAGTCTGTGAACAAAGGAGCATGGATTCATGTACCTATGTGTGAAATTGCATTGAAACTTGGCACACAGCTTCGCCTTGGTCTCCTGATCCCTACTATATGGTTTTATGTGATTTGGACTTTTTCTGGCCAGGCAAAAGTCAATTTACAAGTCTGTTTTAAGGTTTTCACTTGAACAATTTTTTGCTCTTTTCACCCACTTTTTGAACTTTTTTGACAAAATTTCTTTGGAGACTTTTGTTCACAATGGTCTCTGTTTACAGGATGAAAAAGTTCCTATCCAAAAATTTCTCAGAGGTACATGGATCGCGATCCATGTTCCACCACTTTTGGATCTACAAGTTTGGTGTGCTAATAGCTTGTGATGTTTGAAGTTTGCTCCACAAAAATTTCTGGATTTGGATCAGCTTTGCCCAACCAAAACTGACTTCTACAGTCTATTGTAACAGTTTTGACAATGCTCTATTTTTTGCTCTTTTGACCACTTTTTACAAACTTTTTCCATTTGGTTCTTTTGGAAAAATTGTTTGTCTATGTGTCAGCTATCCATTGCTCAAATCTCAGCCAAAAAAAAATTCATTTTTTTCTTCAAGAGGTACATGGATCGCGATCCATGTTTGACCACATTTTGACATGAAACTTGGTCAACTTGTAGTCCATGTTATGGTGATACTCTTCCCCAAATCTTTTTGAATTTGGCAAAGTTTTTCTAATCAAAAGTGAGTTTTTCTGTCTGCCCTGCGGTTTTTGACTAGTTTCTGTATTTGGCTATTTTGACCAACTTTTTTCAATTTTTTGACATGGTCCCTTTTGGCAAAGTTAATCCAAATGATATTAGGAATGTACTTGTCAAATATTAGCCCCAAATGCCAAAAAGGTACATGGATGGCGATCCATGTTTGGCAGCATTTTTTCATGAATTTTGTTCTGCAGGTTCTCTATGCCCTGTAGAAGCCAAATCTCATCCCTTTTTCAATTTGGATCCCAAAATCTCAAGATTTTCTCAGTTTTGTGTCTGCAATGTCTATTTCGGTTGTTTTTGCCCTTAAAGTCAATTTTGATGTGATTTTTGAGTTTTTCTTTCAAGCAAACTTGATCAGAGCAGTTTTCCAATGATGTACAATGTAACTAGTCACTTTTCACCAAAAATGGTCTCTGGGGTACATGGATCACGATCCATGTTCCTCCACAAAATCTTGCTAAACTTTCCAGATTGCTTCTAGAGAGTATGCTGATGCCCTTGATCCACAAATTTTTGAATTTGTATCACTTTTGAGGTCTCTACCATCAATTTTTCAAAATTTCAGAGTTATGGTCATTTCGGCCAAAATATGGTTTTTACCATTTTTTCCCTCAATCTTTTAGCCCAAATTTGATGATCGTAGTTTCTACTTATTCTATTCCTAAGTACTGAAATGAAATCTGAAACAAAAAGAAACTAAACGGTACAAAATAAAGTAGAAATGGAAAATGGAACAGCACTCTGAAGCATAGAGAAAATTGAAGAATGAAATGGTTTTGGCTATCTCACTCACAACCCTCTTTACTTCTCAAGAATAGATCTAGCAAATCCTCGACTTCTAGACTCTATCAAGCACTAAACCCCGTGTCTAGCTGCTTCACTGATAATGTGTAAACGGAATGGAAAGAAAAATCTTCAAAAACGAACGCTCTAAATACGCGCTAGGTCACTCACCATCTAAGGATCATATCCCTGACAATGACGCCTATGTTAGCGGGTCGCCGCGACGGACGTCTGCAGCATAGCTTTCTAGCACTAACATAATGTCAATACTCAGGGAAAGAGACTCGGATGGGGCACGGAGACTCTATGAGATCGTCAATCTCACGAAGTGAACCTTAACAAGCAAACACACTAGCTCAACAAGCAAACCAACACTCAATGATCAGGGAAATCTGCCTATGTCCTTTCTCACAGCTCTAGGTCATCATGCCATTTCGGCACTCGAATGGACTCGAAATGCAATGAAACTTTAGGAGGAGGTTTAGGACATCTAGGGACACTATCCTAGCAAGTCTGGTCGCAATCCAACAAAGTAACAAAATCCCGATACATCATGAAAAAGGTCCTAAAAATTGCAACAGAACTATCTAGAATTGTCGTCCTATGGTCTAAGAACACTCTCCTATGGTCAAAACAACTAAAAACAGCGATTTAAGCACTCAAATAAGCAATTATAGCTCACAGACGCGTAGTCGCGAACCATAGCAAAACTGACAATGCTTACACTTAAATTAAAGAGCAAAGAGACAAGCAATCCTTACCCATGTTCCAGCAACGTGTTTGAAGATTCATAAAGCACAACTTTATTGCACGATGAGAAGCGCTACAGTTTAAGGAATGCTTGACAAAGTTTTCCATCTGATGTGGTGGTTTCAGTAATAGACTTTGCTAAAAACTATTCATTCAAGAAGCAGAACGAGGTTCAATCATTGCATTGGTATTCAGCACAAGTCACAATACTAGTTTAGATTACATACATGCGAACACCAACCCAAGATATATTGAAGGTGATACACTTTTACATATTGGATGACAAAATGCATGATACACTTTTTGTGCGGCATTGCATGCAACTTCACTACAAATGGCTTAAGGAGAACTCACTTAGTGAATTAAAGAGACATTGGGTTTGGTCTGACGGTTGTGCTGCTCAGTTCAAATTGAAAAGGCCTTTTTATTTCATTGGCACGTAATTTGCATCATTTGAACCAATTATCACTGTCCTTCAGTCACCTAGCAATTTAGTTGAACTGCCTAATGTGCTAGCTTTGACAGTTTTCAGAAACACTTAATGCTACCTAAAAACGTTTTTTATTTGCAAGGTATGGTCACCTAACTGGTCTTCAAATGACATGGAACTTCTTTGCGTCTGGGCATGGAAAGGGTGAGCACGATGGGGCTGGAGCTATAATCAAAAGGACGTTGACACACGAGCAGCTGAAACCTGATGTGTGGCCTATGAAGTGTGCTTCTGATGTGGTTTCATTCTTGAAATAGAGGTTCGGGGGAGCATTAGGACAGGTAGGAGTGAATAGAGTATTTTGGGAGATCAAAACTGATGAGGTACCACGAGAAACTCAGTGGAATTGCAAACAAGTGCCTGGTTCAAGGTTTCTACATTGTGTGAATGCATATTTTTCCTTTTCAAAGCATGAACTCAGGGTGAAAGCACTTTCATGCTATTGTGAAGCATGCATGCATGAGCAATGGAGGAGATGTAACAATGCAGGTCATGTACAGGACTGGCAGTACATAACTTTAGAGCCTATTGCAGACAATGAAGCAGAGCGTGATGAGCCAGATGAAGAGGATGAAGTAGACATGCCTCTATATGCCGGGCACCATGATGCCTTGAGTGACGCGCTATGCGTTGGTGACAACTTTGCCACCAGTGCTACTAAAATGGAGTATGATTTTTCAATACTGAGATGCCACAAACCCAAGTACTTAGCAACAAAATCAATGAATGATTCTTGGGGAAATTATATAGCTGCTAATACATATGTCGTTGAGGGTCACTATTATGAGAAGATTGAGGGAACTGCTGACGTCTACTACATTCCCTACAATCATCCCAAGGTGCTTGTGCCTTCCCATCTTGTACGATGTATAAAGTTCCCCATGCCTCCATTGCCTACAGACAAAAACAAGTACATATTGTTGTCCGAAATTTATGAGTTGGTTTATAAATGTATGCCACTGGATATGTAATAGTATGCCAAATTGATCGGGCAACTGAGCAGCATCAACCATTTTGGCCTTTTGATGACGTTAATATATCATGTCATTTCACTTCATATCTAACAAGTTCCAACATGTCTCCAATGCATCAGCTAGAGACCTCAAACAGAGCTCCAATAAAAAAACACATGTTGGGGTATAAAGCCTAATGTGGTCGCCCAGGTAAGTGGGCGGGCCGCCAGGTATCTACACATATTCTTTTGTTAAAATCTAATAAGAACTCACTATGCTCTACACATTACAGTAGAGCGAGTTCACCATATCGTCGTGCTCTTCTTCTCGCACTCTCTCTCGCGTCGCACTTCTGCTCGTACTCCTTCAACTCGTATCAGAGCTCAGATCGAGGCTCGGGGCAGCACTGCAGGAGGCTAGAGTCACCAGCTCAAATTGGAGTGAAATTCGACAGGCGAAGACACGATCCCAAATCTCGTGGGACAGCCCATAGACTATAGGCGACATCCACTAGTTCATCAGGTAGCTTGTGTTTGCTGCTTGATATTCCAGATTTCATCCTGACATTGCAGGTACTTCCACATGGGATGTATTGTCAGAGATGATGTATGTCTGTTGAGGGTTTGCTGGCTGTGAGTCACGCAGCAAACAACCGCCGCAGTGGTTACAACATACAGTGGGAAATTTGTGGATGTATGACTTTGTGGGAAGTCTATGTACTGTCAGATTTACTGCAGCCTTTGTTGAGGATCGAGAGAGGTTTTATTGAGCGGGGGGATTCTCGAATGTTGAGATCCTTTCGGTGATACAGGTCTTGGAGCGATCCCTCGAGCACCCTTAAATAGGCAGCTAGGATGTATTGACTGTGAGTTAGACAGTTGGGATTGCATCTTTGCTTTACTGCCGTTGAGGCATTGTCGCAGTCTATGCTTATAGGACAGTGACTGGACAGTGAGAGACAGTACAGGTGTAGGACAGGTTTACCCGCAGCTTACACTGTCAGAGAGACAGTGTTTTTTGAGCTGTTTTTTGGTTTGTTTTTTGAGTACACCAGAGCCATTTTACAAAGGAGACTCTGCCAAAATTTATGCAGAATCTGAAGCTTTCTTGGTTCATTTGACAGGTTGATATTGGTTCAGAGGTCAGTTTACAGGGGAAACTCTGCCGAATTTTTCCCAGGAAAGTAAACTACTGTGAAGCGTGGCTATGGCTGGATCACAAGACACTGCTCTTTACAATATCAAGAAGATGGATGGAACCAATTTCCCATTGTGGAAGAAGCAGATTTGGCACGTGTTGGTACAAAAGAAGCAGATAAAACCTATAAAGCTCAAGGGGATAAAACCAGAAGATATGGACGAAGATGAATGGAGCGAAATGGATGAATTAGCACTTTCTACCATTATGCTGACTTTGGCAGAAAGCGTTTACTTCAATGTAGCAGACGAGATGTTGGCTTATCGAGCATGGTTAAAGCTGAGTGATCTTTATGAGAAGCAGAGTGCAGCTTCACAGGTATACTGGCTTAAGAAGCTTGTTGACTTGAAGATGAAAGAAGGGACACCTATGTCCAATCATCTGAATGAATTCAACACAATCTATAGTCAGTTGTCAGCTCAAGGTGTCAAGTTTGATGAACCTGTTAGAGCTATGTTCCTGTTGATCACATTGCCGGAAAGTTGGGACACTTTTCGCACAGCTTTGAGTAATTCTGCACCTCCAGATGGTTTGAACATAGTAGGTGTAGAAGGAAATCTGCTTACTGAAGAAACCAATAGAAAGACAATGGACAAAGGCAAAGGAACAGCCTTAGTTGTCAGGGGAAGGACCAAAGAAAAGTACAAAGGTGGAAAGAGGAATTAGTCTCATAGCAAGTCCCGCAGTGCTAAAGGCAAGAGTGACATAGAATTCTACCATTGTGGCAAGAAGGGTCACATGAAAAGAGACTGCAGAGAATGGAAAGCAGAAAAAGGCAAAGAGAAAGCTGAAGACCATGGTGAGAAGAACAAGTCCTCAGTGAAGATTCAAGAAATAAATGTCACAAACACTGTTGCAGAGGATGACAGTCTAGTGTCAGGAGACATCTACTTCTTGAAGAATACAATGGACTCAGCTCTTCTTACAGCATCTGATGGAAATGCACTGAGTGACTGGATTATAGACTCAAGGGTATCACTTCATGTGTCTCCAAACAAGGAGTGGTTTACTTCTTATGTGACCACTAAAGATCATGTTCGGCTAGGCAATGGGCAGACATGTTAGATCTTAGGTGTTGGAGATGTTCAATTGAAGTTTCAGAATGGCTCTTCTTTCACGCTAAAGAATGTGAGACATGTTCCCGCAATTACAAAGAGCTTGATCAGCACAGGTTTACTTGATGATGCTGGCTACGTCACCACTTTTGGACAGAACATGTGGAAGATATCCAAGGGTTCTATGACAGTAGCACATGGAGTAAAGTCTGGAGGACTTTACATGATTTATGTATCAAATGTCTCTAAAAATGTAATCAATGTAACCGAGCAGCCGAACGTTTCTTTGTGGCATAGCCGGTTAGGACATATGTCCAAGAAGGGAATGGAAATCTTGTCTCGTTCTGGTTATTTGCATGGCTTTTCATTTGATGATTTTGAATTTTGTGAACATTGTCTGTATGGTAAGCAAACACAGCAGCCACATAAGCATAGAAGCAGTAGAAGAGATACACAGTTGGCACTTGTTCATAGTGATTTGTGTGGACCTATGCCTAACCTATCTCTAGGGGGAGCTTCTTACTTTATGACATTTATAGATGATTACTCGAGGAAAGTATGGGTTTAATTTCTCAAGCACAAGGATGAAGCGTTTAGTGTTTTCAAAACGTTTGTGACACTTGTGGAGAATCAGAGTGGCAAGAAGCTTAAATGCTTACGCACTGACAATGGTGGAGAGTATGTTTCAAAGGCCTTTCAGGACTTTTGTGAGTCAAAAGGTATAAAACGTGAACTTACTGCTCCTTACAATCCTCCTCAAAATGGTGTTGCTGAGAGGATGAATAGGACCATACAAGAGAAGGTCAGAAGTATGTTGTCTAATGCACAACTACCAAATGGGTTTTGGGCGGAAGCTGTTCATCTTGTAAATAGATCTCCTAGCAAGGTTTTGCAGAAGGATTCAGTGCCAGAGATGGTATGGTCAGGCAAAATGCCCTCATACAAGCATCTCAGAGTCTTTGTCTGTGAGGCATATACTCACGTTCCAAAGGAATTTAGGAACAAACTTGAGCCAAAGAGTAGAAAGTGCATCTTTCTAGGCTATGGTAATTCTGGTGAGATGGGAATACAGACTTTGGGATAATTCAGAAAGGTTGTCCGTAGCAATGATGTTCACTTTAATGAATCCAAATATCATTCTAAACCAGAGAGGGTTGAGGAGATTAGAAGAGTTGTCTTCCAAGAAGATGGACCTGCACGTGCAAGACAAAATATCAGGGCTCAAGAGGAGCAAGGACAAGATAGAGTGGAACCACAGGTTGTGGTTGAGCCTGAGCCACCTATTGTGCTTAGATCTGGACGTGTCACGCGACCTCCTGATACGTTTGTTCCATCTATGAACTATGTCATGTTGACTGATTGCAATGAGCCTTCATGTTACAAGGAAGCAGTGCAAATGAAGGACTCCGGCAATTGGCAATTGGCCATGCAGTCAGAGATGATAGCTCTGCATAAAAACAAGATATGGAAGCTAGTTAAATTACCACAGGGCAAAAAGGCTCTACCTTGTAAATGGGTTTACAGGTATAAGATCACCGCTCATGATAGTCAGCCAAAGTACAAAGCAAGGCTTGTTGCCAAGCGCTTTAAGCAAGAACAAGGCATTGACTTTGATGAAGTCTTCTCTCCGATGGTCAAGATGACTACATTGAGATGCTTTCTTGCATTGGTTGCCATATTAGATTTGGTGTTGCACCAAATGGATGTCAAGACAGCGTTCTTGCATGGTGATTTAGATGTGGAAATTTACATGCAGCAGCCAGAAGGGTTTGTTGAGAAAGGCAAGGAAGATTGGGTATGCCAGTTGTTAAAGAGTCTTTATGGCTTAAAACAATCACCAAGGGCATGGTACCATAAATTCCACAAGTTTATACTTTCTCAAGGATATAAACGTAGTGAGTTCGATCACTGTCTATATACAAAGAAAGCTAAGGATGGTAGTTGGCTGATCCTTATTTTGTATGTGGATGACATGTTGATTGCTGGCAAGCACTTGGAAGAAATTTCAGCTTTGAAGTCAAAGATGGCAAAATCGTTTGACATGAAAGACATGGGTGAGGCAAGTCATATACTTGGTATGCGCATTGAGAGAGCAGATCAAAGAAGTTGATTTGGTTATCTCAAACAGAGTATATTGACAAGGTTTTGCAACGTTTCAATATGGAGAAGGGAAAGGCACTGAGTGTTCCATTGCCACCATATGTGAAACTTAGCAAACAAGATTGTCCTGTGTCTGAGGAAGAACAGGCTGAAATGGATAAGATTCCATATGCGTCTGCAGTGGGTAGTTTGATGCATGCAATGATTGCTACTCGCCCAGACATTGCATTTGTAGTGGGAGTAGTAAGTCGATACATGTCAAACCCAGGCAAGAAACATTGGGAGGCAGTGAAAGGAATATTGAGATACCTGAAAGCTACAAAGAGTATGCGTATATGCTATGGGAGTCAGGAGCTAAGTGTAAAGGGTTTTACAGACTCAAATTATGCAGGTGACTTAGACAATCGAAGGTCTACGTCAGGGTATGTCTTTACATTGGCTGGTGGAGCAGTATCATGGCGTTCTAGATTACAAGATTGTGTTACTCAGTCTACTACAGAGGCTGAATATGTTGCAGCATCAGAGGCATGCAAAGAATCAATTTGGCTTAATCGACTAGTAACAGATTTGGGAATCAAAGAACCGATGCATGTGTTATATTGTGATAGTCAAAGTGCTATACAATTGGCTCGCAATCGAGTTTATCACTCAAAGACAAAGCATGTGGATGTGAAGTATCATTTCATCAGGGAAATGCTCGAGGATAAGCAACTTCAGCTTGTCAAAGTTCACACCACAGAAAATCCTGCTGATCTACTTACAAAAGGACTTCCCTCAGAGATCTTTGCGCATTTTCGCAAGCAGTTAGGTGTAGGGTAGTACATCACTTCTCTACATCTCTTGTATATTAGCTTGCATAGTAGCTTCTCTCACATTTAAAGTACCACATTGGACTTTAAGTGGGAGGTTGTTGGAGTATAAAGCCCAATGTGGTCGCCCAGGTAAGTGGGCGGGCCGCCAGGTATGTACACATATTCTTTTGTAAAAACCTAATAAGAACTCACTATGCTCTACACATTACAGTAGAGCGAGTTCACCATATCGTCGTGCTCTTCTTCTCGCACTCTCTCTCGCGTCGCACTTCCGCTCGTACTCCTTCAACACACTCTCTCCAAAATACACAAATGAAATACACACAAGTCTAGAGCAATACTCGAGTGTTCAAAAATCTCACTTTGATATAGTTGTGATTATGATTACATCTCCAGTACAAACGGCTATAGTAATTGAAATTTGGGAAGTACATGTAGCATAATGAGCAGCAGCAGTGGCTGTGTACCAGAAAAGCCATTCTTTATATTTATCATTTTGCGCATGCTATAAACTGCAGATCAAGAATGTACATTACACAAACATACAATGTCGCAATAGTCTTCAGTGGGGAGACTGTTGCCTCCTTTGCCATGTATTGTATTTCATTTTTGGTGACAAAAGAGTCATCTTGATTTCGGCTTGGCTCTTCCAAGACATCACAAATCTAGCTCGGTCCTCAGCGGCCACCCTTTGTTCATCCACTGAAGCAATCTGTCTACCATATAATCAGCCTTCTTTTCTTTTGGCAATATGACATATGTACTTGTTCTATTGTGCATATGCTTGTACCAAGAATCATCAATGGCCAAAGTATTGCCTTCATGATATTTACCCCTATGTCTTTCAAAAAACACAGGTAAGGCCATGAAAAAAACTGGCTTCTCTCCAGGAAATTTAAAGCTTGCAACCTCACAACATTCTTGGCCAAGTCAACCACTAAGACATTTAATTGCAACAGGAAAACAACTCTTTAACTTCTCTTCCAAGTTGCAAAGCTTCATTGAACTCCAAATATAGACATCAACTATTTGGCTAGCCCAAGCAAGGAATCTTGCTGCATCCTTATCCACATAGTTTGTTATATATTTCTCTTGGACCACATAGCGGTCATTTGAGTCCAGATCAGGGGGTTGCTCTTTCAAATGAGGGTGAAAAGTGTGTACAAGCACATCATTCAAATCAACTAGTAATGCAGGCCTGCCTAGAGTCTGGTTTGTTTGAACCATGCTTGGAACCACTTTGGGTAATTCCCTGATTATAACTTCTTCCGGCTATGCACATGGTTTTCTCTTATCTAGACAAAGACGCAAGGGAAAACAATCATGGAAAATCATTGACCATACCTTGTAAAACCAGTGACAACTCATACAAATGAAACCGTGTAAACTTAATTAGCATAACTTTAAAATGGTTACTCCAATAAGGCAAAAAGGCAACAACCTTATTTCCAGAGGCTAATTTGACAATAATTAGGGAAAGGGTCAAGTATCTCAAGCACATGGATGTTCACAAAAGGAATGATGTAAACCAAGGGCAGAAATACAAGCACACATCCAAGAAATTACAACTTCTTGCAAGCACGTGGTTTTGGATGGGCATCGTTCGAGTCAAATGAAGGCACAGTACAACTGTCAGTTTGTAGACAAATACCAGCATCTTTTTGCATAGAGATCTTGTTTTCTTTGATGGGCCTACATTTGCATTGGAAACCAGTTGCAGTTAGATGACTCACAAGTTTCCAAGAATGCCAAATTAGCTAATTGGTAACATATCTTACCTTCTCCAGGTGCAGTAGTTGTCGTTGTGCGCTTGTTTGATTTGAACCTCTTCACAAACTCCACCAAAAACACAGACTCTGCATCCTTGTTGCCACCCAATACGGCTTCTACACCCACCTCAGATGTTGCACCGAGTGCGATTGATTCAGGGGGGACAGTATCATGCTCAACATTCTTTGTTGCTTCACGATCACTCCATGACTTCTCTGCTCCACCTAAGCTAGCTATTCCAAGATCAGAAACATTCCCTTCTTCAACACCAATAGCATTCTCAGTGTAACCACGACCAGTTTCAAAGCTCATATGATGTGCAGCCTCTACATCAGGCCATCCTGCAAAATGATGAAAAGAATAGCTCACAACAGTCAACAATTCCACATAAGCAAGCTTGTTAGTAATACTTGAAACTTTTGTCTTGACATCAGAAACTGTTGGCTCTTGAAAGTAGGGGGAGGCTCTCAGATTATGTCCAACCAGCATAGACTTAACAGTCTCAGTAATCCTTTCATTGCAACCCAACTGCAAACAAACTTGCTTAGAAACTAGTGTAGTTGCACAACACAAACTGTGGTATTTATGACCACATGGCAACATGTACACTCCAATGGCATTTGTGGCGGCAAGCGGTTCACCACAAGCAACACAGTCTGAATAAAAATCTTCCCTATTTGTACGACCCTCCTCAAGGGCATAGAAGGCAGGACTCAAAAGCAAAGTACAACCATTGGTCAATTGCTTCATCATATTGACATATAATGCAAGGAACATGATAATTTGCTTTCCAAGAGGTTGACGTCTCTCTGCAAGACCACAAGATTTAGTCACATATGAGGTAAACTACAACACATAGAAATACCTTCATAAAACAATTAGTGAGCTCACCATAAGAAAATTTACCTGATGGGAAAAGTTTAACCAAATAGATGAAAGTTCACCAAACAGGTGAAATTCTACCTTACAGGTGGAATTTCACTTTATAGGTGAAGTTTCACCTGATAGGTGAAATTTAACATGATAGGTTGAACTATAGAATGGTGAGTATTTCACCTAGTCTTAAATAAAAGCACCTAATAGGTGAAATTTCATTAGGTGGTACTATAGATTGGTGAGTATTTCACCTAGACTTTTATAAAAGCATGTAAACTGTTAACCTTGCATAGTTTTTCAATAGCACCTAGAATAGTTTATAACAAGACCTAGAATAGTTTATGACAACTAGAGAACACCTACAGATTATGTTATTGGTAAAAATTCCACCTATTAGGTATTCAAAACTATGGTAGGCTCTTACAAAGCACCTAGTGTTAGATGCCTTTCTAGGTGAAATTTCTTCTTTTAGGTGGTACTATAGAATATTTAGTATTTCACCTATAACTTTATGAAAGCACCTACTAGGTGAAATTTCACCTATTAGGTTGGTGAGAATTTCACCTAGTCTTTTATTAAAACACCTATAACTATTTTAACCTTGAACTATTTTTCAATATCACCTAGAACAGTTTATTGCGCCACCTAGATATATTTAGAACACCTAGAGATTATATTTTAGGTATAAACTCTACTTATCAGGTAGTTTTTAAAACCTTGGTAGTCTCTTACAGAGCACCTAGTGTTTGTGGCCTTGGTAAAATTTCACCTATTAGGGGTTACTATAGATTGGTGAGTGTTTCACCTAGACCTTTATGAAAGAACCTATAAGTTGAAATTTCACCTATTAGGTGGTACTATAGAATGGTAAATATTTCATGTAGACCTTTATAAAAGCACCTAATAGGTGAATTTTGACCTATTTGGTGGTACTATGAATTGGTTAGTATTTCACCTAGACTTTTATAATAGCATCTATACTGTTAACCTAGAATAATATTTAAAGAGCACCTAGAACAGTTTATAGCAGCACCTAGAATAGTTTATAACAGGAGCACTTACCTCTATGCTTTCCACAGCAATCTTCATGTCGGCTATTTTGTCATCTCTTTCTATTAGCTTTACTGCATTGGACATGGCAGTAATTTGCACTTCCACAGATGCAAGTTGCTCAGCAGTGGCATTAGCACCTTTCAGAGTCCCATATCTAGTTTGCAGGGACATAATTTCAGTTTATATCGTGGAGGCAGCAGATGCTTGGGCCTCCCTACAAATCAACGCATCCCTCTTGTTGAGAAATTCAGCCTTTTTCTCCTTCAGCTCATTCTTCAAAACTTCGGCTTTGTTGTTTGATTGGATATCCAAAATGTTGGCACGAAGCTTTTCGATCACAGATGACATAAAGCACGGCTCTAACCTTCCCTTCACCTCGGCTTGCATAGAGGGTCCAGGCATGGAATCATCTGTGGTAATAACATTGATGGGTCCATGCGTGTCTCTAAAGGCGTCTACCTTCCTCTTCCATGCAACAGGGTTACGCTTCAAGCTTAGTATTACATTCTCTGCAAATAAGGCCCATGCAATCTTATGGGCCTCCGGATCAGCTTTAGTAGCAGAGCACCTCTCGTAAGCGAAGCATGTGGCAAACTTCAAGTAAATTTCATTATTTATGGGAGGCTCTTGGTACACCCTATAGAACAGTAGCCTACATTCATCAACAAATTGAGGCTTCACCATATTGAGAAAAATATTTGAGCCTTTATATTTTGGAGTATCAAACACAGTCAGCCACTCTGATTCTGGCAAGTCACCAGCTGACAAGTGATTCCACAACTTCCCACTCTGGCTCAAACCGTAAACCTCTACAAACTCAAACCTTGGCAAATTCCCTACATGTAGAAAAAGAACAACAAACAATTACTTTTGGAGCATGACATTGATGGTTATGGCACTTGTATGAGTTTGAATACCATGCACAATAATCATGAACATAAACATGCATTAATGACCAACACTCTTTTGCATTTGAAAGTAAAACAAACTAATCTTTGCTGAGATTTTCAGCAATTGGCTGCTCATTTTTTTCAGCAATGGCCGTAGTAGCAGACTAAGTGTCCATAGGAGAAGCGTTTCGATTGCACTGGCGGTCAGGCATTTTCATTTTGCTTGAAAGTAGAAGAATCAACGCGGGACTTCCTACAAAGGCACGTAAGTGGACAATGTGCATTGTTTGCGAGTGTAGATTATGCGAAAGGACACGATATGAGGGTCTGCTTCAACCGAACATCACCGACTAAGCTACACCAGTGCATCACACTTCTCCCGGGCCTGAAACAGTTTACATGTGTTACTTAAGCAAATTACAGAACTATGTGGACCTTTCCTGCTTGTGGTTGTAAATGCATCACACTTCTCCGACTGCTTCAACCGAACATCACTGACTTAGCTACACCAGTGCATCACACTTCTCCCGGGCCTGAAACAGTTTACATGTGTTACTTAAGCAAATTACAGAACTATGTGGACCTTTCCTGCTTGTGGTTGTAAATGCATCACCGACTGAGCTACACCAGTGCATCACACTTCTCTCGGGCCTGAAACAGTTTACATGTGTTACTTAAGCAAATTACAGAACTATGTGGACCTTTCCTGCTTGTGGTTGTAAATGCCGTGCGTCTGCAATTGCCACTCCCTCATCCCCCGACTCCGTCTTTTAATTTACAAACCCAAGAACATGCACTCACCATACGGATCTTCACTCAATTCTCTCTACGAATGAATAAAACCCAGCCGTACGTACCTTCGCACTTGCACTAGTAAAATAATTTTATGACTCGAATGCTCTAAAATTGGGCTCACACATGCAAAAGGCTTTGATTTGAGGGATCCTCACACACTTGAAAGTTGAATCTACCTAAAGATTTGGAGCCAAAATTTTACCTAAATAGGGGGAAAAAGTGTATCACCCAATCATGCTTTCACCCTGTTCCCGTTTATTCTCCCACATTAAGTGATCAGTTTAATATGAGAAAATAATTTGTGTTGGTTAGATATTAGATATTAGATTTTATGACAAAGACAATTTACATGATTACACGGATGGCACATATGGTCTCACGGATGATGACTTTGTTTTTCTCGACGCTGAGGATAGGGGTTTAGCCTTAGGGTTTCCCCCCAATCTCTACAATATCATATTCCCTTGACTCTCTAGGGGGAGTGCAAATAATTAGATTAGGGTTCCTTATGTTTTTTAATTGTGTTCAATAAGGGTTGGTACCTTTTCCCACTGATGTGCCTCTGGAAGGTGGATGTTTGGTGATGACTATTGTGCAATTTGTGACTACATAAGGATGCCTTCAAAGGACAACGGCAATAGATGTTTACATGTTACAATGGATGTTCTCCATTATAGCAGGTGTACTACTTCCTTTTATCTATGCTTTCCACAGTTACATGTTTGCATCTTGTCATTTGAGTTTCTAACAATGCATAAAATTTATGAAGTTGTGACATTGCCAATTTAGATGCTATAATTTTTTCAAACTTCTAGTACCTTGTTCTTCTCTTTGAGTTTGGTCTATTAGTTGGGTTTAAGTAGGTATCAAGACCTTAGGCTAAACTAGGCCACTTAATTGCTGACTTTAATTCCTAAATAGTCTATTAATTGTAGTAACTTTAGTAATGTTTTAAGCTATGAGGCTATAGTTCTCTCTAGCTTATTCCACCTAAGTGTAGCTCGTATTGTGAAAGTTCATGTGTGAAGCTGGTATTGAGACCTTGAGTCTCCCGGCTAGCTTATGCTCAAGCTGGTATTTGAGACCTCGACTCTCCCAGCTGCTGGTATTTGAGACCTCGAGTCCCCCAACGACTTGTAGCAACTATGACAACAACAACAAGAAAAAAGAAAAAAGAGGGAAAAAAAAAGAGAAAAGATAAATCAAGTAGCACAAACTTCCTTGTATTTTATGTTGATCACACTTAAGTGGATTATGTGACAAGATCACTAGTCTTTAGACCCCGACAAGCATTCCTAGGGTTAACTACTCTTTAGTCGATATTTTTTAATTAATGTTGGTCAATCTAGTACTTACTTTAGTCCTAGCTCTTGTATACTTCTCTTAGATTCAACCTAATAGACCTTAACTCAATTGCATTTCATTTAGGTACTACGCATGTTCTAGTTGGCAACGTTACAATTCAAGTTTTTTTTTGCATTTCCTAGAATATCATGTATGCATCTTACTTATTGCACGCCTCCACATGTTTCCTTTGAGCTTTCACAATGTTTTTTTTCTTCTGCTCTACAGGTACTCCTCTCGTGGATCCCGATGCTGCACTATTATATTCCGAGGACGGAATCTACATCAGGAAGCGGGGCATGTTAACCATCGGCATCCATGAAGACTGCTCTTGCTCCATCTCCATCTTCTTCTTCATCTCCTTGTGTGTGTGTGTGTGTGTGTGTGTGTGTGTGTGTGTGTGTGTGTGTGTGTGTGTGTGTGTGTGTGTGCGCGCGCGCGCGTGAGAGAGAGAGAGAGAGAGAGAGAGAGAGAGAGAGAGAGAGAGAGAGAGAGAATGTGTGTGTGTGTGTGTGTGATCGAGCATTGCAACGACAACACGGCGACGGCGAAGTGCTTGAGCATGGCATGGCGGTAGATCCTTCTTCTTTGCGACGAGGAATCCTCCACGAAGGCGAGCGTAGGGCGGTGAGTGACACACGCTTGCTCTTTTCATCTTGCTAGATTAGTCTGGTTGTGTGCTTGCAGCCATCTCGCACACAGTGTACAGCTCAGGGAATGTCCTAGTGGCCAAAAATTCTACTAGATATCTACTCCATTGTGGTGTCACAGAGATCTGGAATAAGATGGCATGGGGTATGGCAACCTTTGCATATTTGTGTTTCTCTTCTCCTTTATTTTCCCTTTAGCATTTTCTTCTCTTTAAAGTTTCCTCTCTCTCTCTCTCTCTCTCTCTCTCTCTCTCTCTCTCTCTCTCTCTCTCAAAGTTATATATGTCCTTCTCACATCCAACTGCTACTGTTACAATCTATGTGCTTCGACATTGCCCATTGCTACGTGCTATAAACTAGCGCATCGTTTTTTGTTGTTATTGAGGGAAATGTCTTTGAATGAGAAATACCTTTTAATTTTTTTGAAGACATTAGAAATACCTTTTAACAATCAAACTAATAGCTTTTCTAACCTCTCTCCAATCTGAAATCAGCCATAATTCTCTTGTTGGGTCTTCCACAGGTTCCATTAAACTTTTTTGTAGCCGCAAATCAATAGACTCCACAAATAGCTCCACTTTTTTTGGATTTTAATATTCTTTTGGATTTAAATATTGATGCCCTCTTGTTGATAGTTTCTCGAACCGCTTTTCAAACCCCATAGTAACTCTCAAGCCATCATCTCCTTATTGTGTTGTTGGATCCACTCTAAAAGACTATTCTTGGTACCTCGATCCTTGCCTTCAAGGAATAATCTCCATGACCCACCAAAATTGCTCTAAATATCTACAATCAAATGCAAAGTTTTAGGTATAGAAATAAGGCAAAGTTATCGATTGCATTTTTCTCTCTGTGCCATTATCCTCCAGCTCTTGCTTGTACAATCTTCCAAACCCTAAAAATACCTTTTTCTTCAAACATGTTCAATTTGTAAGTAACCATTCACTAACTATACCTTTTCCTTCAAGCATGTTCAAGTTGTCAGTAACCATCCACTTTGCTCTCCAAATGTGTTGTTCAAGTTAGATTTGATGTTGATTCGCTTATTGTGCTTGCAAAAAAAGCAACAAACTGTTGCATCATTTGATTCAGCATCTCTATCATCTTCTGTAGTCGTCTGTGACTTCACATCATATTCACCAAAGAATGTCAAGGAGTTTTTCCACAAACACGGTTTATTTCTTTAAATACATGATGCCTCTTCTATACTCTTTATAATGCAGCTTAAAATTTTCAAGGAAAGAGAGGGCGTCCACATGTCACTCCCTGGTTCATTTCCAAAAACACTTTACAAAACATATAATCTAAAATGCAAAAGTAAAGAGTAAGATTGTAAGAAATGACATCCTTTACAAAATATAAGAAGTGACAAGCCTTTTCAAATGTAAAGTCAAAAGACTTTCTATTCTACATAAAATAAATGTTGAAGTTTGATTGCACATAGCTCAGCTCAGTTGGTGAGACCTTTGTGATGTAACTCCCAAGGTTGAGGGTTCAAAGCTCACGAGTTGGGTTCTCTTGGATGTATTCTCCTCTCTTATTGGGCTGGTGGTTCCCACGGTTGCCCCTCGAGGGTGTAATGTACAGCAATGTACAATTCTAAATACATGATATGTGTAAAGTTTCTCCCTACTACCTTCCACGCGTTGCTGGTATAAAAAAAAGGGGGTAACTTTAGTGTAGCTCAGTTGGTGAGACCTTTGTGATGTAACCCTAAGGTTGAGGGTTCAAGACTCACGACTTGCATTCTCTTGGGTGTATTCTCCTCTCCTATTGGGGGGGTGGTTCCCACGGTTGCCCCTCGAGGGTGTAATGTATAGCAATGTACAGTTGTAAATACATGATATGTGTAAAGTTTCTCCCTACTACCTTCCCCGAGCTGATGATAAAAGAAAAATAAAGGGGGGGGATAACTTTAATGGAGGTTTTGTTACTTAATGCGAATTTACTTTTTGAAGATATAACAAAAAGAAGGATTTTAGTGATTTTTTTTTAATGGAAATGTAATTTTTGAAGATATACTTGGCTTTATCTTTTCAAGGAGAGAGAGAGAGAGAGAGAGAGAGAGAGAGAGAGAGACTGTCACATTGCATGTGTGCATACACATGTACATTTATGAGGGGGAGAGAGAGAAAGAAAGATTTTACCGTTGAGCTCACACACTTTTCAAATTTTCAAGATATTATTTTTTGGAATTTATGTATTTTTAAAAGGATAGCTAAAGTTTTTCACCCGTCAAAAATGGATTAAATGCCCGACAAAGACCAGCCCTCACACAAACACCCCAAATCGATAGAGAGATTTCCCAGTTGATGGACCTTTTACCAATTCTTGGATATTTTATTCTTTTTATTTTTAAGAATTAACATGTGGGCCATGCTTAAAAACCTATAAATTCCTTAAATTTTAGCAAGCAAGGGTGCCAATCTAAATCAACGAGAGAGAACATCCAAATTGGGTAGAGAGATTTCCCAATTGATGGACCTTTTACCAAATCTTGGATATTTTGTTCTTTTTATTTTTAAGAGTTAACATGTGGGTCATGCTTAAATCTATAAATTCCTTAGATTTTGGCAGACAAGGGTGCTAATCTAAAATGAGAGAGAGAGAGAGAGAGAGAGAGAGAGAGAGAGAGAGAGAGAGGCGGGGGGGGGGGGGGGGAGAGAGAGAGAGAGAGGAAATTTTTTTAATGCCGTATTCAATGTGTTGAAATGGAAATTCTGACAAATGATGCAGGAGGAGAGAGGAAGACGGAACAAAATGTTCACGTGTAGGAACAAATTAAAGTGACTTTAAAAGTTACAAGACATGTCTTCAACAAAAGTGAATATCTATGGGAAGGAGGAGGAGGAGGAGGAGAGAGAGAGAGAGAGAGAGAGAGAGAGAAGATAAAGAAGAAGAAAATTGTTATTGCCATCGGAACAATCCCAAAAGATATATCTCACAACATGGGTAAGAGAGTGGATGTGTGTGGGTGTGTGTATTATGTGTATATATAGATATATATGTATACATACATACGTACAAGGATAGAAGCAAGTAAGAGAGTGGAGCAGAGACATTGAATCCAATTGCATTCGTATCATTGAAACCAATTCTAGAACCCACTCCATTTATAAAAAAGAGTTTTATTATTACATTGACTTCTCTTAGCTTTCATCTCTTCACACCATGCTAACTTATTTAATCTCTACAATCAAGCTTGGTAGCATTGATAGATCAAGGTAGACCAAAAGGAGGAATCTCTCTCTCTCTACGTTGGGAAAGTATATATTCCTTAGTACCTTTCATATATGCTTGGTAAGTTCTTGTGATTGGTACTCTAAGCTTATCCTTGGTACTCACATAGGTACTTAGAGTGTATCCTTGGTACTTTTTTGACATAGACTAATATTTTCTTGTCAAGTGTGATGCAAAAAGAACTAATTGACATGGCAGCATCATAAGCTACATGTGCTACTCAAGTCACATTTTGTGAAAGCTTGCTAGAGCAAGTGACGAGACGAGACTCAATGTTGCTATGTCCCACAGCTTGCCAGCATGGGAGTCACTCGCAAGCCAAATTGATTGATCAACTATTTGTGCATGGATGAGTTTTTCTTCTTGGTCCACAAGTGAAGGGGAGTCCTCATAAATGTGATCTATAGATAGGGGTCCTCTAAAAGGTCTTAAAAGACTAATGTGGAATCCATTATGAATGTGCCAATGTGAAGGTAAGTCTAAACAAAATGAAACATCATCAATCACAACAAAAATTTTGAATGGATCGTAAAAACGAGGAGCAAGTTTAACAAAAACATTAGTATCAACACTTTTGATCCTTTGTTTTTCAATGTGAAGCATAACATAATCACTTTTCTTAAATTGGTGTGCCTTGTGGTGCTTGTTAGCATACTTAGTGTAAAGTTCTTGTGAGTGTAGCAGAAGTAGACAGAGAATGACCATACACAATTTCAAATGGAGATTACCTATGGCAACGTGAGTGGTGTTGTTATATGAAAATTGTAGAATATGCAGGTAATCATCCCATTTCTTGGGTTGAGAAGAAACATAAGCTTTCAACAAGTCAATGATAGTGCGATTAGTGACTTCAATTTGACCATTAAATTTAGGATGGAAACCAAAAGTAAAATCAAGTGTCGTTTCAAGATTCTCAAAAATAGTAGTCCAAAAAGCGCTACAAAATTTGGAATCTTGATCAGATATTATAACTTTAGGCAAAACAAGATGTTGAAATACAACTTTAAGAAATAGAAGTGCATCTTGATGTGCTGTTAGTGTTTTTTTACAAGGAATGAAGTATGCTTGTTTAGAAAACGGTCAATTATATTCCAAATCATATCATGCTCATGACCAGTGAGTGAAAATCTAGTAACAAAATCCATTACAATAATTTCCAAGGTTTTTCAAGAATAAGGAGAGGGTGTAAAAGTCCCAATTCCTTACATGTTGCTGCTTTGATCTTTTGACAAATCAAACAAGTTGAAACATACTATTTAACAATCAGTCTTCATAGTAGGACAATAGAAATCATGACATAAGTTTTGAAAAGTAGCAGCAAATCCTCTATGTCCAGCATAGGGTGGTTTGTGCAACTCTTCAATGATCAATGTACGAAATGGTTTAGTTACACACAAACTTTTTTGTTTGAAATAAAGGAATTTTTCTTGAATAGTGTATTCCAAAAATGTCTGGACAAATTGACAATCATATGCTACCATGTGGTTTTGAAATCGTCACATTGTGCATAAGTGTCAGACACTGAATGAAATGAAGTACCCGTAATGGTTGATAGATAATTAAGAGAGGGTCTTTGACTCAAAGCATCAACTACAACATTTCCTTACCAGGTTGGTATTGAATGTCGGGTTGAAAACTTTGAATGAAGGCAACCCACTTAATATGTCTATCATCTATTAAGGGTTGAGACAGTAAGTACTTGATACTTTGTTGATCAGTTTTGATGATTAAATCAGCACCCATTAAATAGTGGTTTCCAATTTTCAAGGCATATACAGCAGTAATCAACTCTTTGTCATATGTACCAAATTTTGCTTCAGATGGTTTCAACTCACGACTTTCAAATGCAAGTGGATGGTTGTCTTGCATAAGAACTACACCGATACCTTTTCCACTAGCATCAGTGACTACGACAAAGAATGGTCTATCAAAATCAGGTATTTGTAGTACTGGTGCATTTATCAAAGCATTCTTGAATGATAAAAGGAACTTTCTTGTAAATCAAAACATACATAAGGAGAATTTTTCTTTGACAGGAGAGTGAGGTAATGATATTTGTAAGCAAAGTTACGTCCAAACTTCCTGTAATAACTGCATAGACAAATAAAAGAACAAAGTTCATGCAATTTTTTTGGGTCTAGGCCATGACTAATGGCTTCAATTTCTTGGGTCTACATGTATTCCCTTGCCTGATACAATGTGTTCTAGATATTCAATCTCATATTGAAAAAATGAACTCTTTTCAGGATTCAGATACAAGTGGTTGTGTGTAATTAGATTAAATACACGTGTTAAGTGCTCTTTATGTTCTTGTTCTGATTTACTGAGAATACAAGAATGTCATCAAAGAACACAATCACAAAATCTTGATGGTCAATGAAAATTATATTCATCATATGTGTGAATGTGGCTGGTGCATTTGTTAGACCAAATGGCATAACAAGAAATTCATAATGTCTCGTTTGTGTTCTAAAAGCAGTAGTTGCAGACATCTTGGTCAAACATTTTGACTTGGTGATACCCTGATTTGAGGTCAATTTTGCTAAAAATGTTTTCCCTTTTAGTTTGTCTAGCAAATCATCCACTCTAGGAATATGAAACCTTTTTCTTGATGCTCATCTTATTTAAAGCCATGTAGTCAATACAAATACAAAAATTTTCATTTTTCTTCTTAACAAGAAATACTAGAGCTCCGTATGGTGAACTACTAGGTCTTATAGGTCCTCAATCAAGCAAATCAGTGATTTGAGTTTGTATCTCCCTGTGTGCAGTCGGATTTACATGATAAGGTGCTCTACAAGGAGGTTCACTACCCGGTATAATATCTATTTTGTGGTCTTCTGGGCGAGAAGGTGGAATTCCAGGTGGTAGGTCATGCATGAAACAATTCTTAAATTTTGACAGAAAATCATCATGTGAGGAGTTATGTGAGGCTTCAATTTCATCGAAAATTGGATTTACCACCACCAGATAAGTTTTCCTTTGTTTTCGAATTGCTCTTTTGTCTTGAGTGTGCAAGAGAAGTGGAAATTTTTGATGTGCTATTGTTGCTTGGATGGAGAAATTCTGATTATTATGAGTGACAGACATGGTACGTGTTTTATGATTAATTAACGAATCAAATTCATGACGGAATGGCATTCCCAAAATCATATCAAGACCATGCAATGGTGCTACCAAAAATGTACGTGCTTGTGTACATTCACCAACGCAAACTTCAACAGTGCCTTGGGTTTTGCAATTAAAATGTTGATTATTAAAAACAATTTTGACTTTGTGAGGTGAAGAAAATTCACAGAGAGAGAGTTGTTGTGCCAACGGTGCAGAAATAAAATCATGGCTACTGCCATCATCTAAAAGAATGGTGATACTTTCACCCTTGACTGTGCCTTGCACTTTAAACAAAGTGTCAGGAGATATAGGAGTACCTGAAGATGGGTTTTCATAGTGATCATACTCAGGATCATATTTCTCATTGTATTAACTTCCGCTTCATTGTCGTTGGGATTAGTATCTTCAATGAGGTTAACAGTAGCACCGTTGGGGTGGTTGTTGTTGAAAGGTCTCTGGTTTGAATTGTGGGTGACTCCATTGGATTTGCCATTGCTCTTAGTAGGACCTTTTGAACACTTATTTGCATAGTGACCATACTGGAAACATTTGAAACACTTCGCCTTTTTATTACCATTAGAGTTTTGAGCAGGACGTTGGTTGGAAGAATTTTAGTTGCCTCACTGCTGATGTTGTTGTTGCCATAGGGTCAAGAAGTTGTAGCAGAATTGTCAAATCTGTGTCTCTTGAAAAAGGTATGGCTTTTATGTTTGTTCATTTCAAAGCTAGGATAGAAAGAAGCTCTCTTGTTATGATTAGTGTTAGCAGTTTTTTGGTGTGCGAGGGTTGTCCACCTTTCTTCTTCTCCGCATTAAGGGCCAAATTAATAGCCTTTGAAATGAATCTCGTTCAAACATACCTACCTCAGCACCAATTTGTAGTGCTAAGCCATATATATACTTACGCTTTAATTCCCTGCTATGACTAACATGTTCAATAGATCACAATTGAATTAAACAGTTCCAAAAATGATCAGTGTAGCCATTTACATCTTCATTTCGACCCCATCAAATTAAAGCACATTGGCGTCGTGCTTTAGCTTTATACTGTGTGGGCAAAAATTGAGGTAAAAATAACTTTTTGAATGCATGCCAGGTACGTGGTCTTTTACCATGTTGTTTGGTGGCGTTCCACCACAATGCAATGCTACTGGTGAGATGATTTGATGCACACTTTACCATTTCACGTTTGGGAAAGTCTTCATCATGAAAATAGTCATCTAATTGACTAACCCATGTTAGAACCGTGCTAGCATCTTTAACGCCATCAAAATCCTTGAAAGTGAAGGCTTTTCTGCTAATTTTGTTTTGCTTGGGTGCCGATCCAGATTCTATGTGTGCAAGCTACAACGATTTATCTTCCAGATCTTGCCTTTGCATGCGTCCATAGGTGAGAGATTATTGCAGATTAGCAAGCTACTTAGCAATTATGGGCGGCTGTAGAAGATGTGCCATGATTGTGTGCTTTTTCTTTCTTTCTTTCTCTTTTTTTATATATTATTTTTTTTTTTTCTCTTTAAAACAATAATAATTCATAAAAGGCTGTGAATGTATATGTATATGTATATGAGTTATACGGGATAATGCTAAGAAATAAAAATAAAGGGATAAGCAAAATAAATGGGTACTTAGCTTGATGGTCGATGGTTCCGTCCAATCTAGAAATATGGTGCACCAAGTTAGGTTGAAAAAGATGAACAATTGAGCGATTGAAATTTTGCCAGCATCCAGTCTCTCGTGTCCCAAAACAATGGTAGTATAATTGGCAAAATAATTTACTCTTCATCGTAAAATTTGATTCATAGGTTCACTCTCCGTTTTGTCAATCAAATGTTATCTGGTTATTATCTTCGGTGGAATAATATCGATTAACTAGGCTGACGGTAGTTGAAAATGATATAGCTTGAGGAATTTTGAGCAATTCAAGGTTGAATGAACTCCAATTGAAGGGATATATATGTGTGTGTATGTGAGTGTGTGTGTGTGTGTGTATATATATATATATATATCTTTGATTGAATGGGTTGCCTTTGAAATTGTAACTACGGTCGAAAGGTAATTGAAGAGTGCCCAACCGAGGAACTTTAAAATGACGTGTGAAGGCGGTTGATGATGGGTGGATAAGCTTTCTACATGTGTTCATGGTGGCCTACTTAGGAGGTTTTAAGGGGGTGACTGCACCCTTGAGGACTAAAAGTCCTTGAGACTGTGTGGGTAGTCTAAGGGCCTTACCTTACATTCTTTTGTCCATTGGGTAATACCGTGGGCGGTCGGCCAAGAACCTCAATTAAAGAACTCTACACCTTTAACTAAAAAGGTGTGAAGGGAGATGCATGGCAGTGAGCAGTCGAAGACGTCAATAGCGTCGTGCAGGGGGAAGAGTTGGGCATCATGCAGAAGCTGTGTCACGCCGCGAGAAAGAAGGGGAAATGACTAGCAGGCCTGGGTGCCCCTTTTGATGCAATCTTTGCAGAGTTTGTCTGAGGTCACCAGGAGAGTCCTCTTGCATGCAAGAGTTGGTTCCCGCGGCTGTCGTTGTCAAACCCTCTATATGTAGATTGTAGCCTCCGGCTAGAAGCCGTGCCTTCTTTGAAGTAGGGCCCTCCAGTTCAAGCTCTCGTTTGAATCCTCAATCTCATGTAGGTTGATGGTGATCCACGTTCTTCTTCTTTTCTTTAAAGGCGCCGAGTATCACCCTTCTAAAAATCCTTCAAGCTCTCTGATGCCAAATTTCTTAGTCACGGCTTCCTTGTGCAATTTCTCCATATCTCCTTGATTCTCTTGCTTTGTTTTGAAAACCACTTTTTGACTTATTCAAGCTCTTTGATGACCAATTTAGGATAACCTTTCTTCAAAAATCTTCAAGTTCCTTTGCTTTCTTTGACTTCGCTCTTTTGCCTTCACAATCGCGAAGAGTTAGCTATTAATTGAAGTTTAAATTGGCCATACCAAATCTCGATGTCGATAATTAAAATTAATTTGTCGATTGATCGCCGATTAGCTTCAATTTGCGGACTTGATAATGCTGATTCGCAATTTGCTACTTGAATTTCTGAATTTTGATTTGCTGATTTCCTCAAACCTGTTGCTTTGATACCACTGTTGGGAGAACGATAACACACACACACACACACACACACACACACACAAAGATTGACAAGGAAAGAGTGTAAGACAGTGTAAGAGGGATCGTAAGAGATGTAGACATAATCCTGGAGTACACTAAATAAACATCATACTATATGAGAGAGAGAAGGGAAGATTTAGTGCATCTACACAAGAAAGGCCTAAAGATTGCATCCCGAAACTCCATGGCACCTCTTGTGGAGTTTGGTATTTAATATTTGATATTAATTGTTGGTGCCAAAAATTGGAGGCCCCTCTTTTACACTTAGTTCCACTTCAGTTATGAGTGGAGCACGTTGCTTATTGCATGACTCTCTTAGGGTGAAGTCTCATTGTCCTACTTACAAAGCAGCCATAGTGGCTTATTGATAAAAGATCTAAAACACTCTGCAAAAGTAAAATGATCGAGAGGATTATTATTTGCCGGTGCCTCCTTCTCAACTCCCAGAATTCCAATCTTCAAATCATCATCCACTCACTATTAGTAAAATCAAATAGACATCACATAATTAACCATTAAGACAACTATCCTAATTGCAGTTCACCACATACAACAGGGGGTGCCCAATCTTGTAACAACCAGCTGAGGTGCCAAAATGTTGATGCAACCCCACGTACCCCCACCATGGACATAGACATGCAATTTGATTATCAATCAACTCCATCTAGTAGGTAAGGCTAATCCTTAGCAAGTGACAAAACTTTGGCTTGCGAGGAAGGCTTGCATGTGGAAATTGACAAAAACCTACTACTGAGGTAGAGACCTCTGAACAGACAGAAGGTGAACCAGAACCAAAGGAAACTAAACCAATGGAATATATTGATGTTAAGATGACACATTTTGTAGCTCAAGAGGGGGTGGAAGTGGTGCAATGCATGTGTGATGGAGATCCAAATTCCCATGTCTTCCTTAGCGATATGGTAATATTCCAAAAATCGTCACATCACTGCCATTTGATATTCCATCACGGCCATCATTAATATTTGATCTTAATGGTGCCCTAATGCGGCGTGGATTGAAGATCCTAATAACACGAATGCTCAGCCACTTGCTCTAGAAAATCATTGCGTTCGACCTCATCAACAAAAAGGGGGATAGGTTTGACTAAGGCTTTGAAGTATTTTACCTCTACATTCCCAAGGATGCACAATAGTTCTTAGCTTGGGCTATGGGTTGGGCAAATATTTACATCTAGAATTCAGCAATGCTGGAAAGAGTGAACATAATAATCAAGGTAGCTTTTGGGGGGCTTTGTGACTACTTCAACGGATGGGTTGGACAACAACTATGTGATGTAGCCACATTCAAAATGGTGGGTCAAAAACCAATGTTTGTCAAGAATCTGCCGAATTTTCTAAAGCTGGTTCCACGATACGCTACGAGAAATGTGTTATTCATTGACAACAGTATTTATAAATGCCATTATAGTCCTCCCAATTCCTACATCATTGTACTTGGCCTAGAGGATCGGCGTAGTGAATTCTTGTCCGGGGATTTGCAGGAGGTTCTTGCCAAGTGGCCCGATGCTATGGATTGGTCATCTGAAGCTTTCACCTTCAATGTGAAGCCTACATTGGAGGAAAACTATGTTAAAGCTGCACTCCAACAAGGTGGAAAGGCGACAAATTATGAAGGATACTTGAAAGGGCCACATTTGATGCCAATGGTCTTTGAGCAAAAGTATCTCATCCTCGTCATGTGAGGGATACTTGTAAAAAGCTTATGTAATTTTTGGAAGCCAAGATTTGGAGCAAACGCTTGTATAAGTAGATTTGTCATGATAGCTACCTATTTGTAAGTTAACACTCTCTACAAAACCATGTATATGCCTACTTCCCATGAGGGATGTTTTTTTTGGCAACATTTTGAATGCCTCTGTACTGAGTGATTAACATGTAACTCATTGATGAAATTTGAGTTTATAGTTACTCCATTATGTCAGTTTAACATGTTTTTTTTGGCAACATTTTGAATGCCACTGTACTGAGTGATTAACATGTAACTCATTGATGAAATTTGAGTTTATAGTTACTCCATTATGTCAGTTTAACATGCTTTGGAATCTACTTTTTGTGCTTTGGACTCAGTATATGTCATGGGTAGTGTGTGTTTGGTTGTGGCTCTGTATGGTGTGTTTCAGACATGTAAGTTAAGGCTTCTAAGACCATGTTATGTGCCAACATTGGAGGCCTCTTGTCATTCTAGTCATGTTGTGTTTTAACATTCTAGCACAAGTAATAGTACAAGTACCAACCAAGGTACTTAGTGTACCTGATGTGCACGAAGATATTTTAAAAGGGAACTATGAAACCACCCACAATGGTTGTTTAGGGTACCCTATTTGTAGACAGATACATGTGAAGAATATTGGAAGACTACCAGCAATGGTACTCAAAGTACCTGATTTTTAGATATGTTCCATGCATGGTACTTTAAGTACCTAATATGCACACTTTTACATTGTAGAAAAATATGCACTACAAATCTGTGATTGGTACTTTTGAGACTACCTAGATACCCCCTTTGAGTACCCGAACAAGCAGTCATGTGCTTAAAACTTGAACTGTAAGTTTAAAATTACTTTGAAGGTATTTTACATGTGCCAAAGTTTATAGAAAGTCTGAAGACTGGGCCAACACCTAAATTATCTCTGAGATATGTTAAGCCTTTTAAAATACTTAAGTGAGTTGGAGGTATGGCCTACAAAATCTTGCTACCTACACACTCTTGTAGTCATCTGGTATTTGATGTAAGTCATTTTATAAGGGTGATAACATGAAAAGCTGGTGCAAAAAGTATTGTCCTTGACACTTCTTATGGATGGTGCTTTAGCCCACTTTTGCACATGTTCTTGTGAGACTACGTTTAGTATTTATTTCTTTGAGATATTGGCTTTAACCACTTTAACAAAATCTTGGTTTTGGTCTATCTGTCTGCCTTTCACGTGTGTTGCTGTAGCTAAGTGCCCCCCCCCCCCCCCCCCCCCCCCCCCTCTATCTCTCTTCTTGCATGTTGTCCTTCAATTTGCCTCCATCTCTCCTTCTCTTGAAGCAAGAAAGCATGGCTTGCACATCCATCTGCCTCAATGTCTACCTATCTTGATGCAAGCTATTTCAAGTAGAGATTACAGTTTCTTGGGCCTTGAGAAACATGGTTGGAGAGTATGTGCAATAGGGTATTGGTGTGGGTCAAATGTGGCACTAGGAAATTCAAGAGCAACATCCTTCTCACTACTCTCAAGGTGGATGGGTGCCCATGAATAGAAGCATCAGCAAGTTGAGAGAGGAATTTAGTAGCAACAACTTTTTGTGGGTGTGACTAGCTTGGAAGAGGGGGTTGTGTTGCACCAACAATATTGGCATCCCATGATTACAAGTGTCGACAGGTTGGGAGAAGAAATTTAGCACCAACCCATGTGTGTGAATAGTTTGGAAGAGGAGATTGTGTTGCACCATAATCATTATCATCACAATCTCAACTTGGATTGTAGCCGATGTCTATGGAAGTAGCAGTTGGATACCCTAAACATCCTCCAAATGATCTTCACATTGGATGGCAACCCACAATTGTAGACAATGGTTTTGGGTACCATCAAAAAGATTCAAATCCAATGGTGTGGTCTCACTCATTGCAGGATCATGTCATGGTCAATCTAAGAAATGATGGGATGTCCCCTCATGGATGCACTCAACCATGATTCGCCAAGAAGACACACATAGGATGCGATAGTATTGGGCCATGATGAAATGAGAGAGTGGTCAAAGGAAAAGAGAATGTGCTGTATCATGTTTTTCAATGCCTGAAGATATGAGTACAATTTGCAAAACAATGGTGCTTTGCTAGCAAGAAGCTACAAAAGGCATGAATTGCGAAGCTAAGAAATTCAGCTTTTGATTGCTTCCAGAGGAAGCCAACTTTTTGGCGATTGCAACATGCATCAAAGAAGTGTATGCTTTCCAACATACAAGGCACAATAACCAAAGTCAAATCATCCTTGTCTAAAGAGGAGCTGAAGCTAAAAGGAGATTTATGCATGATGTTGGTGAATAGCAAAGGAAATCCATCAAGGTCTATAAGCAATTCAAAGATGGCGAGGTTCACAGGTTGCGATGAGCAGCTAATTCATGATTAAAACAGTCTCCATTGCAATTATGCCGATGTCAATAGCCTCAAATTCATTGCATCATGTAGGAGATAAGAGACATTGTTTTTGCTTTTTGGAAGACAGAGACGCGAGTGTCCCCAAACAAAAAGGATGTGTGTCGAAAACATATGGGGTGAAAATATTACATAAAGCATCCATTACATTTTCTTGACAAGTCATAGGTATGCTCCAAAAGTTCTTGAATTATTTTGTTCTCTTGCATGCTCTAGTATAGGTACCATGCATATAGGTAACTTCATATAGGTAGTATACCATTAGGTATAATGTTGTTTGTGAAGCCCCATAAGTGTGTAAGCTCCAAAAGGAAATTGTTTGGTACTCTTGGAGCACCAATATAAACTAAAATATAGATTACTATCACCATTGCAAGCACCATAGGAATAGTATATACAAACTCTTCAACCACCGATATATACTCATGGATCTCCTAAAATACTTGGAACCATGAAGAATACCTTCACCTTAGGTAGAAGCTAGCATGAGGTCAAACAAGTACTTCAAGTATAATAAAACAAGACAAAGGTGCATTGGGAAAAAGTGCATAGACTTTGCTACATGTACCTTGCAAAAATATATTAGCTTGAAGATTACCTAGAGTACCTACATGTAGATGCTAGTAATACTACCATGTCAAAGGAGTTGGTGCTCAGAAGCACCGATGTAAACTCATAATTTCTATTAGGGTCCTCATGTACAACCAATATGCATTTAATGGTCGTTTAAGACCACCTTTGTAAACTCATAGGTCCTTTACAACCATGACAATACATACTAATAGGCTCTCTTGGGTACTTGGAAGCTTCAAAAGTACCTTGAGATTAGGTAGAAGCTACCATGAGAACAACATGTACTTCTAGAATACAAAATCTAGGTATATAGGTACTTTAGATGTACTCTTTGAGGTACTCATTAAAGTATCAATTTCAGGGACTTAGGTACTTTGCAAAAATTGATACTTCATAAAGTACCATTTACAGTGGCTTAGGTACTTTGGTACCTAACAAAAGGTTTAGAAAAGTACCATGTTAGGTAGCATGTTCAAGTTGCAATGACTTTAACCTTGTTTTCACTACAGGTTCTGATGAGATTTACTTTTCATTGGACATGTGGAGCTTTATAGGAGATTCCAAATGCAATATTCACACATCAAGATCTCTCTCAGATGTTTTGAGGGATTGAAGCCTTGGTTTTTTTGCAAGTTGAAGGATAGTACACTTATTGTTGAATTTATCACATACAGATGATATACATCAAGGATGCATTCAACCAGATGAGACAATGCAAGACATGAGTGCACATTGAAGGGTTTGTCTGCAAGTGTGATGTATGTTTTGTAGAAGAGGTCCTAGGAAAGGGTGGAGCTACTAGGTACACACACAATAACATCAACAAATTGGCTAAGATGGTATTATCCCCAAAGCCAAATGATTCTATGTTTCATAAGTTGTCTTGCTTGAAGGGAGAATGTGATCAATGTGGATCGCAACGGTTAGTGCTTTGTCTAAAAGAAGAATCTGAAAATGCATTCAAGATTTTAGAAAAGGTGTTTGAAGAAGCTGCATCAGCTCATCAAGAGGGCAAGAAGCACAAGGATCTAATGGTCAAGGAAATGGGATGCAAGGATTTTACATCCTTCCTTAAAAGGAATTTAACCGACTACATCAGACATAATTTTATTACGAGGTGGCAATCTCAAAAATTCAAAGAATACATTCAAATGTTTCCTAGAGACGTGGTAGTCTTTGTTATAGACTTTGATGAGAATTACTCTTTCAAGGAGAAAAATGAAATCCAATCAATGCATTGGTACTCTTCACAAGTCGCAATCTTGGTGCACATTACCTATGTTCTGGACAAGGCTGATAGGGTGTTAAAGTATATACAATTTTACATTTTTTATGACAAAGAGCATGAGACATTGTTTGTGTAGCATTTCATGAAATTTCATAGTGTGTGGCTATAAGAGCAAGGATTCAAATCCTTGAAGCGGCACTAGGTCTGGTTAGATGGATGTGCTGCTCAATTCAAGGCATGCAAGCCATTTTTCTTTGTGTTAAGGTATTCTAGCTTCTCTGATCTCTTGAACATAATTTTAAGTTTTTTGTCTTTTCCTAGCCTTTGAGATGGGTCATTGATCTAGGTACTAGTCTTTGATTGGCATTGAGATGCTTTTAGTTTCTTTGCATCGGGCCATGGAGAAGGAGAGCATGATGGGCCGGTGTAATTGTCAAAAGGGACCTGACACATGAGCAATTGAAACCTGATGCATGGCACATGAAGGGTCCCAAGGATGTGGTTAGTTTGTTAAAACATAATTTTCATGATAAAAACACCCAGTTAGAGGAGGAGACTCAAATTTTTTGGGACGTCAAAGTGACTGATGTGACGAGGGACAGGAAATGGAATGGAGCTGCAAGCAAGTGGAAGGGTCATGCTCATTGCATTGTGTGAATAGACACTCTAGGAATGACAAGTGTGAACTTTGCTACAAATCTCTCTCATGTTTTTTCCAGTTTTGTATGTTGCAACATTGGAGGTGATGCCTTAACACCACACATGTCAAAAACCGGAAATACATCACCAGCAAACCCTTGGATGGCATTGATGAAGAAAGTGATCAATCATGTACGATGAAGGATCAGATTTTCCTATGTATGGTAGACATCATGATGAAATTAGTGATGTTCTACGTGTAGGTGACAACTATGCCACAAATACGAACAAAGATGGAGCAGACTTCTACCTCTTGATGTGTTTCTCGTCTATGAAGGTAACTTGCCGATGTTTCTCATTCGCATACTTTTTATATCTATCGCGTGCTTATTGAACATTTTGACAAGAAAATTTCACCACATCCATATGTTCTTGAATCCTACCTGCTAAAGTTTCTCAATTGCCAACCCTACCATAATTGGTGATCTAGGTTGAAAACCATACATAAGCATAAAAAGACTAAACTAATTATCACATGCTTGACACTATTGTAAGGAAACTCTAGAATAAGAACATAATCTTCCCAATCTGATTGCTTTTTGCTAACATGTGCTCTTAGCATATCCTCTAGAACTTGATTAAAATGTTCAATTAGAACAATCATTTCAAGATGATCTACAGTATTGATGTTGAGTTGTGTAGCTAATAGTTTAAACACATCCCTCCATAAATGATCGTTCAACTTTGGATCACAACCACTCTCAATATTGTTGGGCAACCCTTATAGCCTATACAGATCGTCAACAAATAACTTAGCTAACTCTAGAGATTTAATTGTGGATTTGGTTGGAATAAATCTACAAAGTTGATTTAACTGATTTAAAACCACCCATACCGAGTCATGGAATCTTATAGTGGTTGTTAAACCCACAATGAAATCTGTATGAATACTTTTCCATTTACCATTAGGAATCTCTAATGGATGCAAGAGACCTCTTGCTTTTACGTGCTTTGCTTTATTCACTTGGGATTTTTAGCAATGCAAGACATAGTCTTGAACATACTTGGCTAATAAAATTATCCTCATACAAGTGCACAAGTTTTCTTTATGCCTGGGTGTCCTACACTAGGACTATCATGACATTCATAAAGACTTTGGTGTCAAATGTGTGAGTACATCATTGCACAAACTCTCACATTATGAATTAGGTACCTATCATCTATGGAAAAATTCTTCCATTTCTATAGTTCATCACTCAAAAGAGAAGAATTGGGTGTGGAGGAAAAAGACATACTACTAGCATTGGATTGAGAAGGATCCCTCATTTTCACATGGCTCCACACTTTAAAGTATATTTCATCCCGCTCATATTTTTCCTTTAGAGATTCCAAAAATCATTTTAAAGCTCCATAAAAAGAAGAGAGTTTATCTAAGTCATACGGCTAAGAGTATCAACTACTACTACATTATATCGTCCTTTATGATACCAAAGTTTTGGATCATACTCCTGAAGAATCGCAATCCACTTCCTTTTAGCCCTTTAAATTGGTTTGTTGTGTAAACCATTTTATACATTCATGGTCAATCACAATCTTAAACTGAGCCCCATACAAATAATGGCACCACGTTTTCAAAGTGACACCATTGCATAGAGTTCTCTTTCATAAGCAGAATAATTATGTTGTGTGGAATCAAACTTCTTGCTTTCAAATGCAATTGGCCTTCCCTCCTATAGATGGACTACTCCAATAGCACGATCACTAGCATTAATTTATAACACAAACAATTTTATGGGATCCACAATAACTAAAATAGGAGTTGTAACTAATGCAACATTAAGATCATCAAAAATTTGTTGTTTAGCTTCTCCCCACTAAAAGATTAAATTTTCTCTTGGCTTTTAGTTGGTTTTTCATTGGAACAAAAATATGAGCATAGTTTTTAATGAACCGTTGGTAAGAACTTGCAAATCCCAAGAAAATTTGTACTCCTCCAAATTTTTGGGAGAAGGTCATATGCTAATGTCATTCACTTTGGATTTATTCATATGTAGCCTAACATTGAAATTACATGTCGTAAATAGTGAATTTTCTCCTTGAGAAAATCACACTTGGATTCCTTGGCATATAACTTGTTTTACTGTAACAGCTAAAACAACTACTTCAAATGTTGTAAGTGCTCTTCTTCAGAGGCACTATACACTAAAATTTCATTCAATAAAACGATAACAAACTTGCTTGGATATGGTTTTAACATATTGTCCATAATTGTCATGAAAGTAGTTGGCACATTGGTCAATGCAAAGGGCATAACCAAAAACTCGTAGTGTCCAAACCTTGTTCAGAAATCAATTTTGGATATATCAGCAAGCCTAATGGGTACTTGATGATATTTTGATTGCAAATCCATCTTTGTAAGATACAAGCATGGGTGAATTTATCAAATAACTCATCCACTCTCAAAAAAGGATACTTATTCTTAACAATAACCATGTTCAAGCCATAATAATCTATACACGTACGCATACTATCATCCTTTTTCTTCACCAAAAACATGAGAGAATAGATGACCATAGAGAGAAGATTGTAGATGCACCTGTAGAGGACTATATAAACACCCATATAGAAACTATATAGACAAGCATTTTCTAATCCATTATAAAAGGATACCAATGTAGATAACCATATACAGGTCTACATATATGGTCATAAAGATAAAGGTCCACATATATAAAGGATGCCAATGTAGATGACCATATAAAGGTCCACATATATATCCATAAAGCTAATCATCTAGATGAAAATATAGAAAACCATATAAAGACCCATGTACATGGCCAAAGATCCAACCATACCAGATGATTGTTTCCTAATCTATGATAGAAGGGCTAAAATGGATTGTATGAGCCATATGTCCCATTTCAGCAAATAGTATGGCCCTTGATCGCCCAAACGATATCGGATGGTTATGTAAATTTGCAAGAGTGGGTGAATGCTACTCACCCCCACTCGTGCAAAGTATCATGGCCATCCAGTATGGTTTGTGTGGTCTCGACCCATACTATGTGCTGAAATGGGTTGTATCAGCCATATGTCCCATTTTAGCACATAGTATGGGTCTTCACTATCCATGCAATATCAGATGGCTTTGCAAATTTATAGTGGTGGCAAAATAGTGCTCACTCCTACCGGTAAAAAGTCTCATGGCTATCCAATATGGTTTGGGCGGTCCTAAACAATATTATGCGCTAAAACAGGCCGTATGGCTCATATCACCCTTTTTAGCACATATTATGGGCCTTGACCGTCCATAGCATATTGGATGGTTGTGAAAATTTATAGAGTTGGAAAAATGAGAAAAGTCTTTGGCCATCCAGTATGGTTTGGGCGATATCGAACCATACCTTGCACTCAAATGGGCCGTATGGCTCATACACCTATTCTAGCAAATAATATGGGCCTTGACCACCCATACCAATTTGGATGGATCTACAACTTTGCAAGGGTGGGGGTCAGCACCATTGTCCCACCTGTGCAAAGTTTCATAGCCATCCAATATGGTATGGGTGGTCAAGGCCCATACTATGCGCTAAGATGGATTGTATGAGCCAAACATCCCATTTTAGTGCATAGTATGGACCAGGACCGCCCAAACCATATTGGATGGCTGTGAGAACTTTAAACGGGTGGGAATGAGTACCACTCTCCCACCCTGCAAAGTTGCACAACCATCTAGACTAGTATGGGTAGTCAAGGCTCATACTAAATGCCAAAAATTAGTCGTATGGCTCATACGATCCATTTTAGCGCATAGTATGGGTCGGGACCGCCCAAATCATATTGGATGGTTGTGAAACTTTTCACAAATGGAATTGATCACCATTTCTCCACCTGTACAATTTTCCATAGCCATCCGATATGGTATGGGTGGTCAAGGCCCATACTATGCGCTAAAATGGATTGTGTGAGACATACGACCCCTTTTAGCACATAGTATGGGTCGCGACTGGCCAAACCATGTCAGATGGCTGTGAAAATTTTCATGGGTGGGGTTGAACACCAGTCCCTTACCCTTGCAGAGTTTCACAACTATCCAATATGGTATGGGTTATCAAGGCCTATACTTTGCGCTAAAATGGGCCATATGGCTCGTACAACCCATTTTAGTGCATAGTATGGGTTGGGACCGTGGACGGTCAAGGCCCATGCTATGCACTAAAATGGGTCGTATGAGCCATATGACCCTTTTTACATATATTATGAGTCGGGACCACCCAAACCATATCGGATGGCCACGAGACTTTGCACAAGTAGAGGCAATCTCTATTACCCCTCCCTTAAAAAGTTGCACAACCATCCTAAGTGGTATGGGTGGTCAAGGCCCTTACTATGCGCTAAAATGGGTCGTATGAGCCATACAACCCATTTTAGCATATAGTATGGGTTAGCACCGCCCAAGCAATATCGGATGACCATGAGACTTTACACGGTGGAGGTGAGTACTATTCCCTTACCCGCGAAACATTGCAGAGCCATCTAAACTAGTATGGGCGGTCAAGGCCCATACTATGCGCTAAAATGGGTCGTATGGCTCATACGAGGACCTTTTTAGCGCATAGTATGGGCCTTGACTACCCATACCAATTTGGATGGTTATGAAATTGTGCATGGGTGGAGTAATAGTACTCACCCCTACTCGTGCAAAGTCTCATGGCCATCTGATATTGTTTGGGTGATCTCAACCCATACTATACGTTAAAATGGATTGTTTAGCTCATACGGAGGTATAAGCCTTGACCGTCCAAACCATATTGGATGGCTATTCAAATTTTCTAGAGTAAGTGAATGGTTCTCCCAACACTCATGAACAATCTCACAACCATCCAGGACGGTATGGACCAATACTATGTGCTAAAATGGGCTATATGAGCCAAATGTCCCACTTTAGTACATAGTATGGGCATTGACTGATCATACCATATTAGATGGCTGTGTAACAATGCAAGGCTGAATTAATTATGATTATCTCCACCCATGGAAATTTTGTGGCCATCTGCTATGGTTTAGGCGGTCCTGAACCATACTATGTGCTAAAATGGGTCGTATGGCTCATACGGCCCATTTTAGCACATATTATAGGCCTTGATCGCCCATACCATATCGGATTGATATACAACTTGAGGTGGGGAAATTATTCTCACCCCCACCCATGCAAAGTCTAGTGGCCATCTAGTATAATTTGGGTGATCCCGAACTATACTATGCGCTAAAATGGATCGTATGGCTCATAAGGCCCATTTTAGAGCATAGTATGGGCCTTGACCACCCAAACCATATTGGATGGACACAAGACTTTGCATGGGTGGGGTATTAGTACTCATCCCCACACGTGAAAATTCACGTAGCCATCCGATATGGTTTGGGCGGTTTCGACCCATACTATGCACTACAATGTGTTGTATGAGCCATATATCCCATTTTAGCACATAGTATGGGCCTTGACCGCTTATAACATATCGGATGGCTGTGAAACTTTTTAGGGGTGGGGGAATGGTGCTCAAACCCACCCGTGCAAAGTCTTGTGGCTATCCAATTTGGTTTGGGTGGTCCCAACCCATACTATGCACTAAAATGGGCGATATGGCTCATACCCTGGGGGATTCACTATGTTTTTCTGTATGGTACCACACGTGAGTGTACAATAGGGGGGTTTTTGGATTTTGTACATAAGTGTATACAATAGGGGTAGTCCCTCATTATTTCATACTCATACCGTACACATAACGGAGGGGGGGGGGGGGGGAGGGTGGTTACATTGGGGGTACATTTAACTACCTAAGCCACCTTAAATACATTAGTAAGCCTCTCTCTCTCTCTCTCTCTCTCTCTCTCTCTCTCTCTCTCTCTCTCTACATCAATGAATACTTTCATGGTGTGGTGAAAGTAAGGGAAAACTTGAAATTTTCTCCTTTTTTTGGTCAAAATTAGAAGCTTTTGTCAATAATTACACTAAAACTTATGCAAATTTCCTCGTTTGCTTAAAGCCAAGCTCAAACCCCTCTAATTTGTCAAAATTCCCAAAATACCCTTCAAATTTTTAAAATTCCCAAAGTACCAATGTATCTATTTTGGTCGGATTGATCAATCTTTTCTAATTTTTATTCCTTTTTGACAACTGAGATGCATTTTTGAGTGGTTAGCATGTAATTTGTCACATATTACGTCACAAAACATGCGACTATGTCCACAAACATAACACATAAGTGTAGTCGTCAACAAATGTCAATCATTGAAGGACAAAAATACATCCTAATTCCTCTGTCCTGCCATACATTGGCTAGAGAGAGAGAGAGAGAGAGAGAGAGAGCGAGGGAGGGAGGGAGAGAAGAAGAAGAAGAAGAAGAGAGTTTTAACGTCATAGGAAACCATCCCAAGATACCTTAAAGATCTAGCCGACGAGGAGAGTTGAACTCAAGACCTGTTATGAGAGAGAGAGAGAGAGAGAGAGAGAGAGAGAGAGGGATGGAGAATGTTAAAGCTGGTATTTATTATGCTAGTTCAAATGTAGAAAGGACACATCGTGAGAACATAGATTTTCACATTATATTTGTTTCACCACCTTTCATGGCAACATAATGCTATTCAAGCATTATCTACTTGCACTATTTGAACATAGGGGATGCACGAGATCAATCTTTTCTATCACCGTCGTTTGAATATGGGGGCAGCATAAGATTAATCCGAGCATCCCTCAAGTGCACGATGTGAACATAGAGAAGGTCGAAGTCACCTCTAGTCCTCTTCTTTCGTTGCATCGTGTGAATCCAGTCTACGTCTAGAAATCTTCATGCAAATTTGACTCAGCAACAAATTTTTTTTCCCAACCTTTGAGCATTTCCAAATGTTGGTCCTTTGTTGCAGACAATGAAGAGGCTTTGTACGACACAAGAAGATTTAGAAACTTTCTCATATAGGAAAACGGAGTTCTTCTCAATGTTTTTCATACAATGCATAACATCATGAGCTTCTGCTCGAGAGGCCTAGCTAGGTAAGATTGGGTGAAGGGACCCCGGACCCCCACTGGGCCGGCGGTTCCCTGCCCCCAATCGTACCTAGCTAGGTATGTGGTGCCTCCCTCTATTGAGGTAAGTCACAATGTGGGAAATATGTGAGATCCAAAACTTATTGTGCGAGTAGGTAGTACCCATTTAGAAAAATCACAAAAAGAGGGTATCTTTAGGAGATCCTAAGCTGGAAGGCAAAGTAAGAAAAATAATCATTGACTTTGTGTGTGTGCGCGCGCACGCGCGCGTGCACACGCACGCTCGAAAACGTGCGCGCATGTGCATGCAACTGTCGGGTAACAGATGACATTGGTCAATAGATGACGGCATCCGCGATTTCAGGTGGAGTTGACTGCAGGCTCTTCATATGGGCTTTTTTGTATGTATAGCAGCAATGAACTCGTCACGCACGACCAGGCTAGGAAAATCAATTGAAGGAGGTTCGAATCCTGTGCACCACACTTTAATAAACCAATAATGTGTGGGATATATTGACAAATCCTAAGGTTGGTAGCAGGAGGGATCTCAACGAGAAACCAATAAATTGTGGAGTGGAGCCAGTAGTAGGTGGACGAGTAGGGAGCATTATTTACACACGCTCACACACACAGTGTGTCACAGCCTGCTATTGGGCGGTTAGCGAAGTGGGCACTAGAGAGAGGCTGAGAGCGCAACTTCACACAGCCTGGACAAGCACTTGCACAGAGACATGTTCGCAAGCACTTGCGACAGGTGAGAGAGAGGAGAGAGAGTGTGGGCATCAGCGACAGACATAGCCGGAGGTTTCCAAGGTTTTTGTCCCAGCTCTCTCCCCCCGCGAGTCACAGACGAGCTTCCAGACTCCATAGCCAGTCTTGCAAGGCATCTCTCCCCTCCCTTAGAGCCTCCGATCTGACAAGGTACCGTGCTTACCTCCTTTTATCATTTTTCCACCTCAGGGCCTGCTGCTTCAGCATCATCTACATCGGCAAGCTCTGCCAGCTATTGGAAAGTCGTTCATGTCCTCTTGAATCCTACATACTGTGGTCTCATGTCGGCAGGGTGGGCATGCAAGGTGTAGATGACACCTATGCATGGACACGCTACCTCTTTCTCTCTCGCGCTCGTCTAGAGTGAAGTCCTCCAATGCAGGCACAGATAGTGAAGGGTTCGAGAGCATCATTAAAGAGGCATTGTGAAGGAGGGCAAGGCAGTGCCTTTGCGCTCCAGTATAGGGAAGGGACCTAAAGGTTGAGGGTAGCAAAGGAGCCAGCGGATGTAGATGCAACGGACAAAGGTGGAGCCAAGGCATGCGCTCTCTCTCTCTCTCTCTTTCTCATGCGCTCATCTGCAAGCATGCTACCTCTGTCTGTGCTGTTAGAGCTGATGGTCATAATGAGTGTTGGTATTGTGTGAAGCAGGAGGGCACTAGGAGGATGAAAGTAGTGGCAAGAGGGGAAGGGCACCTGTAAACACAGAGAATCGAGGGGATCGTAGAAGACATGCGCAAGGTTGGAAGCAGGATGTGTGTGGCCGCAGGAATGAGGGAGAAAGGGGAGTTCCACTTTGGATAAGCTAATGAAAGCAAATCTTCAGCATGAATTAATGAATAATTTTGAAAGTGGACCGACTAGGTGTTAGCTAATATAAACAGGATCCCCCAATCTCAGAAAAATAAAAATCATTTCAAAACATCTCAATTGCACAAGTGAAGCTGGTAAAGAACTCCCGCTGCCTCCTCAATCCACCTTCAAGATTTGCATGGTCAGTTGATGATGTGGACATGTATGGTCGTGCTTGTGGCGGCCGTTGCAATCTAGGAATGGGCCAAGATGCATGATTGCTATTTGGGCCGCATAAAAATGGTAGACTAAGCTCATTAGGATAAAGACGGGCCGGCACTCAAAACGGATGAGGATGGCGGCATGATGCATGAAAATGAATGGTGTTTTATCATGTGCGACAGATGCTACAAATCGAAGGGAAGGCCACATGGCGCTACCGTGGCGGTACAATAGGAGTTGTTCGATAGGATCTCCCTATTGGTGATGGTTGAGTGTGCTGCGGATGCGCTTGCCACCCCTTATTTGAAATTGGAATCTCTAAACATATTATGGTTTTTATTTTTTTGAAACCATTAGGAATACCTATTAATTAGGTGGTACCTGTTGCAAGATTATTGAAAAATCTCCAAAATCTTTGAAAATGCTCTCCCAGGTGAGTACGCAGGTCCTAGGAGATGCCCTGGTGGTGTTAAGCAAAAGAGAATGAAAGCAAAGGTGGAGATTGACCGTAGGTGTTGGGGAGGAGAATACGCCACCATGGAGCATAGGGCGAGCAGTGAGAGGCCGGGCAGGGATGGTGCAGGACGAACGTCTTTTTTTTTAAATAACAAACAACACGTTCACAGTCTAGGCGCTTCGATGCAATGGTTTGCCAGTATGATTTGTTTATGAGAATTCCAGAGTTCGTTTTGCATGCTAGTTTTGCTTGGAAGGTGCGCTGCAAAGGTGAGGCAAAGAACTATTATATAATTGGTTTTAGAAAAGGGGACATAGGTCAAGTACAATATAATGGTTAAGATAATCATATGAGCATGTTTAGCTCTCCTCATGTTAAAAAAAATGTTCAAGGTATTCACTGAATAAATGGTCCAAAGATCCTACCTGAATTCTAATTCTATGAATGCTTAATGAGATAGTTACATATCTGGATTGCACCACTTGCATGGCCATTCTTAGTCATTAAGTGTTGATTATTAGTGGGGATGTAGGAAACTTTTTTTTTCTTGCTATGATTGAAGTATTGTTTTATATGGATTTCAGGGAATGGGTAAGACAATTGTATTGCTATAAGATAATTGATGGTAAAGCAAAGGAATCAAAAGCAAGATGTTTTCAGAATAGTTATGGCCTTCTTTTCAGCTTTGAGTAAAATGAGGACAAAAATTTGGCAAGCTTGATTTCATGGAAAAAAATAGAAGAATGGCGGAAGCATGTGGCCTCGACCTTAGGGCAGTCCAAGTGCACCTCTGAGCTCTCTCTCAACCTCATGTGAAAATAGACAAAAATGAGTAAAAGAGGACAATAAGAAAATAATAGAAGTCATTGCTAAAATATCGTTGCACCCAATAGTGTAAGCCAGCATACAATCAAGATCGACAGTGAAAACACCAAACAAACGATGGAGCAACTCTTGACAATTTAAGATGTCGGAGCTTCTCATGGCTAGGTGAGGAAAGCTATGAGGTAGCCAATGCACAAAGTCCATGCGGTCAAGGTAGCCCCTGCAAATCAGCTTGCCAAAGGCAGGACCTATGATCCACATGGCTGCATGGGCTACCTTGACCACATGGACTTTGTGCATTGGCTACCTCATAGCTTTCCTTACCTAGCCATTTGCAGCCATGGGATCACAGGTCCTTCCCCATCCTTCCCCTACATTGCGTGGTGTAGGACTATAGTCAATGTGGCCTTCCCCTGCCTTGCATGGTGTATACAGTATTGTAGCAAGTGAGCAATTTTTTATTTGCGGACAAGCATGGTACCCATGTCGTTACAGTCGTACATATACAAAAACAGTCCTATAGTCCAGCCTTTTATTTAAAAAAATTGTAGGTCATTTTTCATAAGTTGTTAGCTCCTTTAAAATTATGTATAGTCCAAAGTCATAGGTAATTTGCATATGTTTTTTAGGTTTTATAGATTATTTTGAAGAAACACACTGTACTTATCCAAATCGTACGATATAATTTGAAATACAACTTCCCAAACGAAACCATACAGTACTTTATCATATGACCATACAGTGGCAACCCGACTCGATTGCAAGATATGCGTGATGGATTGGCCATACTACTTGATGCCTTTCTCGACATGGAGCCAAGAGAGTGTAGCAAAGTGTTTGTCTTTATTTTGTATATAATTACAAATATAGTCTCAATTTGTCACATGGTCATATGGCTTGATCGAGTGTGCGATCTTGAGCTATCGATTTATTACCTTCGGTTCTTCTAGCTATTCATATGGCTTGATCGGGTCTCTTAAGCTATTTATTCTTACCAAATGTGTAGTTGTGCCTCTTTTAACGATAAAAAGCATTGAAGTTTTTAAGACTGTTAGTTTCTTTTTCATGTAGTTACAAATTCTATAGTCTCAATTTCCCACATGGTCATATGGCTTGATTGGGTGTGTTATCTTGAGCTATAGTTTCTTGCCAAGACACGTCTAGCATACCTTGGGGTCTATGTGTTACACATACACAATGTCTTTATTTTGTATATAATTACAAATATAGTCTCAATTTGTCACATGGTCATATGGCTTGATCGGGTGTGTCATTTTGAGCTATCGATTTTTATCTTCAGTTCTTCTAGCTATCCAAATAAATGGCTTGACCGGGTCTCTTGAGCTATCCATTCTTATCAAATGTGTAGTTGTGCCTCTTTTTACGATTAAAAATGTTAAGACTGTTAGTTTTTTGTCCATATAGTTATAAATTCTATAGTCTCAATTTTCCACATGGTCATATGGCTTGATTGGGGGTGTTATCTTGAGCTATAGTTTCTTGCCAAGACACGTCTAGCATACCTTGGGGTCTACGTGTCACACATACACAATGTCTTCATTTTGTATATAATTACAAATATAGTTTCAATTTGTCACATGGTCATATGGCTTGACCGGGTGTGCCATCTTGAGCTATCGATTTTTACCTTCAGTTCTTCTAGCTATCCAAATAAATGGCTTGATCGGGTCTCTTGAGCTATCCATTCTTATCAAATGTGTAGTTGTGCCTCTTTTTACGATAAAAAATGTTAAGACTGTTAGTTTTTTTTCCATGAAGTTACAAATTCTATAGTCTCAATTTTTCACATGGTCATATGGCTTGATTGGGTGTGTTATCTTGAGCTATAGTTTCTTGCCAAAACACGTCTAGCATACCTTGGGTCTATGTGTCACACATACACAATGTCTTTATTTTGTATATAATTACAAATATAGTCTCAATTTGTCACGTGGTCATATGGCTTGACCGGGTGTGTCATCTTGAGCTATCGATTTTCACCTTCAGTTCTTCTAGCTTTCAAAGTGAAATATGGTATATACCAATGTGTCACATTAGGTTAATCTAGGAGCTTTGATGTGGTAGTTTGAAATAGAATCGAAAATGAGAGTAGTTATGATGGATTTGATTTGTTAACCAGTGCTGGTGTGCTAAACAGGATCGTCGAGATTCAATCAAGCTCCATGCTTGTTTTTCCAGCAGCACACTCTAAGCAAGAAAGCATATGGACTGTAATGAATCATGCACCTGGCATTCTATTTGCCAATCTTGGTGACTACATGTCCATATCTTGTGATGAGGACATAGTACGAGGTTTAAAAGAGGGCTTTTGTGAAGCGAAGGATGTGTGCAAAATACTAGGTATTCACGATATCTCTTGGTACCATGACACATGTCAAGAGAGAGATCTTGAAGATATAATGGTTGCAAATGCAAATGAGCAACTTTGGATTATGGAGTTGTTGATGACCTTTCTCTTGAGATAGAGGAAGGTGGAGATGAGTTAAGAACATGTGACAAAGATGTGATAATCGCAGAATGTGAGTTACGCCGTGTGTTTGATGAGTTAGTTGATAAAGAGGAGAAAGTTCAGAACCAGTTCTGTTCTTTTGTAGAGATAGATGGCAAGAAAATATGTAAGAGTACTAATGTGAGTCAGCTAAATGGAAATCCAACTCTGTCTAAGGACAGACTAACAAGGGTGAAAAGTGGGATTTATTCTTCAATGGATAAAAACATCAGGTTTCAAACAGGAACTTCTCTTGTAGTAAGCTCAGATTTTGCTATTTTATTTGAAGGTTTGTCTTCCAAAGATGGCACAAGGTGCAAGAGGAAAGGAAAGATATGTAACACTAGCGAAGGTGCAGATAAAGGTACATGGTATCTTGGAAGAGTTGTGTGTATGAGAAGAAAAGTGGGAGCTGATATGAAAGAGACCAGGGGTCCTATTGATCTTCTTGACTGGCCTGCAAATGTAGACATACATCTTGCATGGTAACAAAAAGCTAAGGGTACAAGGAGCTATACATACGATCTTGTGGACAATCAATGTGTATCCTTGGAGTCTATAATTTCACTTGCAAACTTGACGTATGGTTTGAAGACTAAGAAATACTAACTTGATGCTAAGGACTTCAATGAGTATGTGAAAGGTAAATTGACTTTATTTGCAAATTAGGTTCAAGCATGTGAAAGAGAAAAGTTTATGGAATTGGTTTGTACAATAAAGAGCTATATTTATTTGTTAATTATAAGCGTAACTATTTTGAATCTCACATGTTGATACTTATGTTGGATGCAAGTGGCAAAGATAAGGGAGGACTACGCTTTGAAAATATTGACTTAGAATTGTGCTCAGTAACTAGATAGGAGTACTTGCATAAAAAGATGATGTGATCTATGAAAGATGTTTGTCTGACATGGCATGTGGATCAATGAGTGTTGATTCAGGGGTGTGTACTTGGTTTAGGAAACTCTCTTCAGACATTTTATTTTGAAGTTTTGATTTATGTATTTTATGTACACGGCAGCCATATGACATGGACATCTCATTTTGTTGATTCTGTAGTATGAGAAGCATGACATACTAGCACTCAGGGTTCTGAAGTTTATTTGGTAGGCTACTTTTATGTTTTCATTTTGTGTTTGTTCTATACATGATTGCCTATCGATGTGGACATGGCCTTTTGGTAATCGTGTGATTAGACTATGTGATTGGAGGTTTCCTATGTACTATGATATGGAAATCATTTTACCACTTTGAAGTTAGATTACTTTCACTCTATTGAAAATGTGCTTGATTTTAATGTGTAAGATAATCCTTAAATCCCACGTGGGAGCCTAAGATAAGGTGGACAGTTTTTTTGGAAAAAGAATTATGTGATGAAAATCTCATGTGGAAGCCCAAGAAAAGGGTGTACTGATCTTTTTTTAGAAAGAGGTTTCCGTATAAAGGAGGCTTTGGCGAAATTTTTAAAAGGTATATTTTATGTACAAACTTAAAATTAAATACAGATGGTGCTTTTTTAAAAGTTGTATTTTGCTTAAGCATAGACGTGCATTCATATCACATATAATTGTTTTTGTTCAAAAAGATTAATCTTTTAATGGGTTGTTTTGTAATGTGTTTTGATTTGATGAGTGAAGTTTTTCATGGTTGTTTAAGAGTATGCATTATTTGTTATTTAGAGATCAATCCATTTCATATGTGTGCCTTAAAGCCTACTAAGTAGGTGGCTAGTATCATAAGTTTTGAGATTGAGATTTGTATCAGTTTACAAGACAAATGCTACTTGTTTTTTGACAAATTACATTGAAATGATTGGTTTATTTTAATTTAGTATTCATTATATTTGTTGCTTTTCATGGTTTGTTCTCTTAACATCTATTGCAAATGAAAATACACTACAATGTAAACTTCTGTTCATTTGCAGTTCAACATGTATTTTTGCAAAAGCATGTGCTTCTAAAATTGTTATGTTACTAGTATACATAAAATAGTGGTTCATTACATTCCGTACGAAATTTGTATGAGAGGGAATGACTAATTGCGAGAACGTTCGTATCTTGTCCGTATGTAGGGGGGTATGTTAGCATGTAAGATACCATACATAGGGGGGTTTCTCTAATTTTGATGCACGCATGTGACATCCCGCCATTAGTAATAGTGAATCGTCCGGGGTTCATACGGTTCAGTTTAGCACATATTATGGGCTTTGATCGCCTATACCATATTGGATAGATGTGCAACTTTGCAGAGGTGGGGAATGGTGCTCACCCCCACCCATGCAAAGTCTTGTGGCCATCCAATACGGTTTGGGTAGTCTTGAACCATACTACATGTGCTAAAATGGATCGTATGGCTCATACGATCCATTTTAGCGCATAATATGGGTTTTGACCGCTCATACCATATCAAATGGCTATGAGATATTTCACGGGTGGGGGTGAGCACCATTCCCTCCCCCGTGCAAATTTGCACATCCATTGAAAATGGTATGGGTGATCAAGGCTCATATTATGAGTTAAAATGGGTCGTATTAGCCATATGGCCCATTTTTTTCCATAGCATGGATCGGGACTACCCAAAGCATATAAGATAGCCATGAGAGTTTGTATGGGTGGGGGTGAGCACCATTCTTACACCCGTGCAAAGTTACACACCCAACCAAACGGGTATGTGCGATGAAGGCCCATACTATGTGCTAAAATGGGATATATGAGCCATACGGCCCATTTTAGATACGTCTCATACGGCCCATTTTAGAGCATAGTATGAGTCAGGATTGCCCAAACCATATCAGATGGCTGTGAAACATTTCATGGATGGGAATGAGCAACATTTTTCCATCTGTACAAAGTTGCATAGCCATCGGATATAATATAGATGGTCAAGGCTCATACTAAGCGCTAAAATGTGATGTATGAGTCATACAATCCATTTTAGCGCATAGTATGGGTCGAAACCGCCCAGACCATGCACGGGTGGGGGTGAGCACCATTTCTCCACTAGTGCAAAGTTGCATAGCCATTCAAGTTTAGAGTTTATGGGTTAGGTTTTAGGGTATAGGGTAGCCATACGGCCCATTTAGTGCATAGTATGGATCGGGACCTCCCAAACCATATTGGATGGCTGTGAAGCATCATTCTCCCAGCCGTCCAAATTTGCACAACCATCCAAGTTTATGATTTATGGGTTTGGGTTTAGGGCTTAGGGTTTATGGTTTTGGGGTTTAGGGTACCAGATTTAGGATTTAAGGTTTATGGCTCAACGTTATCATTTAGGGGGTTTAGGGTATAGGATACAGGGTTTAGGGATTAGGGTTTAGGGTACAAGATTTAGGATTTAAGATTTATGGTTCTAGGTTTAAGGTTTGAAGTTAAGGTTTATGGTTTAGGGTATATGGGTTAGGGTTTATGACTTAGGGCTTATAGGGTTTAGTGTTTGTGGTTCAAGGTTTAAGGTTTATGGTTTAGGCTTTAGAGGTAAGGGTTTACGATATAGGGTTAGGGTTTAGAGCTAAGGATTTAGGGTTCATAGTTCACGGTTTAATGTTTTGGGTTTATGGTTTAGAGTTTATAATGCATAGTATGGATCGGGATCACTCAAACCATATCTGATGGCGACAAGACTTTGCACATATGGGGGTGAGAATAATTTTCCCACCCGTGAAAATTTGCACAGTCATTTGCTATGGTTTGGGTGTTCAAGGTCCATACTATATGCTAAAATGGACCATATGGCTCATATGCCCAATTTTAGCGCATAGTATAGACCTCGACCGCCCAAACTATATCAGATGGACACGAGAGTTTTCATGGGTGGGTGGTGAGCACCATTCCCCCACCCCTGTAAAGTTGCACAACCATTCAAACTAGTATGGACGTTCAAAGCCCATACTATGTGTTAAAAGGACCGTATGAGCCATATGACCCGTTTTATCCATAGTATGGTTCAAGACTGTAAACCATACCGGATGGCCACAAGACTTTGCACGAGTGGGGGATGAGCACCATTCTCCAATCCCTACAAGGTTGCAGAGCCATCGATATGGTATGAGCAGTCAAAGTTCATACTATATGCTAAAATGCAAAGTATGAGCCATACGGCCTATTTTAGCGCATAGTATGGTTCGGGACTGCCCAAACCATAATGGATGAACACAAGAATTTGTATGGGTGGGGTGAGCACCATTACTCCACCCATGCAAAGTATCACTGCCATTTGATATGGTATGGGTGGTCAAGGCCCATACTATGCACTAAAATGGATCGTATGAGACATAGGGTCCATTTTAGCGCATAGTATGGGTCGAAACTGCCCAAACCATATCAGATGGCTCTAAAACTTTCCATGGGTGGGATTGAGAAACAATCCCCCACGTGTGCAAAGTTGCACATCCATCCAGTATGGTATGGGCGGTCAAGGCCCAAACAATGTGCTACAATGGGTCGTATGGCTCATACGACTCATTTGAGGGCATAGTATGAGTCTTCACCTGTAGAAATAATTTGTTCATTGATATCCTTGATACCAGCAAGGAAAGTGTCCATATCATCTTTCTCATGCATAATTTTCGATTCCAACTCTTTACGCAGCAAAGCAATTTTAGCTTCATTGTGACTTGTATAAAGACCAGTCAGAATATCCCAAGCCTGTTTTGCAGATTTCGATGAACGAATGTGAGGAGTAATGGTGTGCTTCACAGACAACGCATGAGCCTACGCATCCTTTACATCCCAACGAGCTTGTTTTGTCGTAGGCAAAACAACTCTAACAGCAGCAATCCTTGCAGCAAGACCTGCAACATCCTCAACATCGTCTACATCCTCAGAACCAGGACGTACATCAATGCCCTACACAATAATCTAGACGCCTTTTGACACAAGAACATAATCCATCATGTAAGCCCACATAGGGTAATTGTCCCCATCCAATCTATCCTCCGCAACAAACATCTTGAACACATCTGTGTTGTTGTCAGCCATGGTAAATGCTGCACGTGATGTGAAAATTGTCCGAAAAGAGGAGAAACGAAGCGGGAACAACACGTGCTATATAGCACAAACCATAGAAGACTGTAAGGGACCTGTTTTGCAGAAAACGACACTAACAAAAATTCTGCACAAAATGACCGAATAGACTGTGCAATACTGTCTGAAGTGGAAAACAGAGGCCGAAATGAGCCCGAATCGAATATCTAAGCAAACTGAGCTCTACAAGCCTGCCCGAAATTTTTATCGACCTGCGAACGCTCGCCAAAGTTCACAAAAATAAAAAAAAAGTGAGCATACGTATGTTGGAGCTATTGGCGACTAAGCCCGAGAGGACGCAACCTGCTCTGATACCAATTGTTGGAATTAGGGTTGCAAAAAAACACACACAGCTTGGAGAAGACGAAGGAAGCTCAAGGCACACAACAGAGAGTATATCACTTAGTGTGGCAATGGAAAGATAAATAGCCCGAGAATGAATGGACGTATATACAATGCACGGGGGGAAAACCTCCTAAAGAGGAAAAAAATGCCCCGACGGTCCTAAGTGTGTTCACACACATCGCTATCACATCTATATGGTAACAAAAACTAATCATAAAGCATATTCATAAAGGAAGTTTAAATTAACTCTAAGCTAATATTAAAAGAAGCTTAAACTAACCTTAATCTTTTCCTAAAAGAAACTTAAAAATAACTTTAAACTTTTTCTTAAAACTTAAAAATAACTTTAAAGAACCTTAAAATTAACCAATAAAGAAACCGTTTAAGAAAATATATATATCCTAAAGAAACCCTAATATAATTTTAAACCAAGCATTGTATTAAAATTATATTTTATTTTTATTAACTAACTGTAAGATTAATCCATAACTACTTTTAAACTAATCTATATATAAGTAATATAAAACCCTAAAGTAAACCTAATTAATTTTAATTAAGCAAAAAATATAATTTTAAATAACAATAAATAAAATTTACAATTAAATTTTAAACAATAATAATTTTAAATATCAAAAACTCAACTTAACATTTAAATTTACTAATAATTCACAAATTTTTTGGCATAAACAACAACAATTTATTTAAAAATTTTACCTTAACCAATAGTTTTCAAAACTTTAATATAAACAAAGCCAATGCTCAAAATAATCAGCTATGTATATAAAGAGCTCTATAAAGCATTTAAATATGCTATTAATTACATGAATTGAACTTAAAATTAGAAAAAAAAATGTTGTTATGTGTGTGTGTGCATGTGCGCCCACACATATCTACACAATGTATATGTTTTTTGTGTGTGCATGGGTGTGTGTTGTATGCAAGAGAGAGTGAAGAGAAAGAGAGAGAGAGAGACAGAGAGAAGGGGGGGGGGGGGTATGGAGAGGATACCTCAAACAAGAGGGTTTTTTATCCTAGTGAAGATGAGGATGTAGGTACTGAAGGTGATGCATTTAATGATTTGGCTGAGTTCATAGGGTGGCACAAGCTAGAGGATGTGTAGATTTAGAGGGAGTGATGTCATGTCACATTGTGTGTATGGTCTAAAAAATGCAAAACAAACTCCAAGTTTCAATGCTTGTCCATGATACTTTATTGACCACTTGGCATTGACGGTGATGGGGGTTGGGATGTATGCCAAATAATATACATGGACGGGTTTTTATCAAGTTTGTAAACAAAATTGTTCAAATTCTATACCGGAGGTTGTTTTTGGATTTTTAAAAGAAACCTTGGTGTTGTGCTGGGTTAGGGAGACTTTCATTGTTTTCAATGCCATGATGGTGACTTACCTTAAATGTTTATTTCACTTTCATTTCATATCATGATATGTTGCATTCTATTGTTTTAGAATGTTAAAGTGAAACTTCACTTACATAATTTTAGTAAATTCTATGGATACACACACACATATATATATATTAAAATGAGTTTTTCTAATTTCACATTACATTTCACAGCCTCACATGGCTTGACTTTTCTTACATTCTAAAACTTAATTCTAGTTAATATTCAAGAAAGTCTCTTTTATTAAGCGGCCGTCGATTGAGTTTCCTTCCCACAAAGGAACGAACGAACCGGAAATACTAGAAAAAAATCAAAATTTGTAAGATTTTTGAACTATTTTTTCACATATTTCACAAGTTTTTCTTCCCGTTACCATGGTTTGCAACCACGTAGTCTCCATTTTCAACCGGCTCAAGGCTAAGCTGAGGTAGTCCATTCTTGAACAGTGAATCTACTTAAAGTCAACCTAATGATTTTATCACGTTCTAATTATTTTAGAAAGCCACCATGATTCTTTCACTTGTTTTTAAGGGGATTTGTTAGCTTTTGGAAATGGCAATGCAATGGTTGATATGTATTCAAATGTGGGGTTCATACAAAGTTATCGAGGGCCTTTACTGAAATTTATGATCTTAGTGCCAAGATGTCAAGAGTTGGGGGTTAATCTGGGGGGAGAGAAGGGGTCAAGGGGATGTAGAGTTACCTGCCAGTAAGAGGTCAAATGAGCTCGCAGCTTCTTTCAAAAAGCTTTTATCCCATTCGAGCGTCAGTATGTGCAATGATATTAACGAAGGTATCACAATTGCTAACACATATACCGACTTTGTCCAATGGTCCAAATCCATCGGTACTCTTTAAATGCTTAATAGTAAAATTTGGTATGATTTATTATATTAAAAAATCACTTTAAAATTATGTCCATTTTAATAGCTAATATCTCTCATATGAAAAATAGAAATTTTCAACACATACAATTTTGCAATGTAGCAAAATCTCCTACTTGTAGTGTACATAAACATCGATAAACGTAATTATAGCTTACCATACATCTTCATATAGCATGATGCAATTCTAAATTATACCATAAAAGTTTTTATTTCAGGCATGCTTGAATGTATGAAACTTGTGTATTGGACACATCAACATCACACAATCTGATACAACTTCAAAATCATTTTCTATTAGGTGGAATTTGTAAATAAATATAGATATCCTATAATAACGAGTCTACTTTTTTTTTTTAAGGGCTAGTATTATTATTTTTTAGGCCTCACTATATTTTTAAGCATAAGATACCTATTCTTCAAAACATCACATGCAATTTTGTGAAAGCACCCTTTATGGGTCCATTTCAAGAGTACGAGGAGAACATTTGTACAAATACTACCACTAGTTTAAAAAGGCCCTCAAAAGGTTTTTTTTTAATAAATGTGTATGGTATTTGATTCAAATTTTATTCAAATTTCAAAAAGAAGACACTTAAGTGGTCTATTTTGGTATAGAACTAAATGAACTTATATGAGGTTCTTAAGTAAAGACTCTTTCACAAATTAGAATATCTAAGAAAATTTTAGTCACTCAATACTTCACATCGAGTGTATGTCTAACTCCCATTGTTTGGGAAAAATCATTTTCACAAACATACAAAAATCCCTCCAAGACAAATCTCAACTGGAAATTTTACAATACTAACCAGTATTTTTGCAAAATTATACTATTTTCCATGTATTTTAAGCGGAATTTTCTCCTTCTTGCCATCCCCTCAACCGCTACTTTAATTTTGCAACCAGCTCAAGGCTAAGCTGAGGCACACTTTTCCCGAACAGTGCTAACTCCCTTCTTCACTAGCACTTGTTTTAAAAAGCCAATAACAATTGGATTCAGAAACTTGTACTCTTTTCTTTGTTCTCTAAGAGGGGAAACCCACGTTAACTATTTTGAGTTGCCCTCTCCTCTCTCCACTAAATGCACCTCAATTAGAATATAGCTTCTTACCCCCCCCCCCCCCCCCCCCCCTCTTGTTGTGTGTGTGATTGGGCTTGTCAAATCAAAGGCATGTCCATCTAATCCTACAAGTTATCCCCTCCCATGTGGGTCGTACCTGAGGCATGTTTTAAAATGCCAAACAGAGAAAAGAAAGAAATAGCAAGTGAAAGAGTCACGGTAGCTTTCTAAAATAATAAGAAAGGGATAAGATCATTAGATTGAGTTTAACTAGAGTTATATAAGGTGAAGCATTGTTCGGTAATGTCTCTTTATTAAGCGATCGAGTTTCCTCTTCACAAAGAAGTAAATTGGAAATACTAGCATAAGTTTTGAAATTTTTAGAATTTTTGAACTAAGTTCACATATTTCACTGGTTTTTCTTCCTTTTATCATGGTTTGTTCACATATATATCAACTCTTTTTATTATATGTATGTTTGTGTGTGAAGAATTTACTAAAATTATGCAAGGTGAAGCTTCACTTTAGCATTTTAAAAGAATAGAATGCAAGAGAAGTCAAGCCATGTGAGGATGTGAAATGAAAGGTGAAATAAAAAGACCCATTTGATATTTTAAAATCGAAATGACATTTAAGGTAAGTCTCAATCATCATCGCTGAAAACGTGAAAACGTTCAAAGTATGCCTAACTCAACTCTTCTCTAAGGCCTCTTTAAAAAGCCAACAAGCTTAAACCTAAAAGCCAATAACTTACTACTACCCATAAGTACATCCATATCAAAAGAATGTGCATGATACATTTGATTAGGATGCATTCACACGCCCTCACAAGAATGGTGTGTTTTTGCATGATTAGGAGGCCTTGGCATCTTGTTGTGACATTCGTGGAGCTCGCTCGAGTTGTCGAAGGTGTACTGCTATTGTGTTGTGGGACAATGAAGTCAATAGTTGTTGTATGATTGGATTGCATGGTTGGGGAAACTCTCTCCTTCTCCTGTAAAATGGTTTCCATCACACTCTCCTCATATGGCCATCACACTCTGGTGGTGGTTGTTTCCCCAAATATGCCTACTATCTGACTAACTCCACATGCTTCTTGCCAAAAGTGAGCCGGTGCGCAGATCTTGGCACACAAGCAGCTGAGGTGTTGAAAGCCATTACTTCAATATTTGAAGATTCACCCTTAAATCTCTACCTTTGCAAGAGGCATGCAATGTATTCAAAATGAGAACAAAGCTGTGAGATAGGCTTACTAGCGGGGCCAAGGCCACCTGTTAAATCCTTGAGAGGTTGGATTAGAAATCATTGGGGAATCCTGGGTGCCGAGGTTGAAACCATTCAAGCCCTACCTAAGAATCAATATATTTTTGTGTGTAAGTCATCTGCAATGGCTTTTAAAGTTCTAAGCTCTGGCTCATGGCTTATTTGGAATTCGCCTCTTAGCCTGTTTAAATGGGACAAAGATTACAATCCGGAGAAGGACTCGTTAACTCATTTTCCTGTATGGGTAGAGTTCACTAATTTACCTATGCATTATCATGGTCATTTACGAACTATTGGAGGCCAGCTTGGGAGGGTGCTAGGTGGGAGACCGAAAGGGGAATTGATCCCAGCTTGGCATCCGCAAGTGCTCATTGAAATGAATATATCAAAGGAGTTACCCCAGAGCATGACTATAATGCTTGATGATGGGGAGACCTTCGATCAACCTCTAGTGTACAAATATTTGCCAAATGTGTGCTTCCATTGTGGAGCCAAGGGGCATTTTGTTAGAGTGTCCCATAAAAAATCCCCCTCAAGAAGCAACCCCTAACGCTCCGACTAACTCAGGACCTAACAATAACAAGAGAAATGGGAGACCTCAAAAAGGTACCGCGGTCCCTAGTCCCACAGAGAGAAATGCAGTCCTCAAGACAAAATTCAAAAATGCTAATAGATTTGTCCTACTAGCAACTGTCCCAGGATGGAAAGACTCGGAAGTCGTTGAATCTATAGCTATCGAGTCAGGTGATGAAGATGAATCTCCCCAAAGACTAGAGAAACAGGTAAATAATGGACATGGAAATGTCACTTGACCTTAACAAGGAAAGCCCCTCATCTGACCCCAACAAAGAAAATATAGACCCTAAACCATTTAAGCCTTCCTCTCAAGCCCCAATGGATATACAAAAAGACAGTAAGAGAGCTCATACAGCAGTGTCTCAGAGCTCTCCTAAAAACGGGCAAGGGAAGCCAAGGAAAGAGAAAAAAGGCATCAAATGAAGATAGTCTCCTGGAATGTGAAGGGGTTATCTAACCCCACCAAAGCTCAGAAAGTGAAGCAGTGGCTCTTCAACAACCCTGTAGATATAGTCAGCCTTCACGAGATCAAAACTGGAGGGGCAGAGTTGGGCTAGAGACTCAAGATAGTTGCTGACAAGACCTGGAGGCATTCTCTGCATCAAAAAGGAGCAGGAGGCACAACACTAGGTGTTCCCCTAGACTAGAAGATCAACCTAAATAAAAACCTGAGAGGTGACCATTGTCTTTATAGAGGAACCAACCCCCTACTTAATTGTCTCGATTTATGTAGTTGGCTCTCAAAATGATAGGACCAAGCTCTGGGATTCGTTGTCTCACATCAGGGAAAACATTATCATGGTGGGAGACATCAACATGGTAGAATCTTCGGATGACAGATACAACAACAGAGGACTCACAGTGGCAAGCAGGGAGAAGGCAGTGTGGGACCAACTTAAGTCTCATCTAGACCTTTCAGACATAGAAACCCAAGGAGAGTTCACACGACAAAACTACTCTCAATGGTAAAACAGTAGGAAAGCTAGGCTTGATAGGTGCTATGTTAGCCTCCCTCTTGCTAACCTCTTCGATAGGCTCAAGGCGAAGACTATGATAACATCTTGCTGCTTTGATCACTACCCCTTAATAGCCACCCTTGACGACAAGGTCACCAAGATTAGAAATCAATGGTTCCACACTGACCCTAATCTGTTCAAAATCGAAGAAGTACAAAATATCATCAAGGCTATTTGGATTCAACAGTTCTCCAAAGGACTTAAGCCGGCTAAAGCATGGGGTCTAGCTATAAAATAAACTCAACTCAATCTGGTTAGGATAAGGAAAGAGGTCATAGAGATCAGAAGAAAAAGAAAGGACAGTATCTATGAAGACCTTTTTTGTCTAGAAACCTCGGCCAATACTGACTCTAATATTCAAGCACAAATCACCACCCTCAAACACACTCCGAGAGGAAGAAGATCTTGCTCTTCTTCACTCCAAAATTTTCTTCAGGGACTGATGGGCGGGCAATATTGACAGACCCACCAAGGAAATGTTTAAAATCATGAGGCAGAAACACCAGAAAGACTTCGTCCCCTATCTTGTCGTCACAGATTCAGGTACTGCAACCTCAGCTGAAGAGAACACAGAAATAGCTAAAACCCACTTGTCAATCTGTTTAGCCCCCTTTAAATAATTGACAATGATATTATCAAGGCTAGGAATGAGCTGTGGAAAGCTAGGCACAGGGTCATCCCTACAAATGAGACTGTGAAACTGGACTCCAACGTCTCTATACAGGAAATCAAGGTGGCCATTGAAGCACTGAAGCAAGGCAAAACTCTAGGGATTGATGGACTGCCAGCAGAGTTTTATCAAACGTTCAAGGATATGCTAGCCCCCATCCTTCTTCTAGTTTGGGAAGAATTTGTCAAACACAAGGCTTTACCTTCTCCTATCAACACTAGAATCATCAAACTTCTTCACAAGAAAGGCCTAAGGAATTTCTGTCAAATTGGAGACCCCTCACCATGCTAACTTGAGCCTATAAAATCTTTGCCAAAGTGGTTGCGAACATAATAATGCCCTCTCTCATGAAGTAGCTCTGCAAGGAACAGAAAGGCTTCATCAAAGGGAGAAGAATATTGGAAGCGTTCAGTTCTCTCTGGGAGGGGATTGACCATGTAGAGGAGACCGAGCAAAACTATATTTTCCTCAAAATCGACTTTCACAAGGCCTATGACAATTTGGAACGGTTATTCATCATAGAAAGCTTACTGATGATGGGATTTGGTAGGATTCTAATTAGCTTTGTGGAAACCCTGCTAGGAAATGCGAGAGCGAGGGTAGCCATTAACAACGGTATATCTGGTCCGTTCAATCTCTCCAAGACGGTACGGCAAGGTTGTCCCCTAGCCCCTTTATTATTTGCTATCTCAGCAGATGGTCTTAACTGCCTAGTTAAAGACAGAATGGACAAAGGACTCATAAAAGGAACTGCACTGGCATACGAAAAGCAGCAATGCCTATCACAATTTGCAGACGACACAAATGCAGTGTTGATCAGTGAAGACTCTTCATTGACAGCCTTCTGGGAATGTCTGCATATATTCTGCAAAGCCTCGAGCTCCAAAATCAACCATGCCAAGATTGGGATCCGAGCGAGCAAATCTCCAATTCCCGTCTGGATCCTAAGACAAGGTTGTGAGATAATTCAAGATGGAACAGTCTTCAGACTGTTAGGTATACCTATGGGCTTCAACGTCACTCTAGCCAAAAGGTGGGCATGGGTTGGGGATCTGTTTGCCATCGAACTCAACAGATGGCTAGGATTCCAAGCCTCCATTGCAAGCATAGCCGTGGTAGTGAAACACTTCCTTATGGCATATGTTTTGTACTTCCTCTCCTGTTGGAGGCCACCTAATACCCACCTCAAAGACATCACTAGGGTATGCAAAAATTTTCTTTGGTCAGGGGACCCCAACAAGAAGGGAGCTGCCAAGGTAGGGTGGAAAGTGTGTTGTCTCCCAAAAGAATCTGGGGGGATGGGGATCGATGACATTAACCAATGGGCAAAAAAACTAGCTATCAAGACCATAATAAGATCCCTTGAAGAGCCTAAACAGGAGTGGGTCGCCTCACTCTTCAAACATCTATCAAAGTTCCATGTCAAAGACAACAAAAAGTAGTTGAATTTTCCTTGGTTCACAGTCTTTTTCGGCCCTCAACCCTTCATTCCCAAAGGATCTGACCTCCTCAAATCCATGTGGGCAGCAAAGAACAGATATAGAGGGATCATCGGAGTTGATGGGACAGCAAACACTCTCTTCCCATCAGTAGCATAGACTCAATATGGCTACCCATGTCCCCCATCCCACCTGTCACACATAGAGAGTGCAAAACAACAAGAAGAATACATCTCAAGCGCATTAGAACATGGCAGCATCTCTAGAAAAAGGAAGAGCACAGATGGGCGTCCAACACAGAGCTCCTTGCTAGGTTTAATCTACTCCCGTGAATCAAAGTAGAATTTTTTTGGATCGTCTAGGTCGACAGGAACAACAGAATCTTCAACCAAGCTTACAAGACACCTAGTCTGAGAACATTGTTTTGTTTTGTTAATCTAAAGGCAAACCAACTCAAGCTTAACAAAGTTACCCTATACAATGCTGAGTATAAAGTCTTGCTGGACTGCTAGGAGTATTACACAAAAGCTGATCTGAATAAAGCTCAAGAATTAATAGCAACTGGCTTGATTGACCACCTCAAAAACATGTTGGACAAGTGTCGGACAGAAGGCGAAACGATAAGGAGACAGTGGTGGAATGGAGTTAGGCTTATGGAGATTTTGAAGGAGACACTGAATTCCCTGTAATGTATATATCATCATGATTGCCCCTTATCTTCCCAAAAATTATTTGTAACAGTCCATCTGGTAGTACGTCCAAAGCCTGTGTGACCAATGTAGCTTTTGTAATTTTTCCTTGTCTATTAATATAACTATGCCGCCTTTTACGGAAAAAGAAAAAGTTTTCAGAGGGTCTTGCAAAAATGATGGTATCAACATCTTAGCTAAAGTAGCTCATGTCTCTCCTCCTCACATATTCTATGTAGATTAAGCCTGAATAATGCAAAAGAAAGCTGGCATCCTTGTGTGGGTGGGTCGTGTGTGTGTGTGTGTGTGTGTGAGAGAGAGAGAAAGAGAGAGAGAGAGAGAGAGAGGATGCACATGCGGATCTGAAACAGGCAACATATAAGGAGAATGATGATGTGAATGGAAGTCCTTGACACGAACTACAACAGCTTGACCAATGTAAAGTAGTTTGTTTTGAAATGGAATATGATCAACCTTATTTACAATGAGGGTTTGTGTTTGCATACGCTTTAGTTTCTTGCATTTTGTACGAAATGGGTATAGTATTGTGCAAGTAGAGCTGAGGGGCTACGCGTGTCAATGGCAATGGTAGTGTCGATGGTGGCAATATTGCCGATAGCATCATCGATGATGCAAATGGGGTCAACAACACATTGGCATCTAGTGCGAGTGAGCGACCAGTGCGTAAGGACACAACAGGTGTACCCATCTTATAGCTTTGCAACTTATCACTTTGTTGTTGTGCTTATGCTACAATTTCTCTCTTGAAAGTTTTGAAAATAGTTAAAAATCAGAGATGAAAGTTGCTCAAGCTAAAAAGTATCTTGATGTGTCAAAACAAAAATCCCATGCTTGAAGAGTGTCAAACAAACAAAATTCGTCATTTCTACAAAAATAACAAGCCAATTTTGCACACAAGCAGCTTTCAACTCTAGGAAAAATAATTAGGTTTTCTAGAGTTATGTCCAATGCATCATTACAATATTTGTCGGGAGAAATATGACATCATCCCTACAAGAACTACCATTCAAAATCTGACATTTATAATGAAAAGACTGCTTCTAATGCCGTTCAAGGTGGCAAAGAAATGAGAGTTGTTCCCTACAGGCACATTACGTGAAACGGCGCAACGCTTGGGGGGTGCACCTTTAAGAAATCATTCATATAACGTGCGTTTAAAGGGTTTTAAAAATTTTCCTTCACTTACATGCTTAAAGTAGTAAAATGATCTTTTTTTTTTTCAAAAACTTGCGAGTTTTTCTCTAAAACCAATTAAAAAACCCCTTATGTTAATATAATCCTGTTAAAATTTTAAAATTTTAAGAATCAAAACACCCATTCATTTAAACTCACATGGTAACTTACATGTCTAAAGAGGTGCACCCCCCCATGTGCAACGTGGTCTTTTCAAACCTCTTTGATCTTGTCATGTACCAATCCAACCTTGTTGTCAGGAGGAAGGTGTAAGTATGACTCTAGCCTTATTGAACAGGGCCCTTGATTGACGACACTTGCCACTATCAATATTTGAAATGGAAGATTGGCTCACCCAAATGCTACCTTTTTTTGCTTCAGATCTTGATAGTCAGGCAAGTGCCATATCAAGGACTGCTACATTTACAAGGGGAAATGTTCTCTTGAATGTGAGAACACGGTGTGATCTACGACTGTATTCAAGAGCCATGCAAATCATGTCTAATTTTTGACAAAAATCAAGACAGTGTGCCAATCATTCCAAGAGAAATTTTCTAAAGTGACCCACCCTTGTACAACCAATTCAGTGTTGTTCAATATTGTGCTGGTTCTAGGCGTGAGGGACGAGCCTGAGTGGGTCAGTTTGGACCTCTGCGGCATGCTTTTGAAGCACATAGATCTTGCACACGGCATTTCGTGAAGTGCAAGATATTGCCATTTCCAAGGGAAAAAATGAAGATATATAATTATCAATGGATCACAATTTCTGTTCTGGATTTGTGTTTAGCATGGAGAAGACAGACTTACGCCTTGTATCACAGTGATTTAGCTGGAACCTTTCCAAAGAAGAGTTCCCCCAGGGGACTCAATGGCGAAGAGAGCGAATGCACCTTTGCATCTGTTGCCAGCATCATCCCTGTGATGATAACACCCACAACATGACTCTTAAGCAGCCAATTTGGAAAATCAGAAAAATACAATGATTTCTTGTAGGGATGTCCAGTCCTACCTAACCACATCGCAAGCACAGCCCCCGTGCCCCAAAAGACAAAGTTCAGTATGCATTTGTTTCTGCACATTTTCGAATACCAGCATTTCTTTCAGTACAAACAAAAACGCATGCATGATATTGTGTATGAACCAAAGCTAAACATTCATGTGAAATTTACTACTTACAGGTACATTGTAACTAGGATCCCCCACCCTTGAAAAAGGGTTCCCCAGGATGCTCCTGTGAACCTGTAGAAAGATATAAACGAGCCGTTATCATCGCAATTGAAATTGCATACATTAAAGCTTTCCAAATAACAAAGAGGAGAGGAAGAAAATAGTTAGCTTTGGAAGAACAATCACAAGAACCTTAAAGATCTAAAGTCCTCGTGTTTTCATGTGTGTGTGTGTGTGTGTGGGGGGGGGGGGGGGGGGGGGGGGGGGGAGAGAGAGAGAGAGAGAGAGAGAGAGAGATCTTTACTTATTAGAGGCGACTATGAGACAAATCAACAAATATACATGAGTGTGTCCTCCATCTATCGGGAAAGGACAAAAGTACGAAGTAACATCCTGTGGTGGGGGGTGGGTGGGTGGGTGGGTGGTGGGTGGGGGGTCGGGGTTGTTGGGGTTTGTCAGTCTTTCTCTAGGGGGTATAGGTGCACATCTATATGCTCAGGAAAGTACAATCATGTACTGCATCAAGCTGACTAGCTCCACCATTCTATGTCAAATTGGGGGTGTAAGAACGGGTACATGGGGGGGGTGATGTAAGGGCTACGCGTATGATCGTAGGTGGGTCTACGAGCATCTGGGAAATCTCTCTTGAGCTGTGCCTGGTGGTGAGTCTAGATCTCTTGGCTCTGTATGAGATGGACTCCTGGAGCTCTGCATCCTGCGGCTCGAGGGCATCTCCTAGCTCTGACAGCCTCAGCCTGCTGTAAGGTGACCCCTCTCTGTGCCTGCATGACGGGTGGCGGTACGGTTGTGGCCCTCTCAAAGAAGTCTGTAATCCATGATTGTCTATCACCCTCTAGTCCCACTACAAGTGCCAGCAGTGTCTCTATATGTCTTATGTATCTCCACTAGAAAATGGCGAGATTGGTGCTGATCTCTAGACTCCATAATCTGTCATAGGGTGGGATGTCTTGTGAAAAGAGCCTCATCTCTATCTCTGATACTCTCATATGCTCTATGTTTGTAGACAAAGTGCTCCTCGTCCTCAATCACCTCTGTACGAGGCTGGCAAAACCTCTCAGCTCGGGGGGTATGTGTCACAAGTTTGATGACCTAAAGGACAGACTCGGGGGGGGGGGGGGGGGGGGGGGGGGGGGGGAGAGAGATCTTTACTTATTAGAGGCCGACTATGAGACAAATCAACAAATATACATGAGTGTGTCCTCCATCTATCGGGAAAGGACAAAAGTACAAAGTAACATCCTGTGGTGGGGGGTGGGGGGTGGGTGGGTGGTGGGTGGTTGTTGGGGTTTGTCAGTCTTTCTCTAGGGGGTATAGGTGCACATCTATATGCTCAGGAAAGTACAATCATGTACTGCATCAAGCTGACTAGCTCCACCATTCTATGTCAAATTGGGGGTGTAAGAACGGGTACATGGGGGGGGGGGGGGGGGGGGGGGGGGTGATGTAAGGGCTACACGTATGATCGTAGGTGGGTCTACGAGCATCTGGGCCAATCTCTCTTGAGCTGTGCCTGGTGGTGAGTCTAGATCTCTTGGCTCTGTATGAGATGGACTCCTGGAGCTCTGCATCCTGCGGCTCGAGGGCATCTCCTAGCTCTGACAGCCTCAGCCTGCTGTAAGGTGACCCCTCTCTGTGCCTGCATGACGGGTGGCGGTACGGTTGTGGCCCTCTCAAAGAAGTCTGTAAGCCATGATTGTCTATCACCCTCTAGTCCCACTACAAGTGCCAGCAGTGTCTCTATATGTCTTATGTATCTCCACTAGAAAAAAGGCGAGATTGGTGCTGATCTCTAGACTCCATAATCTGTCATAGGGTGGGATGTCTTGTGAAAAGAGCCTCATCTCTATCTCTGATACTCTCATATGCTCTATGTTTGTAGACAAAGTGCTCCTCGTCCTCAATCACCTCTGTACGAGGCTGGCAAAACCTCTCAGCTCGGGGGGTATGTGTCACAAGTTTGTGACGTGGCATGACCTAAAGGACAGACTCGGGACAGAGGGGTCACTACCCTATGGAAAGATCCAAAGAAGTGCTACCAACTTGCAGAGCCTAGCCGAGAGACTTGAAAATAAAGACCAAGGTTCCAACTTATAGGCTCCTGTCCGACAGGGCATATAGGGACACTGGAAGATTCAAACAAAGCAAGAACCCCCATATCGCATGGAGATGCTGGCATACCAGTGCTGTACGAACATTCCGAAATTCGCACTGGCTACTGACGTGGCACTTGTACGGATTTCCGCAATTTGCATTGGCAACAGTAGCTCTAGTGCAATTTGCATTGGCAACAATAGCGCTAGCTTTTGGGACCCAGATGCTTCAAGCTTTTCATGTACACTTTTGGAAGGCCTAGGGCCTATAAATAAAGTGTCAGGGCCTCAGTCTCAAGCGGATACGCTTAGGAGCACTGTTGAAACGAGGACCCTCAGACATTGTACTTTGTGAAGCATTAATAATAAAGAAATACCGAGAAGGGTGCCAGTCTTTGGAGCCAATCTCTCTGGGCGCAGAACTACACAATGCCATGTTGTCTCTCCGTAACAAACTTGGGCACCCCAAGTCTAGATTCTATCGCGATACAAGAGAGATTCACATAAAATACTTCACAACTTTAAAATCACAGTTCAATTTAGTCGACACGGCCCGACATAGTTCCATGCCCAGAAAGATTGGCCCCAAAGACTGGCACCCCTTTCCTTTATATTAATCTTTGAGCAAAGTACAACTCCCGCAGGGTCCTCCGCCCTCAAACTCTGCGTCCAGATGCTTTGAGAAGTGAGACCCTTAGGACTCTTTTATTCTTACAAGGGATGCCAAAAGCAGAGCCCCAAAATCAGTCAAACCCAAAAGCAAAAGTTCCAAAAGCTTCAAACTTAAAAACAAATACGTCCAAAAAGCTTTTGGCTCCAAAAACTCCTCAAAAAGCAGTCAACGCAATTTACGAAAATTCCGTACAGCCTGCCACGTCAGCCTGTTGGCAAAATTTAGGGTGTTCCGTACTGCTGCCACGTCAGTGGCAGTAGTACGGCCTGTCACATCAGCATGTCAGCCCAGAATCCGAGAATTCGTACAATCAGCAAGTGTATGTGTCCGGACAGAACTGCCACGTCATTAATTTGTGACATACCCCCCTCTTGAAAGAATTGTAATCGCCCTCGATTACACTTGCAAAACAGACAGAGGCCATAAACTGTCTTAGTAGACACTGACTGTTAATACCGACGCACTAGACACAACACATCTAGCACATGTACAAAGACGACAACCACATCACTGCACATGACATCACAAGACATCACATGATTATCAATCATGAAAACATTCATTCCAAATCGTAGACAATGACTGCCAGCAACGTATTCAGTAACCACATCTAGATCCATTCTGGACCTCGTTGATGTCGGGTTAACTAATCCCATATTGCAATCATGTCTATAGAGATTTTTCGATTCAAGCATTTTCGTGTATGAGAATCTGTCGCCTCAAGCACTGTCGTGTGCGAGAATCATTTCAGGGGATCCCAATCCATCACTAAGTTCATACTGAACAGAGCTTGGAAGCATCTCGAAACCCTGAAAAGCGCTCAAACTTTACTGCATGTCCTCCCTCTTTGAATTCTTTGGGCTTTTTGCCCTTGTCGTGAGGAAATCATATTGATTGGCTCTGTAAAAGTGCTTTTCTTTGCATAAAACGTATGATCTTTCCGTCGTTTCTTGCCCTTCCTGTTCTCATCACTGGAGTCATAAGAAGATGAGGTGTCCGAGCTGTCACACAATGAGGACGAACTGGGCAATCCTTTGAAGCGTACATGCTTGTTCTACTTTCTGGAGTTTTTAAAAGTGGATTTTTGACCCTCGTTGCTTCAGTTGCTTTTCCGATACTCCGAGAATGTTTACAAAAGAAGAACTCCATGGTGCGGTTCAGGCCCAAATCAATCAGCTTCTGGACACGAAGAAGCCAAGGAGGCTTCTTGATTGCCGGTTTAATTGGTGGTTTGGTGGCTTTTTGCCACTGAGTATGCACTTCAGCGATGAATTGCTGAGACAAAAATTTTGCAAGCTGAGAGTCCTTCGCAAATTTAATCATCTGCCTCGTGCACTCCTCAACCTGCTGTCGCCGTTCCATCTCTTGAAGTTTGTCACAAGACGCGCACCACGTGCCAATAGAAAAGAACAAACTGAACATACTATTAGCAGTTCAATAACAACTAAACTAAGAGAGAGAAACGACACGCGACAAGGAGTGGCGGAATTCCACCCAAGAGAGTATTGGCCCCAAACCTTGGCACCCCTTTCGGTATTTTTTTATATTGCATCAACACAGTACAAGTCGGTACTCCAGACTCTACACCTTCTCCAAGAAGCATGCCAGAGAATGAGTCCATGGCCTCATACCCCAAAAGCAGTTTACAGTGAAAAGCTTCAAACTCAAAAGCAATTGGTTCAAAAGCAATGCACAAAAAGCTGTCAGCGTAAATCACAAAATTCCGTACAACTGCCACGTCAGCAACCAACCCAAAATGCGGAAATCCGTACAGTCTACCACGTCATCATGTCGGTGCAATTTCCGGATTTTCCGTACAACTGCCACGTCATCAGTTGCGCGTGTGTGTGGGTGGGTCTTGCTTTATTTTAATTCCTTTATGTCATTGGGGCCCCATCGGACAGGGTCTCCATAAGTTAGAGGACTTCTTCTTCTGCTACTTGTTCTTCTTAGGGTTTAGGCCCCTCCGCCAAGATGTGCAAGTTGGCTCCATTCTTCAGGTCTTTGACACTTGAGCAGTTTGTAACATCTACCCTTCTTGAAAGAGAGTAATTGTCCGCGATTACAACATATCTGTAAAACAACTCAAGTTAGCTCAAAAATTTCCGAGGGTCATTCTGAGGGACAATTAGTTTGCTCTTTTTGTTAAGGAGTGAGCTTCTCCTTTCGGCCCTTTTGATCAAGGAGTTGGCTTCTCCTTTTGGCTCTTTTTATCAAGGAGTTGGCTTCTCCTTTTGTCCAAATCGAAACTCTTGATAGTCCAGCGTAGTAAAATTAGCCATCACACCCAGACTGTATTGATCTTCCACGGGTGTCTTGATGCACTAAAATTACATACCCAAGCAATCTCATCCAGTTAGGAACATTCAGTAGTTGGCACATCACAATGCAACACAAATGCTCACATATGCAAGTTACAAGACATAGAAACATAAAGCCGCCGATGAACACTCCTCCCGCATAACCTAACAAGGTCCGGACCGGGAGATATTCAACAACTCCCTCATCACTCCTCCCGTATAACCTAAAAAGGTCCGGGCCAAGAGATATACAGGCCTTTTACAACCAAACGCACCCCAGACCGCAGCCTGCGTCATTTGGAGGTGTTGAGAGTAGCCACTGCTCAGACTTCTTAATACTCCTCCCGCATAACCATCCAGGTCCGGCGGGCCAGGAGTCACAACAACAATACTCCCCCCGTAAATAACCACAAGGGTTCGGGGCATGAGTAAAAACAGCATGTTTCAATCATTCAATACTCCCCCCGCAAATAACCACAAGGGTCCGAGCCATGAGTAAAAACAACACATTTCAATCATTCAATACTCCCCCCGCAAATAACCACAAGGGTCCGAGCCATAAGTATGAACAAGCATTCTCAAACATCATTTCTCACTACTCCACTCGGGAGTAAATTCACGAATCATTGAAACCAGTATTAAAACTAGAGTCAAACAATTCAAATTGGCACCAAGACAGGTTCAAAACAGATACCATCCATTTCAAACAAATTTTAAACAAGATCACCAAACAAGTTCTCAAACAGATTTCAAACTTAAAAAGCAATCTCGACATCAATCGAGCTCGAAAAGTTGACCGACTTTCCATCATGAAACTTGTACCAAAAAATAGGGTTAGGTTTATTCCATAGGGTCGTAGCCGAGCACAACATGGTCCATCAGCTCTTGGACAAACAGGGTCTCTTTGGCGGCCATGGTAGTCCCAAGATAGCAATCGCACTGGACCTCCAAGGTCATCTGCTCATGAAGAGACACCTACTGAGAGATGTCGAGAAATTTCGAGTTATAATCTGCTAGGGTTTCCATGGCAAGCATTTCAGGATACCCCACTCTGCCAGAAGTTGCACTCCGAAGGAAGATATCAGAAACCATATAACTTCGGGCAAAATTTTCTTGAAAGCTTGCCAAGTCCTTGGAGTGTGCTGCTTGGTAGCTATAGACATCAACATCTGCATGGCACTGCTTTTGAGAAAAAAAGTGACTCGAAACAAATCTTGAATCCTTCTCTTGCAAGTGATCTTTATGGCTTATGCCCTGTAAGACATGAGCAGTGAAGACGAGAGCGCGCTTGATGCGCGATGAAGTAAGGGTGGGAGTGACTAATAAGTCCGGGATCGGAGCACGGAGCTAAAATTTCCAATGAACTTTGGAAGTGCAATCTTACTCTGTCTGTTCTTTGGTGGGACCGGTATGCTTTCAGAAAAGCACACGCCTGATGCTCAGATACCACTGTCACAAGACACGCACTACGCGCCAATAGAAAAGAACAGACTAAACATACTTTTAGCACTTCAATAACAACTGAACTGAGAGAGAGAAACGACACGCGTCACGGAGTGTCGAAAATCCACCCCAAAGAGTATTGGCCCCAAACCTTGGCGCCCCTTTTCGGTATTTCTTTATATTGCATGAACAGAGTACAAGCCGGTACTCCAGACTCTGTACCTTCTCCGGGAAGCATGCCAGAGAATGAGCCCATGGCCTCATATTTAAAGGCCCTAGGCTCCAAAAGCAGTTTATAGTGAAAAGCTTCCATACAACTGCCACGTCAACAGTCAACGCTAAACGCAGAAATCCGTACTCAGCCACGTCTTCATGTCATCACAATTCCCGGATTTTCCATACAACTGCCACATCATCAGCTGCGCATGTGTGTGGGTGGGTCTTGCTTTATTTTAATTCCTTTATGTCATCGGGGCCCCATCAGACATGGTCCCCATAAGTTGGTAGGACTTCTTCTTCTGCTACTTGTTCTTCTTAGGGTTTAGGCCCCTCGACCGGGATCTGCAAGTTGGCTCCATTCTTTAGGTCTTTGCCACGTCAGCTTTTTGTGACAAAGTTCCTACAGAGTAGGCCGAGGTGGCCCGTACTCTTCCTCTATTAAATCGTTAAAGTCTTCTGCATGGTCTCCTCCCGCATCAGCAGATGCAGAAGAAGTCGATTGATTCTTGTCAGAATCCATAAGTGTCACGAGAAAAAGGATTGGATTTCCCGATAGAAGAGAAATCGGCCGTGCTCAAATACCACTGTAACAAACTTGGACACCCCAAGTCTAGATTTTGTCGCGACATGAGAGAGATTCACTTAAAATACTTCACAACTTTAAAATCATAGTTCAATTTAGTCGACACGGCCCGGTGTAGTTCCATGCCCAGAGAGATTGGCCCGAAAGACTTGGTGCCCCTTTCGGTATTTCTTTTATATTAATCTTTGAGCAAAGTACAACTCCCACAAGGTCCTCTGCTCTCAGACTCCGCGTCCAGATGCTCTGAGAAGTAAGGCCCTTAGGGCTCTTTTATTCTTACAAGGGATGCCAAAAGCAAAGCCCCAAAATCAATCAAACTCAAAAGCAAAAGTTCCAAAAGCTTCAAACTTAATAACAAATAAGTCCAAAAAGCTTCTGGCTCCAAAAATTGCCCAAAAAGCAATCAACGCAATTTATGGAAATTTCGTACATTTGTCATTGCAAAAAGCGGGTCTGTTTGTACAACCTGCCACGTCAACCTATCAATGGAAATTCCAGGTGTTCCGTATTGCTGCCACGTCAACGTTTGTACCGCCTGCCACATCAACATGTCAACGCAGAATCCGGGAACCCGTAAAATCAGTACGCGTTTGTGTCCGAGCAAAATTGCCACGTCATCAATTTGTGACACTCACTCAGTTTTGTTTAGTTTTTTTTAGTTTGCTCCCCTGTGTTGTGGTAGATTCTCGACTTGGGAGTGTCCAAGTCTGTTACAATGGTATCATAGCTCAATCGATTCTTCTTCTACGAAAGATCAACCCTTTATTGTAAGGTGTAGCGGAAGATGTTGGATATTTGCTCAAGATAAGTGCTCCGAATTGTGCTCAAGGGTTCCTTTTACTTACGAAAGGGAAGCCTTCCGTTCCTTTAGTGAGAGAGTGCAAATGATCACAAACAAAGTGAATGACACTATGAATGAGGTGCTGAGACTGAGAGAGAGAGAGAGAGAGAGAGAGGAATACGACACCAGACGGTTGTCAAACCCTCCTCTAAGGGCCCCCCTCTCTATGGCGAGAGAGGTCTATGCTATTGATTGCACAAATCTGGTACAATGGTCTAGATGCAATAGACTTGCCAACGATGTCGACGACAATGATGACGACAACAAGACGGGCTGAAATCTGCAAATCTGCTAACTACTGAATTCTGACACTGTATCAGCGAGGACGGCGATGGCGACGACGCGACGATGATGGGCTGAAAATGCAGATGCTGAAATCTGCGGACAACGGGCTGAAACTAAAAACGCTGGCTGATCTGATAGTACGGGGAGGATCTGCTGCGGGTAGGTGAGATCTGAGAGGCTAGGGGCAGAATCTGTTGTGTCTAAGTGCTGAAAACTGAAAACGCTGATGCTAGGGGCTGATCTGTCACCATGAATCTGCAAGATGCAAAAACGTTAGGCCTGATTTGGGGATCTGCAAAACGCCAGGGCTGATCTGGTACTGTTGAAACGCTAGGCTGAAACTGAAGCCAAACACTGGTCTTGATCTGTTGTTGGCTGAAAAGGCTATGTCACCTGCCGGTCTTGCTGAGAAGGTGCAATGTAAGTTGGTGGACTTTTGCTGCCTCTTCTGCCACATAGTGCTAGCGCTAGGTTTCTTTTGTAAATGCTTCGCAAAATTGCCCTACCCAGTTTCCCAACAAAGTCACTTATTAATAATAAGTGAAAAATGAATAAAATAGGGAAAATGTTGTGCACTGAAAAATGCTCATGATGGGTACTGACTGTCATGCTGATGATCATGTTGTGTGCAACCAGAGGATATGCAACTACTCTTAAGTGTCTGGACATGCACGGCCTGCGCACAGGCTCACAAAGGTGTCAGAACACTTCCTAAGCTGACCTGAACCCTGGACCTAAAGTAGCTTGTCCACATGCACATAGGGTTAATGTGCACGTGACATTTACTCACAGCACACATGGATTCAATCAACGAATCCCGCCAAGAGGAAAGTGCACCCGACCATTCCGGCTCACACGAGAACAATGAAGATTCCAACGGACATCATCCATCTTTTGAAGATTCAGAACCGTACGGGCCATCTCCACCTACTGAGTACGAAAGGATGGAGATGCAGCGGCAATAGCAGGTTAACGCTTGTGCCCAGCAGATGCTTCAGTATTCCAAGGATCCTCAGTATGCGAAATTTTTGGCCAAGCACTCGCTTGACGAGATGCATTCTAGATGGCGTTCCGCCATCAGATCACCTCTAAAGTCAGCACTGAAGAATCCGACCACACCAAGGACTCTTGCTTAGAAGGTGTATTTAGAGGATAAGTTTGAAGGAGCAGTAGAACGACGAGTCAGCAAACTCTTGAAGACCAAGAAGTCGCCCGAAAAGCAAAGTCGATCAGCAGACTATCCAGGCTACTTGGGACGGAGATATATTTTTGAAAAGCCAAAAGGGCAAAGAGACGAGCGAGATTTGAGGATGTTTCCAAATCGTCCTCATCTTCTTCTGATAGCTCTAACAATTCTTCGATCTCCAAGTGTCACGTGACACATCCAACCCTATGTGTCCGTGGACAAGCTACAGCATGACCAGGGTTTAGTTCAATCAAGTCTAGTCTAGAATAGGAAGCTAAAGCATGACCAAGGTTCAATTCAATCAAGTCATTCTAGAATAGGAAGTGATCTGGCACTTTTGTGAGTCTGTTCGCAGACCGTGCATGTCCAGACACTTAGATTAGATACATATCCTCAGGTTGCACACAGCATGATCATCAGATTTCCATCGGGAGCATTTTTACAGTGCATAGACCTATTTTCCCTATTTTTGACATTTTTCACTTATTATTTTTAAGTGACTTTTGTTGGGAACTTCCTTTTACTTATGGAAGGGAGAGCCTTCCGTTCCTTTAGTGAGAGAGTGCAATGGACAAAAACAAAGTGGATGAACACTGTGAATGAAGGTGTTGAGACTGAGAGATGGAGAGAGAAGAATACTACACCAGAATGTTGTCAAACCCCCCTCCGAAGGCCCCACTCCCTATGGCGAGAGAGGTCTACTATTGATTGCACAAATCTCTACAATGCTTGGACTTGCCGACGATGAGGACGATGACGAGATGGGCTGAAATCTGAAAATGCTAAGGCTGAAATCTGCAAATCCTTATCTGCTAAATTTTTACTCTATGCAGTGACGATGTCGATGGCATCGATGCGATGACGACACGCTGAAAACGCAGATGCTGAAATCTGCGTTTTCCGGGCTGAAACTGTAAACCTTGATGAATCTCACCGTGCGGCGAGGATGTGTTGCGGGAAGGTGAGATCTGCAAGGTTTGGGGGTTCTACTATGATGCTTGACTGCTGAAAATCGAAAACGCTGGTCTACTTGTTGATCTTGTCACGATGGAACTGCAAAACGCTAAGGGCTGAACTGCAATCCAAAAACACTAGGCTGAATTCTGCTTCCTGTGGTAGAAATCTGCTAACGCTGGGAATCTGTTGTCTTCTGGGGTCGCCAAGGCTGATCTGCTGTACAAAACGCCAGGGCTGATCCGTCTTGCAAAAACGCTAGCTTCTTAGTTGGGCTGAAAACGCTAGGTCAGTTGCGGGGGTTGGTCTTGCTGAGAAGTTGCCTATTGAGCAAGCGCTCCTGCTACCTCTTCTGCCAGAAAGTGCCAGTGCTAGGTTTCTATATATACAAACTTAGCAAAATTGCCCTACCTACCCTTGAGCACAGTTCGGAGCACTCATCTTGAGCAAAGTTCAAGATTCACTTCTGCTGCACCTTACATTGGTATCAGAGCTTTGGTAGTGTTCTGTATCACTCAAGGAAAGAACCACAAGAACCACAGATTTTATTTTTTATTGCTTGTTGCAGTCGCACGTAACCCAAGTCCTCTTGGGCGTGTCGATTCCTAATCTTGTTTTTGAAGAGTGACAGGAAACCCAAGAAAGAAGGGCTTGTCCAGCCTCCCCTTGTGCCTTTTTTCACTCATTTAGAGTGGACCGTGCACTTAGCGGCCGGCCAATCGACGTGAGGTGGGAAAAAGCAACCTTGGTGTGAGCGCAAGGCCGCCAAGGGGTGTGCCCACAAGAAAGAGAAGAACTCGGGTGAAGAGAATATCCTTCTCTAACATAGATTGCAAGCTAAAGAAGAACCTCAAGACACTCAAGAACCCAAGAACTTCAAGACCCTCAAGAACCCAAGAACCCAAGACCCACAAGAACCCAAGTTCCTCGTGAACTTAAGAACCCAAGACTTCAGTGGATGGTCATCACCTGAAGCGGAATGGATACTTCGCATGGAGGTGGTGAGCATGGGAGTGGCGAAGAAGAGTTTTCCCCACCAAGAGGTTTTTCTGACCCTCTCCATTTCCCATCTACGCCAAGGATTGCACTAACTCCTATGGAGGCTTTGGAGCAGATGTTTATGGACAACAAGTTCGAACGCGAAGCAAGGAAGTTAGAACGCGAAGCAAGGAAAGCAGAAATTGATCGTAAGTACGAAGAAAGAATGGCAGCCATAGCACGTGAATGCGACGAAAGAGAAGCAAAATTTGATCGCGAGAACAAAGCAAGACAAGCAATGAACGACCGACACATGAAAGAAATGTTGCGACTCTTTTCTCAAGTTCAGGCACAGATGCAAGAGATTCGGGAAAAGGAGACTCTCTCAGTCTCTTCTTCTCCAAAGCATGATACACAGGATTTGCATGATGATTTGAATGATAATGATGAGCATGATGATTTGACTAATGATGATGAGCATGATGATTTGGATGATAAGGACAAGCATGATGATTTGCATGATGATCAAGATGTGATTTCTCACGAGCATGATGATTTGCATGAAGATGATGTGATTGTTCACAAGGATGATGTGTTAGTTGATACTTTCTCTGGTGAAGCTAACCTCATTGCAGATTCGATCAATCACGAAGAACCGATCTTGGCTTTCGAGTCAAGGTCCAAAGAACCCCCTCAGAAAGAACCGATCTTGGCTCTCGAGCCTAGGTCCAAAGAACCCCCTCAGGAAGATTCGATCTTGGCTCTCGAGCCTAGGTCCAAGGAACCCTCACAGGAAGTATTATATGTTCGAATGATTAGTCAGCACACATTGTACGAGTGTTTCATTCGTGATCATTTCTTGTATTTTAGTCACCGTCTTTATGTGATCCCTTTTCCTAAGCATGACATATTGTACGTTGAGCACCTTTCACTCATGAATGAGCAAGGATGTATGCGGATTTCTCATGAAAAGCTGAAAAGTATGCATTCAAGGAAGTCACATTCCATGTCTCTTCCTTGGCACGGCACAGTCGTAGAAAGAGCACAAGAAGGATTGAGCATCAAGCATCGGCATTTCCATTGTGATTTGCCACAGTTGACTAATTTAGATCAAAAAGTCAAGATTCGATCTCATTGTTCGCGTGTGTTTGATGAACAGTTGGGCACTCCGTCTCTATGTTCATCTACGTTGCATGCACAGGCTCTACAGAAGAATCATATTTTTCCAGTCACTTTATATGGAATAGGTATGTTCATGTTTTTGTGTTGGAAGTGGTTTCGGGAATTTTTAGCCTCAGAGATTCTAGAAGAGGATAGAAGCATGACTATCGACGAAGTTGAAGCATTGAAGAAGCCACAGAAGACTGTCGCTTTCGGCGCGGCCCAAAGAAGCAAGCGTTGCAGACCTTTATGAAGTTCAAGTATCGCATGACCCACGCATCAGAGTGAGCCGACGAAGAATCCTTTCCAGGAATCCAGACGCAGTTGGCGATCTCCCTCGACGCCATACAGTTCGGGACCAGTACCTCACTTTGAAAAGAAGGGGATGTCACGTGACACATCCAACCCTATGTGTCCGTGGACAAGCTACAGCATGACCAGGGTTCAGTTCAATCAAGTCAGTCTAGAATAGGAAGTGATCTGGCACTTTTGTGAGTCTGTTCGCAGACTGTGCATGTCCAGACACTTAGATTAGATGCATATCCTCTGGTTGCACACAGCATGATCATCAGATTTCCATAAGGAGCAATTTTGCAGTGCATAGACCTATTTTCCCTATTTTTGACATTTTTCACTTATTATTTTTAAGTGACTTTTGTTGGGAACTAGGTAGGGAAGTGACTTTTGTTGGGAACTAGGTAGGGCAATTTTCCTAAGTTTGTATGTATAGAAACCTAGCACTAGCACTTTCTGGCAGAAGAGGCATCAGGAGCACTTGCTCAACAGGCAACTTCTCAGAAAGACCAACCCCCGCAATCGACCTAGCGTTTTTAGCCCAACTGAGAAGCTAGCATTTTTGCAAGACAGATCAGCCCTGGCGTTTTGTACAGCAGATCAGCCCCGGCGACCCCAGAAGACAGCAGATTCCCAGCGTTAGTAGATTTCTACCGCAGGAAGCAGAATTCAGCCTAGCGCTTTTGGATTGCAGTTCAGCCCTTAGCGTTTTGTAGTCCATCGCGACAAGATCAACAAGTAGACTAGCGTTTTCAATTTTCAGCAGTCAAGCATCATAGTAGAAGCCCCAAACCTCGCAGATCTCACCTTCCCGTAGCACATCCTCGCCGCACGGTGAGATTCATCAAGGTTCAGAAGGGGCATCGGGAGCACTTGCTCAACAAGCAACTTCTCAGAAAGACCAACCCCCGCAATCGACCTAGCGTTTTTAGCCCAACTGAGAAGCTAGCATTTTTGCAAGACAGATCAGCCCTGGCGTTTTGTACAGCAGATCAGCCCCGACGACCCCAGAAAACAGCAGATTCCCAGCGTTAGTAGATTTCTACCGCAGGAAGCAGAATTCAGCCTAGCGCTTTTGGATTGCAGTTCAGCCCTTAGCGTTTTGTAGTCCATCGCGACAAGATCAACAAGTAGACTAGCGTTTTCAATTTTCAGCAATCAAGCATCATAGTAGAAGCCCCAAACCTCGCAGATCTCACCTTCCCGCAGCACATCCTCGCCGCACGGTGAGATTCATCAAGGTTTACAGTTTCAGTCCGGAAAATGCAGATTTCAATATCTGCGTTTTCAGCACGTCGTCGTCGCATCGTCACCATCGACATTATCACTGACATAGAGTCAGAATTCAGCAGATAAAGATTTGCAGATTCAGCCTTAGCATTTTCAAATTTCAACCTGTCTCGTCTTCGTCCTCATCGTCGGCAAGTCCAAGCATTGTAGAATTTGTGCAATCAATAGTAGACCGCTCTCGCCATAGAGAGTGGGGCCTTCGGAGGAGGGTTTGACAACATTCTGGTGTCGTATTCTTCTCTCTCTATCTCTTAGTCTCAACACCTTCATTCACAAAGAGTTTATCCACTTTGTTTGTGTCCATTGCAATCTCTCACTAAAGGAACGGAAGGCTCTCCCTTACGTAAGTAAAAGGAACCCTTGAGCACAGTTCGAAGCACTCATCTTGAGCAAAGTTCAACATTCACTTCAACTGCACCTTACACCAAGTCTAGTGACGAGGGAAGAAAGAGCAAGATCATGAGACACAGCAAAGGCAAGAAGAAGGCAAAGAAAAGTCGATCCCATAGAATTTGAGGTATACTATGATGCTTGTGGCTACGATCTTGGTGCAGGAAGGCCATGTTGTAGCCTACGAGAGTAGAATGTTTTCTAGATCAGAATGGGTTGCACAGATTTATAAGGAGATATTGTTTGCAGTTATCTATGCTCTTACTTTGTGGCGACACTTTCTCCTCGGAGCCGGTTGTACAGTGTTCACCACTCATGAGAGTTTACGCTATTTCTTGTCTCAAAAACAGCTTTCGGACAAGCAGATGCGGTGGGCAAACATTTTGTCACTGTTTCACTTTCAGATTCTGCATGTTCAGGGAACAAAAGAACGTGGTGGCGGATGCACTGTCTCGTAAGCCTTTGGTTTTGGCTATTTCGGCGGTTCATCACCACAGTTTCGAGGATATGGTAGATCAATACACCACAGATCCGGATTTTGTAGAAATCTTTGACCATTGCAGAGTGGGGAAGTAGTTGCGGGCTATTTGCTCAAGGAAAGCTATTTGATGCGAAGAATTTGTTAGAGTGTTACACAAGCGCTGCGAAATAAGGTTTTGACAGAGTGCCACTGTCATGACTTATTAGCCACTCCCACCCTTAGTCAGTCGAGCGGGCACGCTCCCATCTTCATCGCTATGTCTTTGAACAAAGATCGACATCGGATACACGAAAACCCAGATCTTGAGTACCAAGATCTACTTGCATCCTATGCGGATATGAAAGGAGTTGGAGAAAGGATCCCTAACCCTCTTCTGCATTCGCATTCCCATGTAGTGTGCATCCCCCTCGACAAACAACCATTAGAAAGACCTCCGAGTGCCCTTACCTTTCAAATTCACCCGGAATGTTTTCACGACAGGACTATTCAAGTGGTAGTACATGCTCGCAAGGCAGAGTCACCATCAAGGCTAGTATTCTGTGACAGTAGTAAGTCTAACTAGTAACTCGTATGGTCGGTGGTTACATCGCAACAGTACCCACATCCGTAGTATCCACAAGTTTCGAGGAGTTTTCATTGGTTATGCATACACAAGCATCAAAAGCATTCAGTATCAGAAGTACAGAAAGTATCCACATATAGAAGTTCGGCAATTGTGCCTTACTTTTATTTTTTTTATTTTTATTTTTATTTTTTTTTGGGGGGGGGTCACGTGCGCACTGCATATGTGCCACGTGGAAGCTTCTGCTATAGTCTAGCTTAGGATCTAGACTGGCACTTTGTGAGCCTCTAGCAAGACGTGCATGTCCAGGCAAATCATAGGTGCATACCCTCTCTTGCACAGTGCAGTCAATTCAACATATAGGCATAGGAACAATCACTTAAGTCGTTTAATCATAATAGGCATTATTTTACCAAGGTCATGGGGCTGGATTAGTGGCTGCCTGACCCAGCTTTGCTTGGCTACTTAAAGGACATGGGGGGTCACCTCCATAGGGAAGAAGCAGTACCAGCACACAAGCAACACCCACAGTACAAGTATCGTCAATATCCAGTTCAGCGTTTTGCCTTCAGCACTCCAGCGTTTTCAGCAGCCCATGAGCTCGCCCTTTCGGCCAGCAGATTCAACACTTCAGATCAGCGTTTTCAGCCTGCAATATCACCAGCATTTTTAGCATCATCATCAGTTTCGGTATCATCAGATTTCAGCCTTTTGTCACATCCAGTAGCAAGATTCCAGCTTCCAAGCATCAACGTTTTCAGCATTCAGCACTTAGCCTCTCAAGCACCAAGTATCCACACCAAGTACCCTACAGCATCTCAGCAGTACCAAGCATCTCTAGCAAGTACCCATCAGCATCTAGGGTCATTGTAACAACATTGTGCAAGTCAATAAAGCAAGTACTTGCTCTGGCAACAGAGCAAGGGGGCCCTTGAGGGTGGTTGGGACCCGACATGCCGTGTCGTCTCTCTTTTCTCTCTCTTAGTCTCTCTCCTTCATTGTCTTAAGTTCAGTTTCTCTTTTCAAGAGAAGTAAAGTAACCTTGTGTTTGTGCGGAGTACTAGATCCGAGCTAAATCCTTATACTCTTCGACAAAGGATGCTTTTGAAGCCATACTGTCAAGAAAGGACCAAAAAGGGGGAGATAGGGAGTTGATTAACCCGGGATGGAAGGAGAAGAGCCCATGGCTTGTCTATGTGTGCACACAGCGTGCAAATCCCAAGTTACATCGAAATCTTCTAATTCGACTGACGCTTTGGCTGAAGATTACAAAGAAAAACAGAAGATTTGAACCGCTGCAATTCAAATCCCAAGTTACATCGAAATCTTCTAATTCAATTGATGCTTTGGCTGAAGATTACAAAGAAAAACAGAAGATTGAACAGAGTAAGCCTTTCTAGAAGGTTGCCTTTATTATGCAGCTGGAGGTCTCTTAGGATCAAACACCTTTGGCAAAAGGGGGAGTTTACTCTCCTCAACTCTCGAGATTGAATAATTGACACAGGTGCTCTTAAGCACATGACTTTTTCTCGTGATTTGAGGTCGTACCAAGGTGGAGTTATATTCTGTTACTAGAGAGAGGACCTAGTCTATGAACCGTCGGAATGGGGCGGTCACTTACAAAAGGAGACCAAGGCCTCATTGTAAAACATGACCTCCAATGGCAAGAGTGCCAATGGTCAACCCGTGAGACTAGGCATATGCGAGTTCAGCTTGAGGAGGTTAAGTATAGTGGTATTGGACAGTCAGTCTTACAGAGGTGTGTACCTACGTCCTGGACGTTGGCCGCAGCTACAGGGTGCTACCGGATGGTGGTTAAGGTTGAGTGATTCATCCAAACGTGTGTCCATAGGTGATCCAGGTAGCTAGAGATTCTTCTTTCGTATTTGCTCCATGGTATCAAAGCCGGCTTGGCTATGAGGTAGGACCGTGTGCACACCTCTAGACCAATTCAAAGTCTGATGGTCTCAATTTTCATATAGTTTTTTTATGAAAAGATCTCTTCAGCATGTGTTTTAAGTGATAAATCCCAGCTTTTTGTTGATTTGTTTAAAAAATCAGATTTCATCAAGTACTTTTGCTGGTTTCTGAAAAAAGATAGAATTCCAATTTGATGAATTTTTTATTTTAGATAAATTTGAGATTCACCAACAAGAAAGCCGCCATGCTTGATGATTAATTTACAATGTAAAACATACATGTTTCTTTCAAAAAGCATAGTAAGTTTAATCTGATCTCCAATCAACCAAACAAAAACTAATTACAGAAGCATACAACGCTGTACTCGAAGAAAATTGCAAATTTTGAAAAGCAGGTAAGAAACATTACCACATTCTATCTCGTGTAAACAATGCACGTGGAAGTAGGAGACCATTTCCAATCATAGCAAGCAACACCGTATAGACGGACAGCCCTCGAATGTTTGTAGGGTTTAGATAATTTGTCCACTGAAATACAATTTTCAGAGTAAATACATTGATCACTCTTCAAACATGTTGACAGTGCAGATCGGTCACAAGTAAAACCTTAAAGACGTCCAAAAATTTAGAAGTATGCCCAAATCAACTATGTGTACACAAAGTAAATCGAACAGATCAAGGGAACTGTTTTGAACCCTAGATCATGCAGGTAAACATGGCGCCATAAATCCAATAGACCCAAATGAGTTACCAGATAATTCCAAGCTAACCGTTCAATGCACTAAGTTTGGTAAAACAAGAAACTTACCATTTGAGCTACTGGAGCCCACATGAACAGGAGTGTTGCAGTCCAAGCTGAGACAGCACTCAGCAGCCTTGTCGAATTTGAAGACAATTTATTCAATCGCCGCTGCAAACCAAGTACAGTTTAAGAAATTGCCAACTCTAGTGGAGCTTAACAGCACAAAGCTTATCCAGAGCCTTAAGGTATGCAATGCATAAGCTGATCTAGTGTAACATCAAATACTGCTCACCCAAATCTTTCTAAGCACAAAAGTCAGCCAAACAATGCCTACAATCTACGTTAATAAGGCTTCTTACCAGAACTACCAAGCTCAAAGCGATAGCCATTGTTATCAGTCCAGGTAATACACTTGGTGGTAGGACGGTATCAAATGTAGACCACATGACCTGCAAATTACACACAAGATGTCTCACATTATCTGTGAACACAAATGTGCAGATAAAGAAGTAATTTTCATACGTACACATCTACCTGTGGTAAGACACCCAATCCACCAACGGTTATAGCATCCTCCCAAATCTCCCATATTTGAGGGCTTAAAATTTTCTTATAGTTTAAAAAGTTCAAAAGAAATCCAATGCCCACAGAGGTAGAGGTTACTGTGAATGCTGGTGTAGGCATGGAACCAGCCATAGTGAGCTGCAGCAGGACAACCCAGGTTGTAACGACTCCAACAGCCTGAACAACCATTGCTCCTACTTCTCTCTTTTTGGCAAAATATGACAATAAAGAGAGGTTACCTAGAAGCCCCGTCAGCTGACCCTGCATGCATTACATTGACAATTAGATATGAAAAGCGAGAACGGTCCAAATATTTTGGTTGACGAGGGAACTCTCTCTAAATGCAACATTATGTCACAATCATAAACCAAGACCAGTTTGATCGGTAATGCCAATTGACTTGAAAATCAATATCAGAATACTGGCCCTTTATCAGCTTGAAATTAAGTTCATGAACAAGAAAGCTGCCATGCTAGACAATTGAAAAATGAAGGAAGTTAAAGCAATTTGTTACCATCCAAGGGACAGCAAAAAGGGCTGTAGTGTTGCCCTTCATAAGATTTTGGTAGTTAAGGTAAATTTGTGGCAGCTGGAGTAGAAGGAAGGCGAAGGTAGCCGATCCTGCCATCTGGCTTGTGATGGAATCCCATGCAGAATAATCATCAGAGGCATTACGGACTCCGTTATGAATAGAAGATATTTCCTCATGCTTCACCTGCAACAAACAAAGGGCTAATATGGACACCAGGAAACATGCATTGAGAATGTTTCTTCAGATTGTAATGAAAACAACCACATAACATAGTCATGCAGAATGTGCTTCAAACAAGGTCGTCTACAGTAGTTGAAGGCATTGCCTTTGATTGATGTCTGCATAAAAAGACAGAAAAGAGAGAAAGCACAATCCAAATACGACACACAAAAAAAGCACGGCATAGCCCTGCCTTAAATGCAGTGCCGACAGGAGGAAAAAAATACCTAACCTCTTCCTGAGTTGTAATGGGCTGAATGCCGCCTTGACCACTCTCTGCAGCAACAACAATTTCTTGTTTTCTGTTGCAAGAGGAGGAAAGGGAAGGTATCCCTTGAAGTGACTGATAAAAGACCGAAAAATGATCTGGGATAGCCTTATTTCCTGCTCTTGAAGTGAGCCTTGTAGGAGTGGTACAAATGGTTCGAAAGCTTCTGTGCATTAGCTGATTACTCATGGCTACAAGCACACTCTCTCTCTCTCTCTCTCTCTCTCTCTCTCTCAAACACACACACATACACTCGCAGTCTCGCCACGCGTGCAGACAACTTCCTGGTGAGTGAATCTCTTACTACTTCCCCTCTCCTTCCTCTAGCAGCAAAATTCAAGCGCGCCCTTACTTTTCGAAAACAGAGGAGGAGAGCAAACGGATGTTCTCAGATCCCCAAGTGGACGCCTTACAGCTTGCCACGTGTGACCTTTTTGTCCTCTTAAGTGGGTCTTACTTTTGCAAGCCTGCTCCTTCACGTGACCAATCTCTCTCAGCAACGGGACGAGCTTTTGGGGGCGGCAGGCAAGATCGCAGTCGTAGATTTATCGCCCCGAACCCCTCAATTTTCCGAATTTACATCGGCGTGTATTTACGACATCAAGCCTACTTTCATATATTTCACAAAGCACAAATGGGTGAAGTTGTTAGGGCATCAACATGACGTCCTAGGTTAAAGTCGCGGGCAGGGGTTTTCAAATTTACAGAAAGTGCATCAGACGGGTCTCACGCTCTTAATCATTGATCCCCTCCCCCCATACGCATGTGAGGCATATCATGGCAATGACCAACAAAACACCCCAAAATTCTTGTGGAGGGATCGATGGCCCAAAAAGGTCCCCCTCGTGCGAGTTAGTTTCTATGGTAGCATCTCTTTTTGTGAGCACATAAAAGGATCATATCAACAACGTTATTTTGTATCCTCAAAAATCGACAAAATCTACATTAGAAAAAACATTCGCAATCACGAGCCTCTTTGTGTTAAGCTTAGGACATAGCTCAATGATATTTCATTTCCACTTTTTCTTCCCTTTATCACTAGACTTCTCGATCTTCATAGATTCTCATGAGAAAAGTAGTCACATAATATCCTTGTAAGAGGTAGTCATAGCATAGGCTAACTCCAACAAAATCATCAATTCGGAGAGAGCATCACTTGGCTAGGGCATGGAAACATCACACAACGAAGTGTGAGCGCGTCATCGGACACAATGAATAAGAGGATTCAAGGGGTCCTTCTTCCCATCATAGAGAGAAGCCATGGAAGGGACTTTCTCTAATCAAACACGCAATCCTAATCATCAATCACTTTGCACACAATCATGTGATTGAAATTAGCCTTCTCAATCAATCACCCTAATTACAACTCTTAATCACACACCTACACAAGCATGCAATTAACTTGTCTACTCGCATTAGTGTGGCCATTTCGGTCCATCCCCTAAATGCTACTACACATGCACACACACTAGTCACACACTTTCTAGAGAGAGAGAAAGCGAAGGAAGACATAGCCTTCACACACCATGGCCAATGGTGTGGATAGAAGAGATTAATTTGAAAAGAGATTAAAGATCTAGCATCACACTAGTACAATCTCACTTCACATAATCAAAACAAAGAAGACTAATAAGAAAGAAAGTGCATTTGATTAGTAGAAATCAAGAGCTACATGGGCATGGAAAGCCCATGAGCCTCATGACCATCAACTCTACAAAGAGGAGAACTCACCCAAGAATGACTTATCTTTTAGCATATGGCTCTTTTATAAGCATGGACCTCAAGTCACTATGCATTATAATTGAACCAAGCACTAATTAGCCTTAGTCTATACAAATTGTAACTCCTATAACCGCAAGACCTTATACAATGTGAATAGAAAATATTGTTCACATCCATAACATATCCCTAACTTGGTACATAATTGGTGTAGCATGTGTAAGCCGCTACTAACATTCCCCCCCTCCTAATTTGGTGCACGTCCTCGTATGCCACTGAAGCAAAACACGGTGACATAGTTGAAAGTACGTCCTTGGAGAAAAGTTGAGCTGTCAAAACATAAGACAAGTGTTGACCGCTGGGTCAACAACACAACATAACTCAAGTTTTGTACCAAAGTCTTATCTTTTGCGAGTTATGAAATGCTGTGGATTATGGCTATAAACATCATTTGTAATGATTAGTTATTCTAGTTTCAGAAGTCGGGGTACAATGGCACTTCCAGATTGTAAATACAAAGCCATTTGACCCTTTCAACCCCATTTCTGGTTAAACCTAAGGTAGCCTTAGTATATAAGGTACCTAGGTCATTTTGTAAAGAAGACTTTTAATCATAATCAAAACTTAGCGCTGTCGTCTACTGTGTGTGAGAGAGAAAGAGAGTCAGCGTGAGCTTTATCCTCTCGCTACGCGCGGCTCTCTCAACACATTGGAGATCCGACTACACCATTGTTGTAGACTCGAGGAGAGCTACGCGACAACGTCAAGCATTCCACGCGAGACGAAGCGCACACGCCGACGCATCTACGAGCTATTTGTGGTCGTAAGTGTATCAAATGATGTCTGTTTTCTACGTGCTAGTAGTCTATAGAATCGTGGCGACATAAGCTACGCATAGGTACTCATAAATTTCAGTTTCGGGCACTTTCAAAATTTTGCTCTGTCATCCTACGCGTTTTCTGCAGATGGGTTTAGAGTGAGGGTTTTGAGTGTAGAAGCTTAGGGACAGGTGTATCCTAGTGAGGGGATGGTGTTCCTTAAGTTTCGTATGAATCTGGCATGATTAGGTGAGTTACCTTTCGTATGTGTGTATGTGGCTAGGTGGTGTAGTTGAGAGCAGTGAGGTTTTTGATTGTGGTTTAGTTGGCCTTCCTGAGTGTTGTATGTGTAGGATGGTCTCAGCCTGACAAGCTTAAGAGATTTCCTCCGTGTGCCTATCGTGTCATCTGTGTCCTCGATTGACATTATGTTGATCTAGGTAGTGTTTGCATGCACTTCATAGGTATGTGAGTTGCCCCATCCAACATTGGCGCCGCTGCCGGGGACACAAGGACCTAAGTAGGTTTCCTACTAACACTCGTGTGATGGTTGTTTGATTTAGTTTCGGCTAAAGAAAGTGTTTTTCTTAAGTGGATCCGGAAGAGGATATTCCGCGATCAAGTGGATAGCCAGGAAGCGTGTGTCTTGCCAAGGGTCTGCGACTAGATAGGTTTAGTTAAGATCTGTGGATTAGAGTAGTTGTTGGTGGTCGAGTGATTTGTGAGGTGATAAAAGCGTTTACTAGTCCGTGTGTGGCAGTGAAGCGTTTTTCTACTCATAGATGCAAAACCCCATATGATTTGTAGGAGTAGCTTTAGGTAAGTGATCCGATTCTGATCTAGAGCTATTCAGCACTGAATTATTTGCTATTGTGCTTGATTGCATTTGAAATCATGGAAAAGTGTGCTTTTGAGGGTAAAAATACATTAAACAAGCTTTTGTGGATATTTTTGTATGACTGACTGATGTTGTGCATATAAAAGAGCATTTGCAAGGGTTCTATGAAGAAAACCTACAATTCTGTAAACATAGACATCCTACGCGTAGGATGTCTCAAGGGGGTTCTGGAGACCAAATTTGAAAATTCTGACTGCACCAGTGGGTTTAGAGGGTAGGTTTTACCCTAGTAGCATATTGACTTGGGTGTTTTTCCCTATTTTTGTTGACCAAAAGCCAAAAGGAGGAGTCAGAAAACGTAAAATTTCAAAAAAGGCTTAATTGAGTGATTTTTGCATGTTTTTGCAATTGTGAAGCATACTTGCACTGGCTGAGAGCATAAGGAAGCATCAAGGACACTTCAGTCTCAAAAAATCAGCAGTAGACATCCTACGCGTAGAATGTCTACAGGGTGATCTGGTGGAAATTTTGAAAATTTGAGGTTACCAGTGTGTTGAGAAGGTAGGTTTACCCTATTTTCACCTGGAAAGTGGAAATTTGACCAAATTTTGACAGACCAAAGCCAAAAGACAAGAATTGCCAGACATCCTACCCAAATTGTGTCCAAGGCCTAATTTTGAGACCAAACCATAGCATGACTCCAAAGGCATGTTCTAAATGTTGTATTGAGTGCATGTGATCAATTTCATCTCATTTGGGTCAGTGAAAGGGAAGATTGAACAGACTTTAGCATTTTTGATTGAAAAAGGCAAGGATAGCTAGTTTTGGGGTCTTTTGACATATTCCAAGATATATTCATCAATGACATCCCTGTGGAGTTACTTCCAAAACGAGGGGATGATGACCATAGGATAGAGCTTCTACCTGGGAGCTCACTGCCTATTAAACCTCCTTGTACAGCTCAACAATAGGAAATGATGAGGCAAGTGCATGAGCTGGTAGACAAGGGGATGGTGAGGCCTAGCTCCTCTCCCTTTTGTTCACCAGTCCTTTTAGTGCAAAAGAAAGATGGCACGTACCGCATGTGTGTGGACTATCGAGCACTAAATTGTATCAATATCAAAAATAGAATTCTCGTACAGCGAGTAGAAGATCTGTTTGATAAGCTACTAGGTTTAACCTACTTCAGTACGATTGACCTTAAAAGTGGCTATCATCAAATAAGGATAGTGAATGGAGATATCGTAAAACCCGCCTTCCGTACAACGTTTGGTTTTTATGAATATCTTGTCATGCCTTTTGGTTTGACAAATGCTCCAGCCACGTTCAACTGCCTAATGGAGAAAATCTTTAGATCCTACCGCAAGTTTAATGGAGTGTTTTTTGACGACATTATCATCTACTCCAAATCTTTGGAGGAGCATAAGCAACATCTCGAGGTAGTTTTTCAAGCTATGAGGGAGAATAAACTTTTCATTAACCAAAAGAAGAGTGAATTTTTCCTCCAAGAGATTTAATACTTAGGTTATATTGTCTCTCAAGATGGTATCCATATGGATCCAACCAAGCTTGAGGTAATAAAAGGATGGCCTAACCCAAGGAATCTACATGAGCTACGAAGCTTTGTTGGTATGTGTGCATACTATAGATGCTTCATAGCTAAATTCTCCCAAATAGCAGGACCACTACACGACTTGACCAAGAAAAATGTTTACATATGGACTGCTAAAGAGAAAATTGCTTTTGAAAAGCTTATCTCTCAACCGGTGCTTACACTACCGGGTCTCTCAAAACCATTTGAGGTCCAATGTGATGCTTGTGGAGATTGCCTTGGAGCATTTTTGCTTCAAGAAGGGCATGTCATAGTATATGAGAGTCGAAGACTCAATTTTGACAAGCGAATATTGGGCATCTACGAGAAGGAGCTACTAGTTGTCGCACTATCTTTTGGGGACTCCATTCATCCTATGCACGGATCACCAAAGTCTTAAGTACTTCATCACGCAAACCAAGCTCTCCGACAAACAAATGAGGTGGGCAAATTTTCTTTTGCAATTCAATTTTCATATTGCTCACATAGCTAGAAAACACAATCAAGTAGCTGATACACTATCACGATGGCCAAGAGCCAATGCGGTGTCCATAGCAACTCACAATGATCTATCTTTTATGATAGATGAGAATGCTACTAACCCCGATTTTAAAGATTTAATTTCAGCCCTTGCCTTAGGGAAGAAAGAAGAACCATTCACCTTGCAGGATGGTTATCTTCTCCATGTCAATAGGCTATGTGTTACTCATTCTCTTCATGAGAAAGTGATGTATGAATCCCATGCTCCTCATAGGGGGAAGCAACTGGATTGCTCCAACCTTTGCCAATTCCTATTTCACCATGGGAGAGCATATCCATGGATTTTATCTTTAGATTTTCCAAGTCCATCCATGGAAATACGGGAATATGGACAATAGCAGATAGGTTTAGCAAAAAAGCACATTCTATACCTGTCAAAAAGACTATTAAGGCACACCAAATGGCAACCCTCTTCGTATCCCAAATTTTTAAACACCATGGCTTGCCAACATCAATAGTGTTGGATAGAGATTCTCAAATGACAAGTAATTTTTGAAAGGGTCTCTTTGAGAATCTAGGTACTAGGCTCAATTTCTCTTCGGCCTATGACCCACAAACGGATGGCCAAAGTGAAATAGACAACCTTACGATTCTCGATCTACTTAAGACCTATGTTACTGAAGTAGATCAACGCTCACAATGGAAAAAGTACCTACCTCTTGTAGTGTATGCGTACAATAACATTGTCCGTATTACTGGGAGAAGGCACCTTTCGAAATCATTGAAGGAAGACCTAAAAGTCCCTTGCTACTTAAGGTACATGGGAAGATCTTCGCTGCTGATGAATATAGCCGAGACCTTCAAGAATCTTTCCAAAAGATTAAGGAGGCTAGATTCATCTCGCAACAAAGGCAAAAGGTTGATGCTAACAAGCACAGAAGGGCCTTAGATTTCAAGGAAAATGATTGGGTCCTACTCAAATTTCCCAAGGCTCGATTGAGGCAAACTACGGGCAAAAATCCTATGGGCCACCAAAAGTATTATACTAAACTAGCAAAAAGATACTATGGTCCTTGTCAAATCCTAAAACCAATCAATGAGATGGACTTTCAACTCAAGTTGCCCAACCATTGGCTCATTCACAATGCTTTTCGTGTGAGCCTACTTAAGCCTTACAAAGGTGAGCCACCACAAGAACCAATCATTGATGACCCACCTGAGATCGAAGATCAAGAAGAGGTGCTTCAACCCAAATGGATTCTTCGACATGAAGACAAGGTACTAAGACATGTTAAGATTATCCAACGGTATCATATTAAGTTTAAAATTATCCTTTTGAAGATGCTAGATGGATGCAAGGAACACATCTTAAGGATAGTATGAACCTTGTCAATGCTTACAATGCTACATTAGAGTAAGAAAATGTAAATACTTTTAAAATGAAACATGTTTTTGTCTTATAATACTATTTCTCTTTTTTATTGTGCACAAATTTAAGTAGTATGCATTCTTAGAACCATGTTTGTGATGACAACGTCTCTCAAACACCAAGTAGAATTTGTCACTCTACTTTGGAAGTATGATATGGACTCAAGAACAGACATGCTTGCGACAACTAAGTCTCCCGAGCACCAAATACATTAGTGATCTATTATGGTATGATGTCGAAGGGTAAAAAGGGATCCCCTACCTGCTAAGAAACATAGACTAATGACTTAAGACTTTATCTCCTCTACCTCATAGTCAAGGATGACTATGATTTCAAGAGAGAGGTAATGTCATAAAATCTAATATCTAACTAACCCAAATTATCTTCTCATATTAAAGTGATCATTTAATTGGGGAGAATAAACGAGAACAAGAGTTAGAATAGGGACATGTGCTTTTAGATTTATCTCGACACGGGACCAAAGGCAATGGGTCCAAATGGAGATGGTCTAGCAAAGAGAAATGCCAGCTAATGGAGCTTAAAAGACTTTAGGGTTAGCTTCATTAAAGACCTCCAAAGGTTAGTGTTAAAAGTCCTTAGACCTAAGAACTTAGGCAAGCTAGGGTTGAGCTTGAGGTGGGAACTCGGCCCAAGCTTGAGGTGCTTGTCGTGCTTGCTGACTAAGGTGTTTGAGGTGCTTGTCATGCTTATGGGACAAGGTCCTTGAGAAGCTTGAAGTCAAACCAAGGCCTACAATGAGGGGGCGAGCCATGCAAGTAGGGGATGAGAGAGAAGGACCTTCCCCTCACTCAAGGGACACCCCTTGCTCAAAGAGGCATATGAGACACATGTCAAGCTCCTAGCTAGGTTGCTCCCATACTATGCCTAAAGCCCGTTGGATGTCCTTGAGAGAGGTCCCAATGAGCATTTACTTTAATTAAACAATTATCTAGGTGTTATTATGCCCTCTCTCTCAAAGGGGTAAGGAGGACACTTGTCCAAAGACTACCCATGTTGCTTGAAATGCATTGTGCATGTGATTGGCTAGGCTTAGAGGGATCCAATGAGCTCCAAGCCCAACCTACAAGGAGGGGTCGACCAAAGCAAGCAAGGGGGGTATAGTCCATCTCACACACACTCACTTTCTCTCATTCTCACTTTGTGAAAGTGCAAGAACTCCATCTCCTTCTCCAAGCTTGAGAAGTTGAGAGCCTACTCCAACACTCTTAGTTATGGAATGCAAATCCAACCAAGAGCCATGCTTCAATGCTATGATTTTCATCTTCTTCATCTCCATTACTATGCGACTATGCTATGATAAGATCTATGAGTAATGGTATGAGAGGACACTACTTCTTTCTTGTAAGAATAATTCTTCTTCCACTTCCCTACCCTCGTTCCCTTCTAGCTCTCTCTACCTTCAAAGGTGTTTGAGGTCTTTGGGACTGAGGCCGGGAACAAGGTAATGCTTTCATTAGATTAAGCTACGGGCATAATTGTGGTGCATGAAGTTCTCTATCTTCATTGCACCATCAAGGTCTCAAGAAACACAAAGCTTGTATTGTACCAAGTTTCTCTTTATGGGAGAAGCTATAATACAAAAGCCTTTTGGAGGGGGGACTGGCTCCACATAAATCTGGTCTTCAATTGTTGTCAAGTTCTCTAATTCTTCCCTTGCAAAGTGTTGTTCATAACAAGTTAATTAATTATAATGGTTATGTTTCTACCTCTAATCAAGTTCTCTGTCTATATTCTCAAAGTATTCTCATAAAAATACTCACTGCTACAGTTCTCTAAATTTCGTTATTCTCAATGTTCATAGTCCAACTCCGTTACACAACATAAAGCAAAAAAACACCTAAACTATTATGAAGATTAAACCACTAAAAAGTTTAAATTTATGCATATAACACAAGCAATCAATTATGACCCTTAGCTAATGCAAGTTCATAAACCTACTAGCCTAAAAACTATATGATCATTCTTAATAAAGCATCCAAGTTTATCATGTTTATGGCCACAAAGAAGCTCCTAATCTATTAGTACATTGTCACATAGCTTTAATGAAGCACATGGAAGATTTATTTTTGGCATTTCATAAAAAAAAGTAAAGCACATCACAAGGCACCACCCCAAGGCAAGTCAAGCTACAACTGTTGTTTTGGCTCCTTGAACCCTCAAGGAGGTGTTCCAAAAGTCTATAGCCTACCAAGGTGACGACTAACCCCTATCAGCCGAGGGCATTGGTTTAGGGCCTTGACCAAGCGAGTTGAGGTGGTTCTCCTCACTTACCAAGTGCCAATAAAGTGCTAGGCCCCACATAGACACAAACCTAGCATAGAAAGATTATTTTCATGTGTCTAGTAGCATTTTCACTACTCTATTTGGACACTTTTTTGCTTCATTGTTCATTTTTTGCATTTGTTTATTTCTTTCATAATGAGAGTGCTTATGAAAAATGGACTAAGGGAAATAAAGCCTAATCATAGCCCTAGGTCATGTTAAAAATGAGTGGAGTATTAAGACAATCACTAGGAATCCAAGAATAACAAGCAATGATCTTACATTAACCTAAGGTCAAAGCAAATTATCCATGATTAACACACATAAAACCAAGTTTCTAAAGTGTTTAATATTCATAAAGCAAAAGTGTTGAAACTTTCATGTATGTGTAGCTTTTGAAAATGAAAGGAACCATAGCTTCAAAGCAAAATCTTTAATCCAAGCAAGCAAAGAGATGTAAAGATAAGAACGAGCATAACATGGAAGGATTTCACCTCTTCATGCTCTTTTGAGAATCCTCGAGCAAAGCATCCACTTTAGTAGAGGCCTCTTGATTCCTTTTATTTGCAAACCTGGCTTCTTGAACCTAAGTGTTAGCAAACACAAGCTACAAAAGCCATTTATTGAAAGCCAAGAAAAACACACAAGAAAACATTATTGAAGACCTAAATTTGAGGTCTCAAATACCCAAATATGTCAAAGGGAAAAAACCCTAGGGAAAAAAAGTGCCTTTGGTTATGCACATGGTGCTCTTTAGTAGCAAATCTATGTATACATGTAAAAAATGAGAGAGATAATGCTTCTACATCAGCAAATTTTGCAATTTTTACATTCTCTCAATTATGATTAAAAGTTGAATAGCACTAGCTTAAATGAAATGTGAAATTTTGGGTCAAGCCAGATATCATTCAATTTTTAGCAAAGTGAATTGGCTCTAAATAGCCACATATTGCACTATATTGCAATGCAGACTCCTCTTGGATTAATGGAAGCTCATGCTTGCCCCCAACCATTCAAAATAAAGCACATTCATTAGTGTTCTTAAGCATATTCAAGCAAAAATAATCAATCATAACCCCCAAAAGTTTAATGCACTCTTTTGGCCATCAAACAAGCTCAATTTTAGTGCTTTGCAATTATTTTTTATTCAATTCAAGCACTAAAATGTATAAGCAATTATGCAACCTACACTATTTTTTATTCAATTCAAGCACTATGCAACCTACACTATCACTTCTCCATTAAAAGTACAATCATGACTGCATGAATGCATCTTGCATACACATTATGGACCGAAAAATTTCAATGCCATCACTTCTTCATGCGGCTCAAGATGAAGTTCATTCATAATCTGATGTCGAGGTGAAGAGAGGGGTGGGAACCTCTTCTTCCCCCCTTCTTTTTAATAGAAAAAACTCATTGTGTCTTCTTTAAATGATTCTTTTCTTGAGTATTGCAGATGAGAGCGAGCGAGATAGAGGCAAGGAGAAGGTGATTGAGAGAAAATTTGAGGGTTTGTAGCACGACCAACACAAAGGTTTGTATATTTTTGGGGTGTATGGTTTTGAGTGTGTATATGGCCAGATATCCTGAGAATGCGATAGTTGAAAGTGGACTAGCTTTCATGTGGTGCCGAGTCAAATGATGAGCAGAAGTGGCAGAATGAAAACTTTGTAAATGTGCCCAAGTGTGACCTTGTGGGTTCACAAAGGGAGAATGCAAAAGGCCCAACCGCCTAGTCCGGCATGAGCAAAACTGTGGATTAGGGGTGTTTGGGTCATGAGTGTGTGGGAAAATTTTGGGTCTTTAGTGTTGGCAAAAAGCATATGGGTGGTTGTGTGGGCTCAAATGAGCACAAGGCAGCGAACCAAGGCAGCCAAGAAGATCATGTGTGTATTGAAACAATGCAATGAAGATTATCATGAGCAAAAGGATGTTTTGCCAATAGCGGGTAGCCGCGCAATGCGGGTTGTGTGGGCAATGTGGGAGCTCTTGAAGACATCCAAAGTGGGCTTGCCAAAGTGTAGCAGGACTCAAAACTCGTACTCCATGGTGAGTCGTGCTCAATGTGGTTTGATGCCAAATTGCCAGCTGCAAATAGATGGGGTGGGCCAGCTCAAGGCGGTTGTTGATTGTAAACAGCCGAAAGAAGTTTCAAGTGGGCGAGAGAGTGGGCCACAAGATCACCTGTCGATTACCCATTTTGTGTGTGTGTGTGTGTGTGTGTGTGTGTGTGTTTGGTTTTGAAGGCGGGGTTGAGTTCGGGGCTGTTTTTCATAAATACCTGTAGCTTGTGACAAGCCACAATGAGCATTGTAGGTACAACATAGTGAGTTTTGATCTATGTATGTGTGTGTGTGAGAGTGAAGAGGATTGTGAACATGTGGGCTCGGGATTTGCAAGGAGAGCGAGAGAAAGACAAAATAGCCATGGCCAATTTGTAGGTAGGGTCATGAGGTAGCACCAAGCCAGGGCAAGTGGGTCGATCCTAAATTTTATTTTAATTTTTTGAAGAAATATTTCCATGAGGATGTTCCCACAAAAAGAGTGTGTATGTGAACTCAAGAACAATCATATAAAAAATGATGTGCAAAAGCTGACCCAATCGAATTCATGCACCCTTTCTTCCATCTTGATCCAATTGCAAAGTTGTTTGCACATTTGCACACATATATGTAAGCACAAGTTACATATATGTAAGCACCAGTTACATATGCACACTCATCAAGTATTGAACAACCTAATGAGTATTCAAGCCAATTCTTCATCAAAAAAGTTAAAATTCTCACTAATTTGGTTACAATACTACTCCATTCCCCTATTCCTATTACTTCCGATTGAAGATCATTTGACACACACTTGGAGCTAGAAGAATTCAAAAACAAGATTTGGATTTAAATCCATCAACTAGTTATTTCTTCCACACAAAATGAGTTAGCAATAATCATCGCAATATTAATTGCTCATATCCAATAGCCCTAATCATCCAAACCCAATCGGATTTGTCATTTTGGTTTGTGATGACAAAACATACTTTGAACTTTGGGTATCATTACTCACATATGTCATCAATTCCTCAATTTCTATGCATGCACACACTCAAGATTAGGTGTACAAAAACTTGAATTTTATGGTAGTTTTTTCAATCTTTGGTGCATTATACACACAATGATCTTTACACACACATGAATTCTTGATGAGAACTAAGAATTATCTTGTTACACACAAAATTCATTAGTCAAAATTGAACGTTAATTTCATTCCAAGTGAAGCAAGTTAGGTACAAAGTGTATGTCAATTGATTTACACACCTAATTTTAGGAAGTGATTAGCACACATTGAACCACATTACTCAATTAAGAATTGAAATGAGCAAGTGAGTGCACTTCATCGTAATCACACTCCAATCTCTTCTTTTGCTCCACGTCAAGACGCATCATTGCACACACAAGTGTGTGAACCACCAAATTGATTCCAAAATTGACCAATGTAGGTAAAAAATCAAACACTCAAATCAACAAATTAGCACAATTTAACTTGTTTAGAGTGATGATTCCGCCTCCTATAATAAGGGGAGTAACATACATTACACATCAAAGGTTAGTGGGGTTAGGTTAGCAAAATTAATCAAATGTTATAGAAGTTAGTGGTTGTTAGTATGAAACTAGCATGAAATTAGTCAAAATTAGCATGAAAATGAAGCAAAATTAGTAAGGGTATACTAGTGAAATTGGGGGGTGAAATTAGGGGTTTGGGGTATTCACAACTCAAAAATCAGCTTCCAATTACTTGTACACACAATCAAATTAAAATAAAATTGAGTTACACACACTCAAAATCGATGAAATTAGTAGTGAAATTACTCTTATCAAAGCATCCTGTACTCCTCTAGCTTAGGCTACCGGACCCTGACAACGGCGCCAAATGTAAGAGGTAGTCGTGGCATAGGCTAACTCCAACAAAATTATCAATCCAGAGAGAGCATCACCCGGCTAGGGCATGGAAACATCACACAATGAAGTGTGAGAGTGTCATTAGCAGACACAATAAATAAGAGGATTCAAGGGGTCCTTCTTCCCATCATAGAGAGAAGCCATGGAAGGGACTTTCTCTAATCAAACACACAATCCTAATCATCAATCACTTTGCACACAATCATGTGATTGAATTTAGCCTTCTCATCAATTACCCTAATCACAACTCTTAATCACACACCTACACAAGCATGCAATTAGCATGCCTACTTTGCATTAGAGTGGCCATTCCGGTCCATCCCCTCAATGCTACTACGCATGCACACACACTAATCACACACTTTCTAGAGAGAGAGAAAGAGAAGGAAGGCATAGCATTCACACACCATGGCCAATGGTGTGGATAGAAGAGATTAATTTGAAAAGGGATTAGAGATCTAACATCACACTAATACAATCTCACTTCACATAATCAAGAACAAAGAAGAATAATAAGAAAGAAAGTGCATTTTATTAGTAGAAATCAGGAGCTACATGGGCATGGAAAGCCCATGAGCCTCATGACCATCAACTCTACAAAGAGGAGACCTCACCCAAGAATGACTTATCTTTTAGCATATAGCTCTTTTCTAGCATGGACCTCAAGTCACTATGCATTACAATTGAATTAAGCCCTTAGCCTTAGTCTATACAAATTGGAACTCCTAAATGAGCCCAAGACCCTTGTTAGCAGCAAGCTAACTTGGATACCATTTTTCAGAGCTCTCATTGTAAAAACATCTATTATTTTGATGAATCGGAAATATTGTAACTCCTATTTTCCAGATAAATATTGTAATTGATGAGCCGGGGCTACAAGCTTTTAGATTGTATCAACTTTTCTTTAGTTAGAGTTCCCAAATTATTAGTTTTGACCACCAAAAACCTTGGCTAAGGTATAAAAGCCAATTTTTGTAAGTTTTTTGGATAATAGAAACACATCATGAGCTAACGGTGCTCACTTCTCTCCTTCTTGCGCTTCCTACTCCCTCCCCGATTGTCACATTGCAGTCGCGTCTGTTGCGTTGTTGCAACCGCAGGTAAGAGCTTTACGCATTGACGTAAGCATTTCACGGTATTTCATAGCTCGTGGCATCGTCGACCCACGGCCTAATTCCATCATAAGTAAGAATTTACACTTCAAAATAAAAAACTAAGTATAGGCGGGGTATTGGGGCATCATTGCTAAGCATTTAGATGCATTCTGGGTCGAAAATGACTAGGTCAAAAACTCACTGCTGTTAATAATTGTGAATTTTGTACTTGACCTACAGTGAGATTTGAGACCATAAGCATGTCTGTTTAGGTCTTATAAACATGTCCTAGAAGTTTCGTTACACTTGGATGTCGTTTGATGCTGCAACGGATGTGGTTTGTTAACGATGAGCGATTGGCTTTTGGTGATTTCAGTCACTTGAGTGTAGCCTGAGTTAGATGTGAGTTGTTTGTTGTTTTCCAAGAGATTGAAAACCTCTTGTAGCCTCTATGCACTAGTCGAGTTGGCTTCATCCCATGGATTGACAATTATATTCGTGGTTCTCTCTATGTCTGCAATAAGATAGGAGTGACGTTAGACACCCGTCTTACATTTGGCGCCGTTGTCGGGGATCGAAGAGACCTAAACTAGGAAAAAACACGAGCATCTTGTGAAGTTAGCCTTTAACTTCCTCTAGGATCACGTAGATTAAAAACTTTCTTCTTAAAACCGCATAGCTTAAGATTGTCATATTTTGCTGTGTAGAGGTAGCTTGGAAGTAATCGTACTTGCTGAGTACCTTTAGGATTGTAGGATTGTAGAATTAGATTAGGGTTTTGAGAATGATTGATGGACGAGACAAGTTTTAAGATCAAAGCTCAGAAAACCATAAAAAACAAGAAACGAGTGTTTGTGGACACTTTCCACAACCCCATTGCAATAGAACCTAGGAGTAGGGTAAGTAGAATCCGAGGTGGATTTCAGAACATTGCTCTCTCCAAAAGAATCAGTTGTGAGTTGTTATATGAAGTTGCAGAATTTCAGGTCTACGGCTAGAAATAGCACCAGAAGACTGCCAATCACTCAATCCGACTGGAGAGTATGCTTTAAAAGTTGTATGAACTAGTGGGTAAGCTCAAGGACACATTGAGGTAAAAATTTCAAGAGTTTGCAAAAACACAAATTATTTACTTTTTCTTGACATTTTAGGCCAAATGAAGTTTTGACTTGACTCAGAGGCTTAAAATAGCTCATGAAGAGACTGTCCAGGGAAAAAGTGCAAAAAGTGTTCATTTTAGGCTTAAAGTAAATAATCACGATTATTTATTTCTGGCTCAAAAGTGACCAAGGTTGATACCACAGACTCTATGCATGTGTACACACAGCTTTTGTAAAGGCCCATAGAATTTGGATCACTAAACATACCAAAAATTGGGTAAAAACTAAATTTTGTACTGACTTTTGAGAACTTGAGTGTAAATTGGGAAAAAATTTGTTCAAACTCAAGGAAACTTGATTCATAGGCTTATATTGATGTGATAGACATGTGTACATGCTCAATTGACCAAAAAGATGTAAAAATTTACCAGATGTAAATAATCGTGATTATTTACATCTGTCCCATTTTTTACTTTTTTGACCAAGTCAGCATACCACTAGCTTTACCATGTTCTATTAAACCCATAAATCAAATTTGGCAAGATTTGAATCATTGGATTGAAAATTGTGGCCAAATTTACGAAGTCAGTCTACAGATACAAAATTGATAACCATTTGAACAAAATTGTCCAAATTTGATGAAACTTGGCTAGGACCTCAAGTTAAGCTGCTTAATAGATCTGTGTCAAGATTGGAACAAAAACTTGCAAAAAAATAGCCGGAGTAAATAATCGCAATTGTTTACATTTGCTACAAAAATTGATATTCTTGCACATTTGAGTATATCACAAGGTCAAGCATATCAAGTAGACCACGCAAATCAATTTTGGTAAAATTTGGATCACAAAAGTCAAACTTAAGCCAGATTTTTGAAAATTGAGTCTGCGGATACGAAACAATTGATAACTTGAACAAATTTTGTCCAAACTTAGTGAAACTTGTCATATTTGGCAAATCAAGCCAGAAAGTGTAAAAATTTGAGAAAAGTAAATAATCACAATTATTTACTACTGCTACACGAGACACCATTTTTGACTTTTGAACTTGTACAATGTTAGACCAACATAATACAAGGCCACCGGGAAATTTTGGGTTCAATCGAGTCCAAATTGATACATGTTCACTCAGTTTCCAGGTTACAGATTAGTCCTTTGACTTTTTGCAAAAGTAGAATCTGAAAGTCTCAACTGCTGACTCACTTAGCTTGATTTGAAGTGATACACATAGACTAGTCACAATAGTTAGCAAGAATTGTACAGTCTTTGTGAAAAAATAGCTAACTTGATTAAAACTGATACAGGAATCAGGGTGCAGACAAGGAATTAAAAGTTTGACAAAAGTTGCAATCAAGTCAAGTGGAAGAAATTGACAACAAGTCAATCCGACGGTAAGTACTCTATCCAGGGCTTCACAAGTCTATATGAATCTTAGATCTGGTCATATACTAGGAAACCAAGGCATATTTGGAGAGACTGCTAGTAGAGTATCCACCGAAGAGAGTGTTAATCAAGGCGAACACTTAGACACTATCTTTGAAGAAGTCTCAGACACCTTTTCAAAATCAACATCTGAAATGTCTTCCTATTCGACTCATTCAGAAATCGAAACGATAGTGCGCTATAAGCATATACTCTCTTTTTATAAGACTAATCGCCATGGAGCTCACGTTTACCTGGATCTTAATGAGGAGTATGCTATTCGCATTGAAGACCATGGTATTGAGTTTGAAGAGGAAATAAGGACAAACAAACAAGGAAAAATGTACATGGATAGAAACGGAACTCAATATTTACAAGTTGAAAACCCTGACGTGATAGATAAATGGGGGTTAGAGGTAAATACCATAATTCTAGATATGGCAATAAAAGAAGGACCATTGACTTTAGCATTTGAGGGATACGATCAAGTTGATTTGAAGCTTTTGAAACAGCTTAGTACGGATAATCCTAGAATTGGAGTCTATTGTTGGGAGGATAGAAACGTCAAAGATCTTCTATGGACTTCTCATGCCAAATCAGGACAACTAACGTCCGTGAGATCATTTATATCTTCAAAATCAAAGATAAGGATTTAACAGATCTACCAACCTACCTGTTTAAGGATTGTTATGATGACTACTGAAGAGGTAGAACAAACCAAACACCAAGGATACTCCATAAGGGATTGGATATTGGGCCAAGGACCAAAAACTATTCCACGAGAAGAACTCCGCAAGAGATCTTTTGAGAGTAATATTAAAAAACCAAAAATCACCTCATCACGAAGAAAACCGAGTGACACTAAAGCCAGTCCAGGGCTACATGAGTCACTATTTTCAATAGACTGGTTTGAAGGACTCAGAACAGGACCAACAGCTGCCAGGAGACCGGGAGTTGAACCAAATAGACGTGTCAGACCAGCTGATTTTCAGAAATGGATCAAAAAATACAGTGGATCTGGGGATCTATACGACCACTTAGCAAGCTTTAAACAAGTGCTAAGAGCAGAACGAATATTTGATTTCCATACTCAATTCGAGGGATTTGGAATGACATTAGAAGGAAAAGCATTGACATGGTTCCCAAACATTCTACCAAGGTCAACCATGGATTTAAATACATTAGCTCAAGGATTTGTAGCTGCTTGTTCCAAAACAGGGATAAAACACAATATGATAGCTCAAATCTATAGCTTTAAACAGAAGCAAGGTGTGTATGTTAGGGATTGTGCAACTCGAATGAAGCAATACATTGCAAGATGCCCAGAACTATAGATACTTGTAGAAGAAAGACTAGTATCATTGTTTCTAGAGGGACTGCTAAACAAAAGAACTTCATGCTATACTACTGATAGCTGTTTTTTGGCTTTCCATACTTGCCATAGTAAGCTACCTCACCCTATCAAATCACTCAAACACTGTGGCTATGCCTACCATTTCACTGTACATAGGCGTGTGTGAGTTAGGGGACTTTTCCATATCTTCTTAAAAACCCTCAATTAGCTAGTCACTGGGCTAGTTGAGCCAAAAAAATAAAATAAATAAACAAATATAAGTATATTATGGCTCATTTGTGTGTAAATATTTTATTGTATATAGGGCCTAAATATAAGGATTTTTCATAATTATTTTGGTATTTATTTAATATTTATACTTAGGCGTGTGTTATTTATGCTATGTACATTGACTCACCATTACCATATTTTTTCTTACCATTTTACATACTCTTTATTCCATATAAAAATAATTTCATGCAAGCTTCTCTTATTTTTGGTGTAACTCCATCCCAACAAAAATCCAAAAAAACTAGTTCTATTTATGTGTATATTTTTTCACTATTGTGATTTTTTCCTTCCTACATCTATTCTCTATTACTCTCATAAATTAGACCACAAAAAATATTCATCTTTTTATGGTAGACTTATAATGAGAGATTTATTTTGACCCCTTTATATTTTTTCCACCTATATTATTTATATTTGACATGTACATATTTTTTTAGACCCCTCAATATTTGATTTTCTTAGTTATACTATTCACTTATATCATGATCTCAACAATATCTTCAATTATAGATCTACCAAATAAGGTCAAGGGTATGTGGAATACATGCATGCACCATGGGGAGCTCACTCTTGGAGGTATTCAAAAGAATCATCCAAAGAAGGACCTCACAAGGACCTTGTGCAGTGGAAAAAACAGTCGGTTTTGCTGAATTTTTAAAGATCACATGCTCCCCGAATTTGAAAAGGTGATACAAACAAAAGTTGTAGCTCGTGAGCTGAACTTTCATTTTTTATATTTTTTTGAGCTAGAGCTGTGAGCTATGATTTTATTGGTGGACCCCAGTTTGCCCATGCTATGCAGTCACACTCCCTCTTCCACTTTATCATTTTCCTCTTTCATACACACTCCTCCCTCTCCTTCCCACTCCCAAATCTGCAACTCCCATGTCCTAATTCACCCTCTTCACCATTGCCACATCCCTCATACCTCCATAGCCTTCATCCTCCATTTCTACACCCTATGTGTACCCCTTTCTCTCTACATATATGTCCATATTACCATACTCTCTTCAGCTTTGTAAAGAACTTCAAAAAATCAGAAAAAATCCAAGGATAACCTCTGCAAATAAAGGCTTTTATCATGAATTTTCCAAGGTTTGAAGATAACATAGCTTCATCGACACGCGCTACTTCGCCATGCTGACCGCTTCTTCTACCGGTGCTGTAAAGAGGTGAATGCCAACTTCTCCAAGCTTCAACCTTGCTTTACAAGCTTATCCTTTCTCTAAATTTTCTCATCATATATCTCACCATTTGGTGAATGATTTTGTAAATATTTTTTAGTGATAATTACTAACTACTAACCACTAACCTTATTGTAAAATGCACCCTCTACTAGAGTAGGCACTCCCAAATTATTCACTCAATGCTCTTTCCTTTCATCCTCAATAATTCTCTTCCCTTGAGCCCACATCCATGTGACTCAAAGGACAAGAGAGACCCACCCTCATTAAAAAAAATAAAAATATGCATAATCTTTTATTCCTTCAAATAAACTTGATTAGGCCTAATCTTAATCGGGGCTTCTAAAACCTATAAATAGAGCCCTTCTCTCCCTTGTAAATCATCACATGATCACACTACACCACACCATTCTCAACACATAACACACTACTCTTCAAGCCTAGTTGTGTAGAGTGTGTGCATTGTGAGTGCTCTATTCCATCACTGCACATAGGTGCATGGAGAAGCTTGAAGTTAGTTATGCCATCTAGAGGAGTGGAGTGTATGCCGTACTCTTCACCACACTTGTAGCCTACTCTTGTGCATAAATAAGATTTATAGTTTTGGGTGCAATTGTATGTTGCAACTACGACTCTTCTCTCCAAATTGACTGGATAAGTTGGCTAATCAGGTGGTTGAAGGTATATTGTCCTTGAAGTTTGTTGTGCCATTTCATGCTTGGTGGTTTGAGGGCTTGTTGAATTGTTTGCCTAAAAGGTCAATTGTAAGAGGGTGCTCGGTGAGAGGACTCCCGTGACCCTAAGACAATTTGTGTATTGGCAACAAGGTCAAGTTTTGTGTTGTCTCTCTATTTCTCATCAAGATTTGTGTGCATCTAGTCTTTAAGGCTAAGACTAAGTTGCTCAAGTTGATTTGTGCTCTTTACCTCTCTCTGGCATGGTGAATGTTTGTGTTTGGTGTGTGTGGCTATCTTGCATTCCCCTCTCTTTGTGCGTTTGAGTACAAGGAGATATCACGTGCGTCCTAGTTCGCATCTACAACTAGGTGGTGCCCCTTTTCTTGTTTGGTTTCTGGCTGTGGGTTGTTGTTGTCTCTGATTGTGGTTGCCCCAGCCCCAATTGAGGAGCACGGGAGCCTCGAAGGGTGTTTGGAGGCCGCTCTTCTTGTTGCCCGCCCCGGACCACCTCACTATATAGCAAGAAGCATATGACCCTAGAAGAGTGTGTGTCAGATGCTATTGACTTAGGCGACAATTGTGATATTTTCAACGAAGAAGATGTCCCTATAGGGATAACCAAAGCGAGAAAACAACATCCACCAAACCAGCACAAATGGGAACGGCTGCTGCAGCACCACTTTCAACCATAGAAGACATGCTTAAAAGGATGAATGACATGATGAATAACATGCAAAAAGCACCTATGAGGGGACCAGAGGAAGGGATTCCTCCACAGGGACAATCAATTAGGCCACAAAAATGGTGTGCAATTGAGGGTAAATGGACCAACCATGAGACCCATGAGTGCTATTACCGACCAAAGTATGATGGAATGTTCAATACGTACCTATGAGGCCACAATGACAACCCATGTACATATATCATCTTAATATGGCCCTAGCTCAAAGACCACCGATGGGTATGGAAAGACCTCAACCTGTGTTGGGTCAACAACCTCTATATCTGGGACATAATGCAGTGCCTGTAAAGTACATGCATTCAAAGGAAGTCATAGATGAACAAGCACTAGTGCCTGTTACACCCTATGCTGAGCCTAGTCCATCTACAGTAATGGTAGAAGGAGATTGGTATAATTCACATCCACCACCAATGGAAGAACCTATGACTTATACTACACCAGAGCTTGCACCAATGTACTATGTAGCTAATCAAGGTGTTAGACCTCCTATGGTAAGACCCATGATTAAGCCAAGAACTAGAAACTGTCATAATTGTGGTGCAGATGATCATTGGAAAAACGAATGCCCAGAGCCTGACAAAAACCTCAAACCAGTTGAAGCTTATTGCATACAATGTTTCAAAAAGGGAGGAAACTTCCCTGAAGATTGTCCAAAAAATCCTTTGAACAAGGGTAAAATAGTAGTGAACGTAGTCCAAGTGATACCTAGTAGCTTATCCAAGAGTGAAACGATTGTTCCAATCAAGGTAATCACCAAAGCCCAGGCTAAGAAAAAGAAACATAACTCCTATGATGATTCGGAGAATACAAAAATTTCCTCTCAAAAGACCAAGAGAAGCAGAAACAAAAGGTATGAGATGAGAAAACAAAAACAAAGGGCTGAAATCAAGGAGAAAGCAAAGAAGCTATTCCAGGAAAAGGTGAAAGAAACTGGAAGCGAAATTAAGGAAACCACCGTGAAATCTGGAGGATCAGTTTTGGTAGACAAAATTTTTGAGCCTATTAATGCAGCCTTGGAAGCTTACCAAGCGGGACTTAAAGCATGCCAAAACATGGAAAAAAAATGGAAAAACTATCTTTCTCCAGACATGGAAGCAGCTAAGCTTGAAGCTTATCAAAATTTGGTAAGAATTACCTAAGAGATACTGGAAAAACAAAAAACCAAGTTCAAGAGTATGGTAAAACCTGAGGAGCTTGTGGTAGAAACCAGTAAAGAAAAATCCAAAGTGGTTTTAGAACCCCACCGTGAAACAAAAGAGCCATAACTTATAGTGCCGGACAACGAAGATGCCTTAGACGGAATTCCATTCGTAGAAGAAGACTGGCCATGACACTTATGGAAAAAAGTTAGAGAGATTAATAATGGGAGCCTAACTTTGAAGTCAGCTACTATAGAGGAAGTTTGGTTAGACAACCTACCTGCTAATATGGACATGGATGTACAATCCTTGTATGGGGATTGCGGATCTGAAGCGTCAAGAATGTCTAAACCATTGACTTTGAAAACACTACCCTCATACTTGGGAGATAACAAAGATGAATCCATAGTGTGTAAAAATACGCAGATAAAGAGAGCGGAACAGACCCTAGAGGTAGATAATATCCATTCAATCATGTCTACACCCATCCAATGCACTCTTACTTTAGGAGAACTGTGAAAAATCAGACCATATTTATAGAATGATATGCAGAAAACTCTAGAGAAGGTGAGAATAATAGGGCTAATCGTAAAAATTTGGGAAAATTGAAACACGAAATGGATAACAAAGAGATTAGATATGTTCCAATGAACAAAGTCGGATACAAAGGGGAAGAAGGAAACACAACCCTTCTAATGAGATATAATGATATAGAAACCATGGCAATACTGGATAGTGGGGCAGGGATAACCATAGCCACGCAAGCAGTATGGGAATCCTAGGGACAACTAGCCATTAGACAAACTCGAATGAAATTGCAATTGGGCTGATGGACACATTGAAAGACCCTTAGGACTGCTTGAAAAAGTGATAGTTAATTCCTGTGGGATTGAATAGCAACACACTTTTGCTATAGTAGACTATAGAAAGAAACTCAATTACAAAATCATCTTGGGAAGACCCTTCATGTGACAAATATAACTCATTCAGGATTGGGAAAACAATTATCTGTACTTGAAGCAAGTGGGATCAATAACAAGGGTTAATTTGAAAGATCACACTTATAGAGATGTCATGAAAACACACATACAAGAATTCGACTCAGTCTCTTCGGCTGAAACTAAGCTTCCATCTTGGTTGAACAAGGACACACCTATTTGGATGTGCGGAGCCTCAGAAAACGGGAGCTTAAAACGAGAAGAATGTATCTCACAAAGGGATTGGACAGATGAAGCCTATATACCCGAACTCTTTTCGAAGCATTTGTTTGAGCCATTTGAGTGGACTCAAATTTTAGCAACAATGGATGTATGTGTAAATGTGTCTATGCCTACTCAATTTTGCAATGAGGACGGCTATGACATAATTCCCATACAAATGATTTCAACCCTTCATACTGAAGACGAAATTCACAAATCCAAGGACTTGATGAAAGCTCAACAAGTCTTTTCAGACTCTACTATGATGCCACATATGAGTTAGAAGAACGTTCAGCTACCTTAGATGATTCGGGGTCGGAAACAGAACATGTGAGAGCTAAACTACTCATGAAAGGAGGGGAGGAAAAGTTTTTTAACTTTCCAAACCAGAGACCGAGAAGACAGAAATGGTATAGACAAAAAAGAAACACAAGAAACTTGAAAGCTAGACCTATGCCATCAGTCTCCAGTAGAATACAATTCCTAATGCAGATAGATGCACATGATTGTGTCAATGACAAAATCACTGGTAGATATCCTTTAAATGAAGAGCAAGAAATATCAAAAACTTTGAGAAAAATGACAAAGGAAACTCAAACAAAACCTATAAACCAGAACAAGGGTTCAACCATGACACGAGTTGAACGAAGAAAGAAATATCAAGAGTTGAAAAAAGCTCTAAGGGAGACATATACAACTGAAATGGAAACCACTGAGGAGGAAGGTAAAGATGTAGTGAGTGTTCCATCCCATTACAAGAAATATACTCTCCAAGATCACAAAATCATAGTCGAACAACCTGTCAGGGAACTACGAAAATAGGGCGAGTCCTACGAAGGACCTGAAAACGCAAAAAAGATAGATCTAGCCGAACAAGGAGAAGAGCCTAGACCTGCCTACATTGCAAATGACCTATCGGAAGAAGAAGAAGAGCTTTTGTTAAGCTTACTAAAAGAGTATCGAGATGTCTTTGCTTGGTCTTATAAGGATCTCAAGGGTGTTGACCCAGAAATCTGTCAATATACCATACCCATAAGAGTTGATGTAAAACCAAGTAGACAAAGGCCATACACATATAATGAGACATTTGCCAGAAAGATCAAAGAAGAGATAGAGAAGCTAAAGGAAGCCAAATTCATTTATGAAATTGAACACACAGATTGGGTGTCTCCAATTGTGGTAGTATCCAAGAAAAATGGAAAATTACGGGTGTGTGTCAATCTCAAGAAAGTGAATGCAGCTACCATTAGAGACAATTTTTCTCTTCCAATCACTGAGCATGTTTTAGAACGAGTTGCAGGAAAAGAAGCTTACAGCTTTTTAGATGGATTTTTGTAGATGGCTTTTTGGGATACAATCAACTTTTGGTTGATCCCAAAGATCAGCATAAAACTACCTTTGCAACTGAATGGGGTAATTTTTGCCTATCGGGTTATGCCTTTTGGGTTAACTAATGCTCCTCCCACCTTTAAAAGATTGATGAAACATGCTTTTAAAGAATATCTTTGAAAATTCTTGGAAGTATATATGGATGATCTATGCATACATTCATCAATCCAAGCTGATCATTTTGAACACTTGAAAAAGGTATTCAAAAAATATAAACTTTATAGGATTTGCCTAAATCCTAAAAAGCGCACATTTATGGGTAGACAAGGAAAAATTCTTGGACATATAGTGTCTAAAAATGGCATAGCTATACTGATATGGACAAAATTCATGTTATTGTTGAGTTGCCTAGATCGACAACAGTCAAAGGGGTTCAAGCCTTCATGGGAAATTGTGGGTATTACATACGATTCATTTACATGTATGCTATAATTGCAAAACCAATGTATAGCTTGATTACACACTTTGAATAGAGTGACGAGTGTGAAGAATCCTTCATGAAGCTTAAGCAACCTCTCACTTCAGCTCCGATATTGAAAGCACCAGATTGGAATAAGATATTCCATATACATGTAGATGCTTCCAATTTTGCCATTGGGTGTATACTAGCTTAACCAGAAGATGGGAAAATTGATTTTCCTATTTCTTATGCTAGCCGACAATTGAATATGGCAGAGAAAAACTATACCACCACCGAAAGGGAAGGAGTAGAAATGATCTATGCCGTGAAAAAGTATAAACATTACCTATTAGCTAACAAATTTGTGTTCTTTGTGGACCACCAAGCCTTATTGTATTTGGTTAACAAGCCATGCAACACTGGAAGAATAGTGAGATGGTTCATCATTCTTTTGGAATTTGATTTCACTGTGGTTGTGAAAAAGGGCGCCACTCATCAAAGAGCAATCATTTGTCAAGGATTGTTTCAAGAGAACCACCTAAGGGAGTAGACAATGATCTACAAGATGCATATCTGTACTCCGTGGAAATGATACCTCGATGGTCGGAAAACATGGTATCACTGATGACCATAGTTCAAGTGGATTCGCAAATACCACTTCTTATTATAATCAGATTAATTGAGCAATCGGCTATGTATCAATTACTACCTGGAAAGTTGTACAAAAGAAATCAAGATGGAATATTGCTTTTATGCATTAATCCTGAGGAAAAAAAACAATACCTAAGTCAAGCACATATTACCATAGTAGGATTTCACTTTGCGAAAGACCAAACTATGCAAAGGATCTTGAGACTTGGAGTATTTTGTCCAACTATGAGGAGTGATGTTCGTTTTTTTTGGTGAAAAATTTTCCTCAATGTCAAAAACAAGCACCCATACCTCATGTACATTGTTTCAAATTTTGTCTATACCTGAGTGGAGTAACTATCTAGTTACTTACTTATCAAGCCGAACATTTCCTGAGGATATGAGTAAACGCCGTCAAAGAGTAATTGAAACAGAAGCCAGAGACTATGCTCTTATTGGAAACCAATTGTATCGGAGAGGTAAGGATCACCATACGCGTCTTTGTGCAAATGAAGATGACTACATTCCCATTATAGAACAAGCACATGCTGGATCAGCTGGAGGTCACTTTTCTAGTGAGACCACCGCAAGAGCAATCCTAATGGCAGGCATATGGTGGACAACACTCTTTGCAGATGCCAATGAATATGTTCAAAGGTGTGATGCATGTCAACGAGCAAAAATGCCAACCGGTGTAGATAGCATGCCCTTAAGACCAATGATGGGGGACTAGAGCTTTTGCAAAATGGGGTATAGACTTTGTTGGGCCAATACAACCACCTACTTATAAAACTCAAGCTCAATATACCATTGTAGCAACGGCTATTTGACCAAGTTGACTGAGGCTAAAGCAACTCAAAAGAATGATGCCAGAACCATAGCCGCATTCTTATATGAGTATGTGTTCACGAGATATGGACTGCCAATAGAAATTGTTAGTGATAGGGGAACTCATTTCCTCAATGAGGTAATTGAGTATTTGCTTAATGAACTTATGGTCATCCATAACAAATTGGCTCCATATCACCCACAAGAAAATGGACAAGCTAAGCATATGAATAAAATTCTTAGCTCGGTATTGACTAAAGTGGTTAGTTTAGGAAGGACAGATTGGGAAATGAATCTCCATGCTGCTCTACGGGCTTATCGAGTTTCATTCAAAACAACTTTAAATGCTACACCTTTTAACCTTGTTTATGGTCTTGATGTCATACTGCCAATAGAATTTCTATTGCCGACACTAAGGGTGGCTAAGGATCCAAGTGGACTGGACATGAATTTTCAGAGAGACTTGAAGATTTAGAAAAGCTTGATGAGCAAAGGCTAACTGCTGTAGCTCACATCTATGCACAAAAGCAAAAACAAAAACAGTTTTTTGATTCCCATCTAATTACAAAAATCTTCAAGAAAGGAGACTTAGTTTTAGTCTATTCCCTTAAGCAACACATTCCCAAGTTTAAGAAAAAGGGAAACGGACCGTTTATCATTAAAGATGTATCTCCAAGGGGAGCAGTTAAGTTGTCTACCCTAGATGGTGAACCAATGGCTAATTGGATTAGTGGATGTCATTTAAAGAAGTACAATCTGCCACTAACCAATCAATTGCTAGAAAGAATGCATGTAGCAAAGCAAAGAAAGATAAAACGACAACAGGTTATTGATGAAGCCCAAGAGAAATCTCAGCTTCGAGTACTCAAAAGGAAAGCTGCTCTCAAAAATCAACAAATACCTATTCCCATCAACACTCTGGAACCAGATGACCGAAAATGGGAATTGCAAAAAGATGCAGTGTCAACAGATGATGAATGGTTAGATGGAATGCACCTTCGCATCAAAGTACAATTGAACAATCATAGCACGAATGCAATGGTTGATATAGGAGCTCTAGTAAATGTAGTAAGTTATTCCACGTACAAGAAAGCAACAAGTCAGTCTTTGACAACAGCAATAGCGACTATTAAAGGATGCAACAAGAACCCAACACCGACATTGGGAGTAGTCAGCTAAAATGTGATAGTACATGGATGTTCATGCCCTCATCAATTTGTATGCTTACTAGATGAACACATGAATGAAACAATGATTCTTGGAATGTCATGGATGAGGACGTAAATACCAATCAGCTCAAGCTATCACCTAAAGGCGGACAACTCATTGTTCCAATTGCACCAAGCAAAGAGGAATGGAAAGGAGGTTACCAGCAGAGCAAACCACAAAGAAATCAATCTTCTCCATCCTATAGAAAAGCAAATGCTACAAGTAGCATGCGAGGAGTCAAGCAAATTTGGGTACCAAAAGCACAGCTTAAGGACAAGCCAATTCAAATTTGGATGCCCAAAACATCATCTACTGTACCAAAGACGGTTCCAAGGTTCAAAACACAAAGAAGAGCATCTCTGAGCAGGGAACCTAAAACAAAATGGATTTGGAAGAAAAAGGAGCTCTTATCTTTTTTGCAAACTGTAAAACCAATCAAGCAATGGAGAGTTAAGTCTCACAAGACTCCACCACATCATTTTGACCAAGACAAACCAAGATACCAATGGCGGGTAAAAGCTCGACAACAATCACAAATGATACCGACAGCTCAGGAAATCAGTGTATCAAAGCATCTCCTGAGAGTGCAATCAAGCAAAGAGCACACAAGCTACAAGATTTGCTCTTTGGAAGACACCAAAAGAAAACCTCGACATTAAAAATCCTTGAGTTAATTACTCAAGACCCAACTCTTGCACAATATAATGGGTTGAACTGCATTGATCTTCAAAGCATGGTAGAGCCAACCAAGGCTATGCATAAACATGATTGTTCAACCCATGCACACAGTCGTCCCGAAGTACGCCATCTAGGAGGGGTGGAAGGGAACCAAGTAATTAAGGGCAATGTTTGAAGAGGGAGGAAAACGTTTCATATTAACGTGTGATTTTTTTGTAAAATTACCTAATAATTCCCTTACAAATCATCAACAAGGAAAATTTCACTGATAACATCTCCCCAATGAGTGTAAATAGTGTATAAACTATGAGAAAATCATTAAAAAATAGTGTTTTTTAAATTATTTTTCATCATTTTCTTTGATATTGGGACTTAAAAATGAAGAAATCCAACAAAAAACAATAAAGCTTTGTTTTTCAATGGATTTTTCTAATTATTGGATTTTCACTTTGCTTTTTAGCGCATTTTGTTATTTTCTTTGATTTTCTCAATAAACATGTTAAAAATTAATAATAAATAGCAAATAAGCTTAGATGAAAAAATTGAAGATACGTTGATGATCAGAAGGACAAAGCGCACATGCACAAAAAATTTCACTCAAATCGGCAGACGGAAGCGAGAAGCTTAAATTAAGCGGCCAAGGCCTACTTTTGCAGAATTCTTGCAGAATGAGATACAGTAATCCGATTGGGAAAATTTTTGAGTCTAACATAGAATTCATGGCCTAATAGGACTAGTAGGGAAATTTGGGAAAAAATGGTTTGAGAAGTCCGAGTATAGATATCCAGGGTAGTCTAAAATCACCTCATTTTTACTTGACGCCCTTGGAGAGAGAGCTTTCTACCTTCTTCGCGCGCATTTTTTGGAGTCCACAGTCGTCCGTTTACAGCACTGTCGCACACGAGACATGAGGGGTAAGTTCTATACTTATCATTGATCCATTCTGTATGGCCGGAGCTAGTCTAAACCCCAAGAAAACACCCTAGAATCTGAACAGTGCATGAAGTCCTATGATAAAAAATTGACCATAGCGGCCTCTCAGCTCAACCAAATCGGACGAGACTTGAACGATAGCATGCCCCTATATAATAGAACACTTCTATATCAACAGTTGACCATTCGGCAAGGGTCGAGGGGGGTCCCAAGTAGAAAAGCTAGGTTTTTGGCAGATGCCAGAATTGGATTCTGACTCCACAAACAACTTATAGACTGGGTCTATATACAATATATATGGTTGGTTTCATAAAATCAATCAAGACAAGCTCTCGAAAAGCAGGAAACAACTCGAAGGATACAAAACGTTAAATTTGACATACGAAGTCAAACTGACTCCAAATGGGCCAAAATTGGATGGGTTGCTTCATGACTATGTAGCGGACAAGTCCATAGCTTCAAAAGTGACTAACCAACCCCACAGGCCATGTAGTCACAAAAATCGGTGAATTCAGAGTCGACAAAGCATGAAGTGATGCCGACAAGACAAAACTTTACCAAATTCAATTCAGGACTTGTTTTAGGTGTATTGAATATGTTTAGGTCAAAATTTGTCAAGTTTAGCAAAAAAAGTTGATTGTGCTGTAAATAATCGCGATTATTTACTTTTGCAAATTTTTGACTTGAAAATGGTACCTTCACCTCACCTATCACTTGTACACACCTATTACATGCCACATTTCAAGTATGAGCCGAAATGATCAATGATAACTTGGAAAATTGTCAAAAAACGCAAAGAAGTCCTTCCAATGCAAATTTTGAGTTATCAGTCACATTTTTTGATCCAAATCACACCATATCTCATACATAGGGCCTACATCATGCCTAGAACCAAGTTGCTTCAAAAAATGTTCATTTTGATGAAAATTAATAATAATCATGATTATTTACTTTTTTGCCAAGATGGGGGGAAATTGCAACTTTGACCTTATGGGACCCAAGCACATGATGTCCCAAGCCCACTGACCAAGTTTGATAAATTTGGAGCTCAAAATCTCAAAATCCCTTTATATCTACTGTTTCAGAGACTGAAAGCCTAAATCTGCTCGACCTTTGGGATTTCTACGACTAGGAACCATGTGGTGTAGACTTCCAGAAAGCCTATGAGCTTTCGTCTACAATTAGGGAAGATGGATCAGCCCAAATTACTGAACAGCAAGGGTAGAAAGTCGAAGTAGTGATCACAAAGGAAATTGTGGCTGAGGCTTTGAAGTTGCCAACAGAGGGGATGACAATGAGGGCTAGAGACAGGAAACAACATGCACCTTCACCAAGGAGACTGCTGCGACAACCTTTACTGACCTCATCCAGAAGCAAGTGGAAGAACCAACACGGTTATATCATCAGCACTTCCATCGTCTAGCCAAAAGACCGCCAAGGTACACAACACCTAATCATGCAGTTGCGACTACATTCAGATAAGTGTTGAAGTCGACAACCAGGAAGCCGATTGATCACGCTCAATATGTGCTATCCACGCTGAAGGGTACCAAGAAAAGGGTAAGATCACATATCTGGGCACACCTGAGGTACTAACAAGAATAGCATACCATGCTATCAGCATGGCATACAATTTTCCGCCTGTCCCAGATCAGAACACATGGATTGTGTCTGCACAGCCATCTCCAAGAACCACCCGCTTGACAAAGAGAGTTTACAAATCTGATGAAGAGTCGGCAGAAAGCTATCACAAATCACATAGTAACGAAAGCTCAGACAACAAGGAAAGGCCAGCCATAATAGAAGAGATGAAGAAAAAAGAAGTGGCCGCACACCAAGAGGAACCTCAGCAGAAAAAGGCGAGGTTTGAAAGAGAGAAACACACTTACGAAAGAAGACGCCAAGCTGCACGTGAGGACCCGGAAAAGTGGATTCCAAAAGAGATAAAGGGACCTAGAACTAAGAACCCTGCAAGGAAAGAAGAAGAGGACCCTTCAATTTTTTTGGAACGCATGTACGCGGAGGTAGAAGCCCTCAAGTTAAAAGAAGCTCAAGAAGCTGAGAGGAGAGCAAGAGACGAAGTAGCAGAGCAACAAGCTCAAGCGGAGGCTACTGCACATAGTGAGACACAGCACGACCAAGAAGAGATGTCTTTGAAGCCTTCCTCACCTACTACAGAACAGGTAGATCATCCGATGCCAAGTCCTCCCCCTTCACCAATAGTTAGACCCACTGAGGGCGAGCAAACCAAAGAGAAGGAGCCTGAACCGCAGGAAGCAGCAGGTTTTGAGCAACCGACAACAACCACTTTTGAGCAAACCAAAGCAACAGAGGCAGAGGCCACCCCATCCACCACCACCCAACAGGAAACGGCCGAGGCAACCACAGGGCCTCAAGCAACCGAAGCAGCGAGGCATCCGCACAGCCTCAAGGAGAGGTACAAACCCCGCCGCAACCGCAAGTGACTACCACGGAACCACCTAGAGATCTACAAGCTGAAATGGTTGAAACTTCCACACAGCCTATAGAGCCTAAAGACTGGCAGACAAATGATGAGGTTATTCTACAAGTAAACGAATATGCCAAGCAGATGCAGGAGATGGTTGAGAAAATGCGAACATCAACACTTAGCCATAGTGCTAAGGCTAGAGAGCTGGAGATGGTTATTGACGCTCTCGAAGGAGAGCAAGAGGACAGAATGAATGTCATCACAAATCTGCAAAGACAAATCCAAAGCTGAAGCTAAACAACACCAGCTAGCCAGAAATAAGTAGCAAAGGGAAATGGAGGAACTGGGCGAACTTCTGACAAAGTTATCAGACGCCTGTAAGACAAAAGACCAACAACTAACAGAGGTAACCAATGAACTCATAACTACAACTATGTCAATACAAAAGATCCAAGTGCAACTCGATGTAGCGAATGCTTCACTGCAATATTTAGAGCAAAGGATCAATGATCAGGCAGCATTCTTGCGATAGATAAGAGAAAATCCCACAGTTGCCTCGATCAAAGGTACAGATGAATTATACAAGGCATTGGAAAAGAAGAACAAATATCTTGAACTCAAACTAAAGCTAGAGCAGTCACAACGAAGAGACCTTGCATTGATGCGGGTACAAAGAGAAGAAAAGCTCAAGGAGATAGCAGAGCTCAAGGGAGTCAATCAGTTGCTGCGAGAGGGACATCCCAAGACGCAAGAAGAAGCTGGTACCTCGGAGCAACCAGGTATTGAAATTCCCTCAGTCTTTTTTGCTGAGATGGAAACACAACCAGTAGAAGGGCTAGGAGGAGAGGAAGATTTCTAGGTACCACTAACAGATGCTGAGCAAATGCCAATGGTCCAGCTATCAAAAGCTGAAGAAGATGCACTCAAGGAGCAGGTGGCTCAGGAGACAGATGAAGAATGGAAAGCAGCCATGGATTGTCAACGTTACTCAACTCAGTCCCAACCAAATCAACGCACAATGGCATCAACAATCATTGCCATATCCCTTGATTAAGGTAGAGCTTTTACAAGTCAAAGAAAGATTATACAAAGATATATAGGAAGAAGGCACAGAGGAAGTCCACCCCAAGCGGAGAAAGAGCTGGCTGAACAAGAATTCACGATATTTGATTCTGTTCAGAAGAGCACATGCCGTCCTTCAGAAAGACCCGACCTTTTGTCGGGTACCACGGATAAGGACATGGCAAGCACATGCAGCAATGACCAAGAAGTGGCCTACATGGCTAAGAATCGGCCTACATGGCTCAACTATCCAAGATTTTCAGCTCTAGAGCAGGGAACACCGACAGAGGAATACATGGTGAAAACCCTAACGGACGCCATGGCATTCTTTAAAAGTCTCCCTGATCTCTCATGTACTATGCTCTACCAAATTTTCCAAATGCTACTCACATGCATTGAAGCTTTTCACGAACCAAAGCAAGCGGGAGCACCGTGGATGTCATTCCTTGAGGGCAATAAGGTTCTTTGCTACAATCTATGCGACCAACCTTCCGAAGAAGTCCTTTATGGCTTCTACGCCCGATGCATGTTCTTGCCATCTAGCAATATGTTGGCGTTTGAGGAAGCATTTTACACAGGGTTCTTCACTTGTGAACGAAGATTTTTGGGCCAGTGGATAAGCAACTTAACCTCCAGATTTGTTGGCTACTCAGCCATTGATCTCAAAAACAGGGTCATCATGCAATTCTTGCAAGTTCCAGACAAAGAAAGAAAGACCACATATGAGAAAGCTTTACATGCACGTAAAGACCGCCTTGCCAGCCATCAACCCGTAGATTACTTCGGCCCATAAAGCTGTGTTAAGAGACGACACAGGCGAGGAGGGGGGGAATGTTAGTAGCAAGCTAACTCAAATACCATTTTTTGGAGCTCTCATTGTAAAAACATTTATTATTTTGATGAATCGAGAATATTGTAACTCCTATTTTCCAGATAAATATTGTAATTGATGAGCCGGGGCTACAAGCTTCCAGATTATATCAACCTGTCTTTAGTTAGAGCTCCCAGATTATTAGTTTTGACCACCAAAAACCTTGGCTAAGGTATAAAAGCCAATTTTTGTAAGTTTTTCATAAGTTTTTTGGATAATAGAAACACAACGTGAGCTAATGGCGCTCACTTCTCTCCTTCTCGCGCTTCCTACTCCCTCCCCCTCCCTGGTTGTCACATTGTTGTGGCCTAATTTCATCATAAGTAGGAATTTACACTTCAAAATAAAAAACTAAGTATAGGCGGGGTATTGGGGTACCATTGCTAAGCATTTAGATGCATTCGAGGTCGAAAACGACTAAGTCAAAAACTCACTACTATTAATAATCGCGATTTTTGCACTTGACCTAAAGTGAGTTTTGAGACCATAAGCATGTGTGCTTAGGTCTTATAAAAATGTCTTAGAAGTTTCGTTACATTTGGATGTCGTTTGATGCTGTAACGGATGTGATTTGTTGTCGATGACCGATTGGCTTTTGGTGATTGCAGTCACTTGAGTGTAGCCTGAGTTAGATGCGAGTTGTTTGTTGTTTCTCAAGAGATTGACAACCTCTTGTAGCCTCTATGCACTAGTGGAGTCAGCTTTGTCCCATGGATTGACAATTATATTCGTGGTTCTCGCTATGTCTGCAATAAGATAGGAGTGAGGTTAGACACCCGTCCCACAACCCTATACAAAAATATGAAATATTGTGCACATCCATAGCACATCCCTAGCTTGGTGCATAATCGGTGTAGCATTTGTTAGCTGCTGCTAACAATCCTACCAAAACTGGAGTATTGAAATATTAGGAACATTTGAACTAAAATTTGAGCCTTATAAGAAAGCAAAGTCATCCACTTATCAGAAAAAAAGGACTTGCATATAAGTATACCTTGTGGTGGTCAAAACGTGACACAAAAACACACAAAAATTGGGCCAACGACTTGGAAGAAAATTCAAAGATGGGCAAAGAAATATTTTCTCTCTTGTCGATGTAAAGAAAAAGCTAGATATGAATGGATTCTCTTCAATCTAGCACACGGAAATTTGTTACACAATACATAGATAGGTTTTGGCAAATTCTCTTTGCTCTTCAAAATGTGGAAATGTTGCTTCACTATCTTTTAATGTAAGCACATAACAGGGTTAGAGTATTCTCTTTGTGCAACTACATATACTTTGACATTGTTGGGGAAAAAAAATCGGGGCACCTCTATAGCAATATCTCTGACAATTAGCAACACTAGAATTCAATAACACAACAATATCAAAAGAGATCCCAGTAACCCTTAGCGTAAAATCACGTGATCCCTTGAGAATTTACTAGCATATGCCCACCCAAAAGATCACTATGGAAGCTAGGAAACATCTATGCCGGCATGGAATTATGGCACATGCCAACCAATGCACTTGAGGAAAAGAGATTCCCTCTTAACCCATTCCCTCTTAACCCATTCCCTCTTAACCCATTCCCTCTTCAAAACCACAATTTCAAACTGTACATACCCCACAAAACATGTAGGCTTCCACAATTTTCTCTACACCAAATTTTTTGCAGGTTGCCATAGCATGGACATTGTGGAAAACAAACTGGAACTTGAAAACCACAACTCCAAAAGGGATGCTTTGAATCTTGAAAAGATCTCTATAAGTTTTGCCACCATGTGCAAATTCGTGCGAATAGAAGGCTACCATAACACGACTATGTGTAAATTGGCACAAATAGAAGGCTACCATAGTCATGATGATTATTTCTGTCAGTTTTAATTCCACATTGATAATGCTTGTTAGTCCATTTTTGAAATGTCGCTTTTGATGTAAGTTAGCCTAAACCTGTGGTGGCTATAGTACTAGATTAGGTATCCCAGTTTCCATCTATAGCTCGTCATTAGCAAGAGGGCTCGAGTTCAAGACTGATGGATAGATTTTTGAGGTCTTTTGGGATTATCAAGGCTGGTAGCATATGATATAAGTTAACTGGTGTGTATGAAAGTGTCTAGTAATGAGTCGAAGCGAGAAAGAGAGTTTTATTAGAGAGAGAGAGAGAGAGAGAGAGAGAGAGAGAGAGAGAGAGAGAGAGAGAGAGAGAGAGAGAGAGAGAGAGAGAGAGAGAGAGAGAGAGAGAGAGAGAGAGGTCAAGACTCGCCAAAGTAGATCCTTGAGGTCTGGAAGAGGACAACTTCTCTTGCAAAGAGAAATTTTAACATCGAGGATGAGGTCTTGAAAGACCTTAATGGAAAAGATTTAAAACTAGAGTGCTTCGTCAGCCTGTATATAGGTACAAGCCTTCAAGGCGATTGCAATTAGAGAGAGCAAGCACTGAACAAGAGTATAGATCCGTAAAGGTGTGTGTGTGTGTGTGTGTGTGTGTGTGTGTGTGTGTGAGAGAGAGAGAGAGAGAGAGAGAGAGAGAGAGAGAGAGAGAGAGAGAGAGAGAGAGAGAGAGAGAGAGAGAGAGCACGTATTATTTGTTTTGCACAAATCTTCTTACGCCAAGTGAGTGTAAGTGACTGAAACGATTTGATGAAAATAGTATGCCAAAAAGTTGAGGAATTATGAACGGAAGATTGTATGTAGCATGCAATGATTTCTTTACAATGAAATGGACAAATCTTCTGTGGAGAAGAGGAGGAGGACTATATCGGTAAGATGCTCTTCAGAGTTGCGCGTGTGGGGAACTGGTTGACAGAAAAATAGAGCGAAACAAATTGTTTAGATGACTGAAGGTGGCTGGGGACCACGTTAGAGTAATTTAATTGTATAGTCTCGAGTAGGCCGAGCACGTCTGCAATCTGTACGAACAACATATAATGGTGTTTTGTGGAGCAACTAGCCAGCACGACGATGTCGATGGTGATTTGTCGACTGAGTGTATCCCAGGTGATGTAATGTGGATGCCATGGGGTAGGTGGTTGAACTGGCCATGGAATGAACTCGCTCCATTTATGCATGTAGTGTTTGAGGACCCGCTCTTGCAAATGTGGGTAAAGATAGTATTGGAACTTGTACATTGCAGTCTCAAATTCTGGCTGCTACTCAATCAGATCATCTGGAATTGGCCTACCCATTCTAAACTGAAAAGAAAAGTCATTTAAATCAAAACAGTTGATAAGTTGTCATGTCTGCCATAGTTTGAATGGAAAAAAAAGACATTGTTGTAGGCAATGATCAAAGTTATGTGACAAAGACAGTGAACAAAACAATGAAATGAAGACGGCAGAAGTTCACAGCTATACCTTGTTGTTTTTTTTCAAAAAATAATATTTTCTCAACCTTGGTGGATGTCCACAACAAACGTTATAACCTAATGCAGTTGTTGTCTTGTGTTGTTTAATATAGAAATATTCTAAGTTTCTAGCTTTATGAATATTGGTACTGGTTGCTAAAGTGGTAATTTCAAAATTGTCCTCGAAAGGAATGTGTGTCTGGATGTCCGCTCACATTCTCTTCGAAGGATTGCGCTTGTGCTGGCCAATGCGGTTATGGATGTTATTCGTAACTCCGATATATCTCCTATCATTCTTCGTGCAACGTATACTGTAGACTATGTATTCTTCCCGCGACGCTGCTTTTTCTGGGGTGGAAGGCCGATGCTTGTATCTGGTTGTTGACGAGTGTCTAAATCTGTAGTACATCCAGATTGGTTAGGTCAATAAAAAAATGACATTGCTACGGAGAAGTGAATGGAAGCTAGTGATACTTGTTATCCATGCTTGCCTTGGTCTATTGCAACTGGCTCGTATGGGGAGGCTGGTTGTCCATAATTTATTGCCTTGTGTTCGCTGTAGTGCCATGCTACCTTCTGGATTGTGATAGGTGGATTAGTTGCGTCGTGCGTGTGGTTTGCCGAAGTCATGAAATTTGTCAAGATAGCGGCACATTTTTCTTGAGTAGCTTTTGAAAGTTCAGCCAAGTCAATGTTGTAACCAAACCGCAGCTGCTCCATCGCGTACAATGTAATTCCTTCAGTTTTTGTGTCGAGGAGTTGTTGTGCTTCAACATTACGCAACATACTCTCATCATCCGCGTACTGGATATCAAGCTCTTCAAGTATTTGCTTCATGAGACTTGCAGGATGTAGGAGCAAGCTTGCTAGCACGACAGATAGAAGGCATTATATTTTCCTTTTCTAATAGTACCTGTTGTCATCCTTTCTGTGTTTGGTGTCGCCATCGTTTGGTCTAGAGCTTTATATCTTGCGTCGCATTTATTCATGAAGTTGCGACGTTCTTGAAAAGTATGGAACCCCTCAATATACGCATGGGGTTTCTCGCCTGCTGGGTTTGCCAATCTCATTTTCTTAGTCGTGAGGTAAAATCTCTTAGGTTGTGTCGCTGGTTGCGTTTCCTTTGCGTTGTTTGTGTATTGCTTGAAGAGCTGTACAACAAAACGAGTGATCGATTTGCATGTGTATACACAGGCAGATGCAAGATCAAAGAACCATGCAAAATGTACCGTGTTGTGATCCATTGTTTGATTCAGTTTCCTGCACGCTAAAAAAATTTATTTTGATGACATCTTGCAGTATTTCTGAAGCATAAGATCTGACAAACGTTTAAACACAAATGAATGAAGTGAAAAAGGGAAGAGCAGTAAATTTACAGAAGGTGGATCAGAGTGAGCAGGGGTGATAGGGAAGGTGTCTCAGCAGTGCAACATATTGACATGAGAAGTCCACAGAAGAGAAGACAAGCAGTTAAACAAAACTTCCTGCTTTATATAGAAGGCAGTTACAAGGCGATTTCATCTATTTAATAGAAACAGGAATTGATACTGAAGAGGGCGTAGGAAACATTCCTGGCTAGAAGTTCAAAAATCTAGATGGTGTGAACATCTCTGGCGTAGGTAGCTCTAGTAAATGTAGCCGGGTTCGCTCAGTGACGCATGATAGCATCACGTATAGAAGGCCAGGGGCGAAAACTTCTTTTACAATGAGCAAGACGTTGGAGTTGATTGTTGCGCCTTGGGACTTGTGTCCAATCATAGCGTAGGCGAGAGCTAGTGGGAATGTGGATTTATGGTACCAGTGTCCATTGAATGTCCGTCTGCTATGCTTGGACCGTCGACGCGTAAGTTCCTGTTTGGATGTGTCGAGTGTGACTTTGATTGCTTTGACGCCTCCTTCTTCATCTTGGAGGATTTCGTCTACGCGACATAGTGATCCATTGGCTGCTCCAATTGTTAAGTCTATGTTCTCTGTTATCAGCGCCTTTGCTCCTCTGCTATTCTATCAATTGCGTGGAAGTCGGGATCTTCAAACCATGCTTGGAGCTCAGGGACGTTGTGTGCGTTTGTCTTGAGGCCGATTTGGATGATGTGACTATGCCGATGGAAGCGTTCGAAGAGAAGGTTATTATAATATCGAGCGTCACTCTTGTGTGTGCAAATGATTGTCATATTCCTATCCATGTGTTGCTCTATTTGATCCTGCGTTATGATGCGGTCACCGAGCGCATCGTGGATCTCTTTCTTTGTGGGGAGCCCGACTCTTATTGTATTGAGGAACTCTATGAAAGAGATATCTTTTGCATGGCGCACTGAGCAAGACATAATGTACGTAGTAGCAATGGACCAATAAGTGGAGCTTGTGATGTGGCATGAGTAGCAATGATCACTTTGATGCCTGCATACCGGCGGCAACTGTGCCAAATCACCGAACAAGAAGAGCTTTTTATCTTTGAATGGGTCTAGCAGTGTGCCGTTGGTGACATTCACAATTTGTCGTACTATGAGATCAAAAGTTTGCTTTGTCAACATAGAAATCTCGTCTATGATAATCGTGTCTGCTTCTTTGATACTGACGTATTTGTCATCAGTTTCAGAGATTGACAGGGGATACTGCTGTGTGCGCACCGGTATCTTGAATTGGTAATGGACAGTTGTTGCGATGCTGCTTAACCTCGTGGCCGCTGCACCAGTCAAAGCAACGAGTATGACAGTTTTCCCTTGCATTATAAGTTGGCTTGTGATATATCTTATGAGGACGCTTTTGCCACTGCCAGGAGTGCCTGTGATCACAGGCAGACCACCCTTTGCTACTGTGAGCTTCTTGTAGATCTCTGCTTGTTCAGATGTCAGTGACGCGTTCTGGACGTTTTGAAGCTCGTTTAGAAGGGCAGAGATACGAGAAGTCGTGTCCTGTTGCTCATAGTCTGTTTGCACATCTGGAGATTGAAATGAGGTAGCCTTTGTTGAGGATGCCTTCTGTAGTATCATATTCTGAAATTGGTGTGTTTGATCTGTCGTGAGCATATTTCGTTGTGTATACTCTGTGATGTACATCTCAAGGTCCTCATCTGTCAGTATCAAATTTCTAAGTTTGCACTCAAGATAGTATGACCTGGACGTGTTCTCCGGTGAGAGCAGCTGGGATTCGTTTCTGAAGGTGATCCTCTTTAGCAGCACGTTGTAAAAGAAAGCCTCCGGATGATGCCCTGGGTGGAAGTCTGTGAAACGGACCAGTTGGTGTTGCCGCTCCAGCGATTGGCCGTAGGTGTTTGCCTCTGAAATACTTTTTTTTCCTTTTTTTCCCTTCGTCACTGTGTAATTCTTGTGGAAGTCGTAGAACGTAAGATTCTCCAGACTTTGTGGTCGTGCACAGTACAGATCGACAGGGTGCAGCACGACATCATTGTTGTGAGAAATGATTCGTTGTCGTAGTGCCGGGGGTGATGAGTCGACATATTGGACGGTGTCACTCTTTGAAATGATTGGGATTTGCAAACAATTTAATGCCACTTTTGTTGCTGAGATAGGCTTCGACAGTAAAGATGCTTAGATCAGCTTCAATTTCATAGTGTCAAGGCCACCTAGGCCTAAGCGCTCTGCATCTTCTGAGCGGATGTTGAGATGGCCCATTGGTTCAGTTTTGAGTGCATACTTCAGGAGGTAATAGGACAATGATGAATTGGTGACCCGCTGTATATTCATATGTGCACCCCATAGTAGAAGCAGTGTAGGGTGGTATGGTACGACATTTCTGTCTTCATGCCGGGGCCTGAAGTATTGCCATCTGTGATTTTGTTCGTTGAAGACTGGGTTTGGATTTGGCTGCGCATGAAATGGAAAACCGTGTTTACATACTCCATCTCTTTGACCGTGGTAACAACTTGTACGACACTTGTGAAGTTGTTTCCTGAGCACGAGTTGTCGGAGGCGGCTCACTTCTGGCAAAACCACAGTGCTGGTTTCTTGCGGGATGTATGCAGTTATCTTAGCAGATAGTTGCTCTTTCTCTTCTTCATGCATCCACAGTATGACATGAGCATGCAGTGATCCTCTATTTTGGACCTCATATCTAACCAAGTGGTGTTGCACATGACCCAACACACCTTTCGCAAGTATATATTTGGACATAAGCATTTGGAATTTAGTGTGGAAGGTGAGGGCGCATTCGACCGGGCAGTCTGTCCAAGTGAAGGAGGCGTTCAAATGACGTGCAATTAGCTCGATCGTGTCAATCTCAGGCCATCTTGTGTCTGTGACCTCATCGGCAGTGAAAGTCAAGAAGAAATCAGGCATTCCCCATTCGTCCACCATTGCTATCAAGTCCTTTAGGTTCTTGCGGTGCCACGAGCAGGAGCCTGGCATGCTGGAAGGGGTGCTGTACCGCAGCACATGTCTCACAGTGTCCTTGTCAGTTGCTGTACGATTGGCCTTCTTGTAGTTGTCAATGTTCCTTTGCACCAAGCTCGTGTGTGTATTGTTAGCCAACATAAGAGCCTGCTTTACTTGGTACATTATGAGCAGGTATGGCTTGTACAGGGTGTAAACGGAGAACAAAGTCGATGCACGTATCTTTACATATATAATGAAGTTGATTGTACCATCATATTGGCCTTTCCCGAAAGGAAACAGGAATGGAAACGCTGCCGTCTCTGTTGTGATGTTGTTCACGGAGCTTGATGCGGCAGGCATGCCGTTGGGCTTGAAAGTAACTGTTCTCTCAAGCAATTGTTGACGGCCACGGAGCTGCAGAGAAGCAAATTTGTAAGTATCGCTAGCGGTGAATGCTCTTCTCCTGGCTAGTTCAACGATGTTTTCGATGATACCAAACATCAAACTCGTGTCAAGCTGCGCCATCAGTGCAAACGATGCGTTGTCTTGTTGGTGCTGAATGATCTTGCTCACACTATCTTGACTTAGTATGCAGAGGCCAAGCTTCTTATTCGGTCGTTCAGCCATCGACATGTACTTCTGTAGTACGAAGTTGTTCTCAAGATTGAATGCAAGTATGTCTGCCACTTGTGATGTAGCTAGGTCTTGCTCTGTGAAGGTTTTTCTATGCTCTTTACTCCATGACAACAGAGGGTTATCTAATATTGAACGTCTGTCTAGTGGACCACGTGCAATTGTTGTCACTGTTGAGATGGCGTTGATAGATATGTCAATGACGCTCAGTAGCTGTATGTGAAGCTGATTTCCGTTCAGTATTCTTCTTTTGTAGTCTGGAAGTAACGACACACAATATCTATGACGTGCAGTTGAGTTCTCACAAGCGGAGCACTGCACCCATTGTGTTTCTATTTGTGTAGCCTCTAAGCTGGATACCAGTAGACTGCTAGCAAACATTGCAACCGATGTCTCATCTGGAGCTTGAGTACAATGAAAAGAGGCACTTCTTTGGATGAAAACTACACCACAAACAAAGCATATGCTTAAAGGTCTGAATGTCGTTGCTATTTTTGAACTCCATCAGTGTACTAAATTGACGATATCAATCCATGATTGTGAGCATGGTAGAAATCTAGCCTTCTTCTTGATTGAAGTGCGATGTCTCGCTTTCGATCTACTGAGGTGTATACTACGCTTTCGGTGATGGTCCATTGGAGGCTTCAGTCGGACTCAATCTTAATGGTTCAATGCGATCAGAACCTTGTGATATTTAGTTACTAGTCACGGCTAAGCAACGAATAGTTCAAGCGTTTGAAACAACTTTGTATAGGGTTCCTGGTGCTGGATTGCGCTGTTGTGGGGTTTCGGACTGAGAAGAGGCAAGCGGTAGCTGATTTCTTGAATGTCCCTTGCAAAGAATAAGTACGAAGCGTTAGAAAAGTAATAGCACAATGTTTAAGGTTCTGAGAGTAATCTCATTATTTGTATGTGTTCTTTATCTCGTATGTTATATAAAAAAAAGAAAACGTGCCCGTGTCCCTGCACGGGGGAGTTTGCACAGTCCTCCCCAATTTTTATAATACGAGGGAACGTGCCATTTCCACGGCAGCATGCAATTTTTGGTGTGTTCTTTTTTACTGTGTCCTCAGCGTTCAAGATTAAAATGTGGCACTTTGTACTCACCGCACGTTGGAATATGTCGTCGTTGCAAATGTAGAGGAGTTGCGTCCAAGTTTCTCTTGATGTGTCTGCAATGAAACACGGTAGAGTTAGGCCATAAGTAGTTGCGCCTGCAAAAATGAGACGAGTAAGGTAGTTGAAGGTGGACATACACACATAGCTGCTATAATTGCTAGTGAGACCCCTTTATCCTCAGCATGGACACCCCCTACCCGTGCATAATAACTCTCCCCTCCTAGACGTTGCAGAAGGTGGGCATGGTCTCGAAACATCAAATTAGTTATCCATGCAAGATGCACTAGCACGTTCTCTATGGCCCTCAAGGTCCTCCAACTACTCTTACCGACAACATGCAGTAGATCGTATTGCCCCAACGCTACTACCATACCCTGCATCATCGCCACAAACCTTGGAGCATTGAGTTTTAGGGCACCACGACTCTGTCTAGTGGGTATAGTGGGCCAAGGTGGGCTCGGCAAAGTGACGCTCTTGGCTCACATTTCAGAAGAGATGCAACAATCGCAATGTGCATTCAATCATGTGGCACATGTGGAATTTGTGAATGAAAGCCCTGATAGTATGGGGATCAGAGAGACGCAATCATCCCTGTTGTGGCAATTAGGAGGTCAAGCCATATACTTCCAAAGTGTGCTGGCGGGGAAAGGAAAATTGAAAGAAAGGCTGGAAACTCTACAAACATTAGGAGCATCTGTATGCATCGCCATCGCCAATGTCTGGAGAGCACAAGACTTGGAAGATCTGCTTCCTGCAAGATTTTCAACTCTTCTACCATCACTCCATATTTTCATCATAATCACATCATGAGCGACGAGTATAGTGGACATGCTGAGTTCTCACCGAGGGGAAATTCTCAGGTTCTGACATTGAAGCACCATATGTGCAGAGCCACGTGCACTCAAAAAAGAGGCGATTCCCCTATGACTGCATCGTATCAATAGAGGTATTTTCCATGTACGTGGCAACAAGATCAGCAAACATCTTGCATTTGGTATATGATGATTGCCTCAGATAAACAAATTACCCATAGCTGCTGAGAAAATCGATCTCGCAAATACATAGCAGCACACTGGGAGCCGATCAGAGTCACCCACGAGCATAAGTGAAGTGGTGTGACTTAACTTTCCACATTTGAGCAACAGAGACCAACATTAAATCTCAGAAAAGCAACACACATACATACTTTGGAACTTGCATACATATACATTATTGTATGCACAAAGAATCACAAGCATCGAGCCATATCCAAACTTGTCAAAAACGACAACGTCTCGTGATGAATCAGATGTATCCAATGCAAAATTGCTCAAGAGATTTTACAACAGACTTGTAGGCAGTCAATTTCGCTGCCAGACTTAAACTCATACACATAGCCCCAAAAGTGTAGGAAAGAACCAGGCTAAAGGTTTTTTCTCCTCCTTGTGATCCTTGCATCTGAAGTGATGCTTCTCCATCTTGTCAGACCCATCTGCCTTTCTTGTTAGCATGTGATGGGTATTCTAAGCAATCTTTTTAGGACTCAGACATGGTGCACACTTTGTACTATCATAGAGCATAGAATTTTAAGTCATCCATAGCAAAATCGTTGGGCCTACTCTATCAGTGTCTCTTAATGGGATAAGTCACCGAAGGCGAAGTAACCCAAAACTTCTTCAAGTAGATGTCTAGGTTCTAGCAGGCTCATTTGGCATACGTGTCAACAAAGGCAATGCTAAGTACGACATATCTTTTCAACAGCCTCTGAATAATTTTTTGTGCCCTTATCAACATCTTGCATAGAGGCACATGCCTGCAAGATGCACACGTAGGTACATGCCTCTCTTTTTTTGTCGGTAAGAAGCGATCATGGTTTTTGACTAAATAGCAAGGCAATTACAAGGTTCAGCGGCATCTTAAATTTTGACAAGCACCATACTATCATCCCTACAAAATTGGGCTATCGGGCACAAAAGCAATCATACTAATCAAACAAATTAACTGAAACCCATATCGTCATCGCTTTCTTCCTTGGGTTCCTCCTTTTTCTCTTCAGCAGGTGGAGCGGCAGCTCCACCTCTAGCAGACACGGCTGCACCCGCAACAGCAACAAGAGCACCACCTCCACCAGAGCCAACATTGGTGATCAGGTCTTCGACAGTGTGCTTTTCCAATAACTTAGCAAAGTGTGCAGGCCAATATGCCTCTACTTGCACGTTTGTTGCTGCTATTTTCTCTGCAGCACGCATGAAAGATGATTTGCGCAGCCAACACAAAGTTGGAAGGCAAGTAGAGAGAGAGAGAGAGAGAGAGAGAGAGAGAGAGAGAGAGAGAGAGAGAGAGAGAGAGAGAGAGAGAGAGAGAGAGAGAGAGAGAGAGAGAGAGAGAGAGAGAGAACCTGAAGCTGAAAGAGAACGTGAGCCTGGCTGCTAGAACTCTAAAGCGACTTGCACGTCATCAATCGTGGTGACAAATTTCTATTCAATACCCTGCGTACTGTGGAGAGCGTAGTCGATGTAGCTGTTTTTATTTATACTTCGTTAGCTTTTGACGACGCAGCTTGTTTTTAGCGTTGGAAATAGCTGCCACGTGGGTGAATGGGAGGGGAGAGATGTGAAAATCTCCACTATGCTAACGAAGTAAAAAAAAACCAACAAACAAAATTTGAATTTTTTGGTCGTTATGGAGCAGAGCAACGTGAAGAGGGGTGTCCAGGGAGTTTTTCTTTTGCGAGCAGGAGATTGTAGAGAACGTATGTGTGTGTTATGCTTGACTGCGTGTGTGTGTGATTGTGTGTGTGTGTGAGAGAGAGATATATTTTTGTCATATTGTAGCACCGTTTCTTGTTGAGGGCAAGATAGAGAGATTATAGAAGCTGACAGAGGGAGAGCGAGTAGGATATTTTGTGTTTGTATGTGATTCATATAGAGAGAGAGAGAGAGAGAGAGAGAGAGAGAGAGAGAGAGAGAGAGAGAGAGAGAGAGAGAGAGAGAGAGAGAGAGAGAGAGAGAGAGAGAGAGAGAGAGAGAGAGAGAGAGAGAGAGAGAGAGGGGAAGTTTTTCCATGCTGTAGCGCAAGTTGTTTGAGAGCAAGAATCAAAGAGATAGAGAGACAGGATGACTACGAGAGAGAGAGAGAGAGAGAGAGAGAGAGAGAGAGAGAGAGAGAGAGAGAGAGAGAGAGAGAGAGAGAGAGAGAGAGAGAGAGAGAGAGAGAGAGAGAGTAATTGCAGTATTGATTGAGTGTGAGTTAGAGAGAAGGAAAATTTCATTTTGTTGTAGTTATGATACTTAAAAGATAGAGAGAGAGAGAGAGAGAAGAGAATCAATTGCAGAGAGATCTTCGACCATAGTGTGTGTGTATTTGCTTCATTCAAAGTGTGTGCATTATCTTGTCTTGTCTCTCTGTGGTCTAGTGCAATCCCATCGCGTTGGCATCTTGGAGAGAGAAACAAACCTGCAATAGTGGAGTGATGAAGAAGTAGAGAGAGAAAGGAAAGTTTTAGAATCTAATTTATGTGTGTTTAGGAGAGAGAGAAAGGAAAGAATTGAAAAAGCACGGAATAGAGGAAAAAGTGAGAGAAATGGATTTTGGGAGCAATCGTGAGCAAAAGGGAGCTTGATATTGAGAGTGGGTATGTGTGAATAAAAAAAACTACAGAGAGAACCAATGAGGGAGAGAGAAATTTCAGTTTTCGAATGAGCAAAGAAGACGACACCACACATAGAGAGAGTTTCCGTGTGTTTTTGCTCATTTTGGAGCCTGTTTTGGTCGTAAACTGTTCATCCGAGGTCGGATTTGAGCACTTTGACATTGTAGACTAGGGTTTTGGGCCGTTTCGGACGCGATGGCGCTGTCCATTTTGCCAAATTCCTCACTCTTTTCCTGCTGTTTTTCTGTGTAAGTTTCTCCTATGAGCGAAGTTTTTGCTCTAGTTTGTGATTGTATCTGGCTTATTTTACCCATATTGTGTGAGCTATTTGCCCCATTGGTGTTGGCCCAAGCTCAATTGTATCTAAACATCAGAAATTCTCCTCTTTTGAGCTGAGTTTTTTGGGTGTGTGTGTGTGTGTGTGTGTGTGTGTGTGTGGAGTGGGCAAGTGGATAGTCTCTCTCCTCTCACTCCAGAGGTGTGTTCCTTGTCTCGGCCAGGTGTGTTGTCTAAGCCCAGTGGTGCCCCATAGTGTGTGTGTGTGTGTGTGTATCTTCCCAAGAGTGTGTGTCGGGTCGTTATAGAGGCACTGTGTGTGTTTTCATCTCGCTCACAGCGTCAACCAAGAAAGAGGACAAAACTGTCTCGATTGAAAAAGCTCCCTCTGAGGAAACAAGAGAGAAAATAGGCTCGACTCTGTTACCATATACATGTGGTAGTGATGTGTGTGAACACACTAGGACCGCCGGGGCATTTTTTCCCTCTTTAGGAGGTTTTTTCCCCCATGCATTGTATATACGTCCATCACTCTAGGGCTATCTATCTTTCCATTGCACACTAAGTAACACACTCTCTATTGTGTGTCTTGAGCTTCCTTCGTCTTCTCCAAGCTGTGTGTGTTTCTATGCAACCCTAATTCCAACAATTGGTATCAGAGCAGGTCACGTCCTCTCGGGCTCTTCCTTGGTTTTCCTATTCCAAGATTTCCCAATTTTTAAGTTCCTTGCCTTGAGTTTTCCCTCTTGCTCTAATTTTCCCTATCCCCTTTTCCTAACTTTGCTTTTCCCATTGATTGTCCACTATTAGCTTGGAATCCCTCTATTTATATCTCCTCAACCACGTAGCTTTTTACCTTGACATATTTCTACCTTTTTCTTGTAACTATGATGCCATCCAAAAGCTTAAATTGCTTTTGCTTTGTTTTCTAAAAAATCTTGCATGGGAGCCACACTTTATGATGCGGTAGATTGATGATGAAAGTGCACAAAATTTGTTGATTCCTGTGCCAATAGGTAGGGCCTTGTCACCATGGAGCTTTTCTATTTCTTGTTTGAGGTTGCAACAAGATATGGGCAACCCTACTTTGCAAGCCGAAGTTACTCAACAAATTCATGCTTATTGGATTTCCCTTCCTCTCCAAGAGGAGAGAGAGCTTCTTGACGAGAATCCCAGAAGAAGACTCTCTCCCATAAGAGAGGAGGAATCCAAAGAACGAGAAAGAAGCAAATGACTAAGTTCCTCTGAAGATGTGGCTCCACGAAGACAGCAGTGTAGACGATCAAACTCCTCCCAAGAGGAAATGGTCAACCCATAGTCCTTCTCCTTGTCACTCCGCGAAATGGAGGAGATGAAACAAAGGAAGAAAAGGGCAATAAAGAGATCACCCTCTTCTCCTTCTTCTTCACATTCCTCCTCTTCCGATGAAAGCAAAAACTATTCTCCTAGAGAATCCAAGAGGAGAGGACATCACAAATCCTCCCTACGTGGAGAAGGTCCCAAAAGCTTAAGAAGTTCAAAGAGGGAGAAAAGAGTATCTCTTTTCTGGCACCTTTGGTGTCACCGACAAAGTATTGGCCTTCATCCAACAATTTGATGCGGCTTTTGGAGACGAGGTCTTCACAAAGTCCTCCAAGCTACGTCATGTAGCAATGCACTTCCAAAAATTTTATCTTTAATGGTGGGCTAGCCTTCATGGTCCATGGTGAAGTCCCAAAGACATGGAAAACTCTACGAGTTTCCATCATGAAACAATTCCTTAGAAGTGATGCAAAGGACAAAGTGCTTACCGAATGGCGGAGTTTGAAGCTTCTCTCCAATGATTCTATCCACAAATATGTGGACAAATTTTGGGATTTACATCTCAAAGCCACAGTCTCTCAAAAGATAGAGGTCACCAAGCAAAATCAATAATTCTATGTGGTATTACCTGAAGAAATGGCCGAGTATGTCAACTCTAAACAGCCTGGTTCTATCATCGAAGTAATCCACTAGACTATGGTTGCTTCGCGCATCAATTTTCAACAAGGGGCTAAAAGGAATGCCAAGCCCATGGAAAACAAAGATCAAAACGATGCAAAGGGGAAGAACAATGCCCAAAACTCTTCCTAAGGCAATCCCAACAACAACAATGCCAAGCCCATGGAAAACAAAGATAAAAATAAACTCTCTCCTGAAGAGCTAGAAGCTTTTCGTAAGGACCACAAATGCTTTAAGTGTGGGGACCAAGGACATGGCTATCATTCTTGGCCCAAATTAAATGCCCGCAATGAGACTCCTAGAGCTTCCACGGTCAAAGATCCAAAAGAGGATGCTCATTGCAAAGGATCACCTCTCTCCTATGCTTGGGGAAAGGTAAGGGAGAATGATGCCTTCATCCTGTTTGACCCTGGCTCTACTCACAATTTCATATCCACGGAGTTGGCCACAAAGTTAGGCATTCAATCTCAGGCTTCATGTCCAAGGCTATGTTGACAAAGAAGATTTCTTCATCTCCCCTCTCAAGCATGAAGATGTCATCCTAGGGGCACCAGTTGCTCCAGCACACGCCTGCTCACTTTCTCTGATTTCAGTGAGCTTTAGCGAGCGTTCGCAGGTCGACGAAAATTTTGGGTAAGCTCGAAGAGCTTGGTCTGCTCAGAATTTTGATTTGGACTCATTTCGGCCTCCGTTTCCACTATAGGCAGTACTGCACAGGCTATTTCGTCATTTTGTGCAAAATTTCTGTCAGTGCTGTTTTCTGCATAACAGGTGCCCTATAGTCTTCTACGGTTTGTGCTATATAGCACAGGTTGTTCTCGCTCCGTTTCTCCTATTTTCGGGTAGTTTTCACATCAGGTACAGCATTTACCATGGCTGACAACAACAACACAGATGTGTTCAAGATGTTTGCTGCTGAGGACAGGTTGGATGGGGACAACTACCCTATGTGGGCTTATATGATGCAACATGTTCTTGTGTCAAAGGGTGTCTGGAACATTGTGCAGGGCATTGATGTACGTCCTGGTTCCGAGGATGTAGGTGATGTTGAGGATGTTGCAGGTCTTGCTGCAAGGATTGCAGCTATTAGAGTTGTTTTGCCTACGGTAGAACAAGCTCGTTGGGATGTTAAGGATGCGCAGGCTCATGCATTGATTGCATTGTCTGTGAAGCACACCATTGTTCCTCACATCTGTTCAGCAAAATCTGTAAAACAGGCTTGGGATATTTTAGCAGGTCTTTATGCAAGCCGCAATGAGGCTAAAATTGCTTTGCTGCGTAAAGAGTTGGAGTCGAAGATTATGCATCAGGAAGATGATATGGACACTTTCCTTGCTAGTGTCAAGGATATCAATGAGCTTATTTCTGTAGGTGAAGTCATTTCAGACAGTTCCCTTGTGCAAACTGTTCTTGATGCCTTACCAGATTCCTACCAGACTTTTGCTAGTACTTGGAGACTTATGACCCAAGGAAATCCTGAAGTTGTCAAGTTTGATGTATTATGCACATTGCTGTTGTAAGAGTCACTTTCCAGAAAAAACAGGACTAAACAGCGTGCAGTTGAACAGGCTTTTATTGCTTCTCAAAGAAAGGGTGGTAACAGTAATGCAGCCACTTCTTATGGTTCTATTGCGAGTGGCAAAAATTCTGTTCCTAATGCTTCTGCTGGCAGCACTTCGTCTGGCAATTCTGGTGATAAGGGCAAAAAGAAGATGTGTTGCCATTATTGTAAAGCCAATGATCACTTGATCAAGTCGTGTCCTAAGTTGAAGGCCAAAGAGGCTAAGAAGAAAGAGGGTGGTTTCACTGCAAATGCTGGTTCCACTACAAATGCAGCCATTGTTGAGTCTTCTGTGAAAGGAGACTGTGATGCTGATGTTGATGCAGAATGGGCTTTTAGCGCAGAGTGCACTTACAATCCTGCTGTCCATGATGCATGCTTGTCAATTGCTGCAGATTCACATGTGTGGTATTTCGACAGTGGTGCTACAAAGCACATTACCTCACATCGTGAATTGTTTACCTTTCTTGAGTTTGTCCCTCATGGGAATTCAGTCACTTGTGCCAACAACGCCTCTTATCCAGTTCAGGGAGTTGGAAAGATTATGCTCACTACTGCTAATGGCAGTTCCTTTACACTTGTTGATGCACTTTATGTACCTGGGATCAAGAAGAATCTCTTGTCTGTATCTGCACTTGCTAGACTTGGACTTGTAGTCAAATTTGTGGATGAGAGATGTACAGTTCATGATCTCCGTTTTGGTGATGAAATTGTTGCATCTGGGCTTTTGTGCCGTGGGCTTTATAAGCTCACTTTGTATGACAAGTGTGGACAAAATTTTGCAAATGCTGTTGCAAATTCAAGGGCTATTTCAGATGCAAAACTTTGGCATGCACATTTTGGTCATCTGAATTTTTCCAGTTTGCTGCGTTTGCAGAAATCTGATATGGTTGCTTCTTTGCCGCCTCTTGAAGCACCTGTCAAACATGTTTGTGAAGGCTGTATTTTGGGTAAGATGCAGCGTTCTAAATTTCCAAAGGATGGTTCAGTTCGGGCCACATGCAGGTTGCAGCTTGTGCATAGTGATAATTTGTGGGCCCATGCAAACTCCGTCCTTGGGCAATTACCTGTACTTCGTGACTTTCATTGATGATCACTCCAGGCATGCATGGGTATTTCCGCTTAAAGCAAAGTCCGAAGTTTTTATGTGCTTCAAAAAATTTCTGGCTATGGCTGAAAATGTGTCGAAATGTACTATGGGCACCCTCCGTTACTATCGAGGGGGGGAGTATATGTCTCATGAATTTAATGCATTTCTGGCTAGTCGTGGGATAAAACACCAATGTAAAGTGCCTTATACACCTCAGCAAAATGGTGTTGCTGAGAGGAAAAACAGGTCACTGACGGAAATGCACGATGTATGGTCAAAAGTCAAGCTTTGTCGCATTCATTTTGGCTTGAGGCCATTATGTGTGCCACTTATGTACTTAACAGATGTCCTACGAAAGCTTTGCAGTCTATTACTCCATATGAAGCATGGCATGATAGAAAACCTTCTATTGAGCACATGCGTGTTTTTGGCTGTTTGGCATATGCTTTGGTGCGACAAGTGCAGCGCAGAAAATTGGATGATAAGACTGTCAAATGTATTTTTGTTGGTTATAGTGCTGAAAGCAAAGGTTACAGGTTGTATCATCCGCAAACAAAACGTATTCTAGTTTCTCGGGATGTAGTGTTTGTGGAAGATTCTGTTCAGCCCTTGCTGTCATGTACTAGAGACAGTAATGTAAGCTCACAAGACATTTATGACACTTTGTTGCCTCTTTTCAGTGGTGGAAATACGAATGTAAGTTACAATGAGGCAAATGTACAGCCTATTGGTGTTTCTTAGTATGTTCTAGATCAGCCTATTACTGATGCATATGTACATGATGTACTTGATGAGGAAAGGGCTGAAAATGAATAGGCTAGAGGTATGCCAAAATGGCTGGTGCACACTTTGCGTGACAGTAAATTGGATGCACCTTTGTCTAGTCGTACTCGTTCAGGCTCTCGCCATGCATCTTATGCATCAGATTGGTATGCTTTGGCTGTGTCTAGCTTACATGATGTTGAGGAGCCTCTGACTTTTGATGAAGCACAAAATTCAGAAAATTGGATGGCTGCCATGCAATCAGAATATGATGCACTTATAGAAAATGACACATGGACTTTATGTGATTTGCCTCCTGGCAAAAAGGCCATTGGTACGAAGTGGGTTTACAAGTTGAAACGCAAGCCGGATGGTGAGATCGATCGCCATAAGGCTCGACTTGTTTCAAAGGGTTATGCACAGCAAAAAGGCATAGATTATGAAGAGACTTTTGCTCCCACTTGTCGTATGACTACTGTGCGTTTTCTATGTGCATTGGCAGCTCATTTTGGTTGGGATGTACATCAATCAGACATTGTTATTGCTTTCTTGAATGGTGACATATTTGAGGAATTTTATGTAACGCAGCCTCGCGGTTTTGTCATAAAAGGACAAGAGGACAAAGTGTGCAGATGTAAGAAGGCTTTGTATGGGTTGAAGCAATCTCCTCGTGCTTGGTATGAGAAAGCTGACACTCATTTGGTCAAACAAGGCTTTCGTAACAGTCCAACACAAAGCACATTGTATGTAAAGCGTGAGGGTGATGTACTTCTCATTGTGGTTCTTTATGTTGATGATTTGCTGATCAATGGACCAAATGAGAGACATATTGCTGAATTTAAGGCTGATTTGAATGCTACTTTCAAGATGAAAGATTTGGGGCTGTTGCATCATTACTTGGGTATACAGTTTAAGCAGTGTGATGGTGGTATTGCCTTGTGTCAGAAAAGTTACATAGAGACATTGCTATGTAAGTTTGGACTTGACGATTGCAAACCTATTGCCACTCCCATGGAAACAGGTTTGAAGTTGAGTCTACATGATGTTGGCGATCCTACTGATGTCACTCTTTACCAAAATGTTGTTGGTTGCCTCATTTATGTATGCAACACGAGGCCGGATATTCAGTTTGCAGTCTCACAGGTCAGCAGATTTATGCATAGCCCAGGGTCTAAGCATTGGCAGGCTGTCGAGACGATTTTCTGCTACCTTAGTGGCACTTTACATCTTGGCTTGTTTTATCCCAAGGGGGGATCATTGCCGCCATACTTACATGCTTTTTCGGACTCAAATTGGGCTGGTTGTTTTGACACGCGAGTGTCCACAAGTGGTTTTTGTTTCATGCTTGGCAGTTCATGTATATCATGGTTGAGCAAGAAGCAACCTACTGTGGCCACTTCGAGTTGTGAGGCTGAGTACAGGGCAGTCTTCACAGCTACAGTTGATGAGTGTGTATGGCTCAGACGCCTTATGGCTGATTTGGGTGTTGGACAGGACACTGCCAACACTATCTACACTGACAGTCATAGTGCATTGGCAGTTGTGAGGAACCCAGTTTTTCATGCTCGCACAAAGCACATTGAGGTGCATTACCACTATGTTAGGGAGAGGCTCTCAACAGGAGAGATCAGCTTGGCTTATGTGCCAACACAGGACAACCTTGCAGATCTTTTCACAAAGGCATTGTCTCGTGAGAAGCTTGAAGCTTTCCGCAAAGCTTTGGGCTTACTCCCCTTTGTGGACTATTCTTGTCCTCAGGGCATGGCACTTCCCTGTACTCATGTGCCAGCTCTCGTTCACCGCATCACTCCAGGGGGGATTTGTTACCATATACATGTGGTAGTGATGTGTGTGAACACACTAGGACCGTCGGGGCATTTTTTCCCTCTTTAGGAGGTTTTTTCCCCCGTGCATTGTATATACGCCCATCACTCTAGGGCTATCTATCTTTCCATTGCACACTAAGTAACACACTCTCTATTGTGTGCCTTGAGCTTCCTTCATCTTCTCCAAGCTGTGTGTGTTGCTCTGCAACCCTAATTCCAACAAACTCAAGGGGACACATTCGAGGTAAAAACCCTGAAAGACGGGGTTCCTCAGGGTTCCATCTATACGAACGCAAATAAGGCGTCAAGTGCATCTGCCGCTCACAGGCCAGGTGTTTCGTTTGCTAGCATACTTAAGGGGCCTAGCTCTAATGATTATGGAAAAGGCTCAGCAGAAGGGATGTTGAGTGAAGGGGATATCGAAAAACTGCAAAATACAAGAGCTAGACTTCAGAGAGAGCTCACGGAAGTCAACAAGAAGATTGAGTCCGGCCCTAACAACAACAAAAGAACTTGCTCCCAAACAGAATACAGTGGGCTAGTAGAAGACGGTTTGGCAGATCGAGCCTTCTCTGCTTTAAAAAAGTCTCTACCGCAGCAGGTGGAGGTAGCCAAGGCTATTACTGTAGCGATTCCACCAACGCTAATCAAAAAACAGTTAGCTAGGAAAGCTAAGCTAACTCTTATATTTGGGTTCAGTGGAAGAATCCCGAACAGGTTTGAGATGATTCAATGGCTTCAGGGCCCTCAAATTCTTGGCCATGGAGGAGCAGTTGAAAGTACTTCTTACCTAGCTAAAGGGTTTTGTTCAGTGAGATTCAAAGAGGCCTCCGATGTGGAACAGTTACTTGACAAAGGGCCCCTAGTATGTAATAGGACTACGGTTTGTGTGGTGCCTTGGGAGCCAGTGTTCGATTCAGCTGAATCTCTTCAAGGGTTTCATCCGGTCTGGGTTGAGTTTGTGGGACTACCTAGTTGGCTATGGGAAAATCTCAGGATGCTTGCTGGTCAACTGGGCACTCCCTTATTTATACCTAACAAGAGAGGGTTTGGCAGAACCTCAAACAGGGTTTGTATAGGCTGGGATGTGTCTAAAATGCCACCTAAGAGCATGGTTATCAATGTCGGAGTTGGGCTTGTTACTATTCCGCTAAACTTTGGAACATACTTTGGAGCATGTTTTGAATGCAACAACTTTGGACACTTCGCCAAGGATTGCCCCTTGAAGACTAATGGTACTGCAACTCTAGCAGCACAGGGCCCTAGAAAAATGGAAACCCCGATGGAAGGGTTGGAGAAGCAAGGAGGCAGTAATGAAGGGGCAAATGAAGGGAAGGATAAAGGAGGTATGATAGGTGACAAAATAGATATGAAGATGTAGGGAAAGGTTGTGGACGAATCGATTCCCATGCAACGAACCTCCGAAGGTGCAGGCAATAATAACAGGTTCATTACTCCCGCTGCTACCCCAAAATTTATGACAGTGACGGCAGTTCAAGTCCCTGGTCTGAAAAGAGACAAAATGGTGAAGGAAGTGGCAAGAGACTCCAAAGTGCTTCAAGTTGTAAGAACACTTGAGGTGAAAGGCTGTAATCCATCCTCCACCCCTGGGAGAGGAGGGGGTTCACTATCCCATTGAACAATCCATTTGCAACACTGCAAGAAAAGAAATCCCTTGACCCCCGGATTCTCCTAGGGCCAAGGAGACGCGCGCGGGGGGGGGGGGGGGGGGGGGGGGGGGGGGGGGATGATTTGGATGCTGAAGAATTCGTTCCTCTGTCTCCTCATTACAGATGGAGTCACTCACTATCCAATATTGGAACGTAAAGGGGTTGAAAATCCGTAAGAAGAGTACTCTATTTTGGGAAGAAATAAAAAAGGAGAAGACAAGCAACTGCTGGGCCATCCAGGAACACCACTTAGATGCCCATAGCAAGAGAAAGCAGGTGCTAGGAAAGAAACTGGTATTCTATGGAGAAGGAAGTAACGGTTTCAATGGCGTCCTCAGCATTGTGGACAGAGAATTGGAGCCAAAGTTGGTTCTTAACCACCCATCCGGCAGAATCCTGGGGATTAGAATCAAATGGGAAGGGCATCCATTCACCATTGTGAATGTGTACGGCCCTTGCAATGCAAAAGAGAGATCTAAACTATGGATGCATATTCCTATTGAAGATGAGTGGTTGTTGGTTGGCAACTTCAATATGGTAGAAAAGAGCAGGTTCCTCTAGTATGCTGGCTGGCTCAGAAAGGTCTAAATGGCAAAGTTTGTGTGAAAAGTGGGCGATGATCGACTTGTGGGAAATTGGGCCATGGAACAGCACGCCTGGGTTCACCTACACAAGCCTCCAGTATGCCCGCACTGCCTCCAGGCTGGACAGATGCTATTGCTCACACCAAGCTGACTGGTTACCGTCGTTGATGGAGATGAAGGTAGTCCCAACAAAAGCCTCTTGGATCACATACCTCTGCACGTACATTTTAAGAAGAATGCAGGGGAGGAGCAGAACCCAAGAGGAGGGAAAAAATTGTTAGTAACAGGGGCACACCTATTCAAAGACCCTCTTTTCAGGAATCTAACCAAGAATGCATTAGGTAAGCTCAAAAAAGATGTCGACCTCAACAAACACAATGCGTGGGACCTCTTTGCTCGGAGCATCCAGAAAGCAATCAAAACCTCGGGCCCCCAAATCAAGAAAGTTAGGGAGGTACAACTTCTACAGCTTACAACGGAGGTACAATTGCTTACCTCCAAAAAAGCCAATGGGCTTGCTAATGAGGATGAGCACAAACGATGGCTCGAAGCCAAATCTAACCTTGCGAATGAGCAATTGGAAGATATAAAATAGGCAAGTCTTCTTTCCAAGGAGACTTTCCTTCAACCTGAAGCCTCTAATCAAGCCTTTTTTAGGGCTTTAAAAATCAAGAAGAGCCGAGGCCAGGTCCGCTTGCTCTATGATGAAAAAGGGACAGCAGTTCTTAACCAGGATGAGATGGCTGGTCTGATGCTGAACTATCTTAGTCAAATCATTGGACGGCCAGAGATTCAGTCCCAAGAAGTGGAAGAAGCTAGAGGGTCCCTACTTCAGAGTGTCAAGAAGAAGATTCCCCACTCAGAAGCTTATTTCTTGGAAAGGTCATTTTCCGAAGATGAATGTTCACTAGCATTGCAAGCCCTTGGCAAGGAAAATTCCCCTGGTTGGGATGGGATGATGGTGGAATTCTATAGAGAATTTTGGGACGATCTCAAGGTCCCAATCACAAGGATGGCCAATAAAGCCTTTGTCGAAGGGTCGTTGGAGTTAAGTGTAAAGAGAGGGCTTATCAAACCCATCCCCAAACATATTTGTTGTTCACAACTGAAACACTGGCACTCTATAACGATGATGTCGGTGGCCTACAAAATTATTGCTAAAGCTGTAGCCCTCAGAATAGCCCCCTTACTAACCAAGATCATCTCTCCCCATCAACATGGGTTCATCGAAGGAGGTCCATTTACGATAACATCTTGGTAGCAATGGTGGGCATCGAGTACGCAACTGTCACGAAGCAAGAGTGTGTACTGCTACAGTTGGACCTGGATAAGGCTTATGACAGAATAACATGGACATATATAGAAGCTGTCATGGAAGCTCTGGGCCGTGCCTATGTCATCTGGTAAGTGTACTGGGAGCTGGAAGCTAGTCAGAGCTCCTGTTCAACGATAGAATTGTGGGCTCTTTTGAGGTCAAAAGGTCTATTAAGCAAGGCTGCCCTCTGGCCCCCCTACTTTTCGCCATAGGATCACATCTTTTAATCACGACCCTCGAAGCTAGTGTGGAGCAAGGGGAGTTGCAAGGCCTGGCTTTGCAAGGAAATAGCCAACTCCTAGAAAAACTTTTTGCAGACAATTCTCTCCTCTTCCTAAAGGCGTGCCCCCAGGTCATCAGGAAAGCTCTGGAGATTGTACAAATTTTTCAGTAGCTTCGGGGTCCCAGTGTAATATAGAGAAGTCAAGGATGATCTCCCTATCGAAAAATGACTCATTTGACCCTTCTGTCTGGTCGAGGGAGATTGTCAAAAAAGGGAATATCTTTAGACATCTGGGATCCCCCTTGGGGGTAGACGTAACTCACAAGCAAAGATTTGAGTAAGTGCTTGAAAAAATCAAAACAAAAATGAGTAGGTGGGAGTATGCTCTTCTCCCATTCCCAAGTCGGATTAAAGTGATAAATGCCTTTATGATTCCTTATATTGCCTTCACTAGCCCGCTTCTCAAGATGGCTAAGTGTCACTGGAAAGAGTTCTTAAAACGAGTGAAAAGGTTTTTATGGAAAAACAACATGAAATCCTCCAGGCCATGGCAATGGGCCCATTGGGAATCACTTGCTCGGCTGGAGAATCAAGGAGGCCTCAGAATTCTGAACCCTGTGGCCCATGCAGAAGCTTGTTGTGCCAAATTTGTTGTTTCCTTGGCTAATTGGGATCAAGTTTGGACTGTCATGATCAAAGATATGATGGAGGCAGCTAAACTTGGCTCGAAAGGGGGAAAGTGGAGAGGGGTGGAGGTTCATGACAAGCTGTTAGCCCCGACGTGGACTACTCTAAGACTGGGGGGCAGCTCAGGAGAATTGGTAAGAAAATGCAATACAGTAGCAAGAGTCTTAATGTGGAGGGAGAAAACCGGATACTTCAAGAACGCCATTTTGCATTGGTTCCCCTGGCTGTCCAAAGTTATAGAACCGCTACAAATTCCCTATTGGATAGAGATAGCCAGGAAGCTGAATAATAAGGGTCTGAATCGACTGGGGCACTTCTGGGACAGTGACAACAAGAGTTGGAAAACCATTGACTTTCTGGTTACCCAATACCAACTGAATAGCTTGGAGGTCTTGCTGATCCACAAAGTGATGAAAGAGCTTGATAGTTTAGTGATGCCTATCTGTGTTTCGGAGTTTGACTGGAATGCCTGGAAATGGCCTGGAAGCAGTTTCTTATGGAAACCCCATCCTAAAGACATCTACCATACAATGATGCATAAGAAGAATTGGTCTAGCCCCCTTAACAAGGTATGGAAAAAACAATGGCTGGAGGAAAGGTGGGAGCAAGTAATGGAGAACATTTGGAAGCCAAAGATTCCACAGCACATGAAGGTATTCTTATGGAAGGTAATTTGGGGTGCTCTTCTGACGGGGGTGAAGATTCAAGAAAGAGGGATTGGGTTAGAACGATGCTTGGGGTGCAGGTTGGCTAATGAAGATCTAGCCGACCTCTTCATGGATTGCCCAACTATCAAAGGCCTCGCAGGGAAGATATGCAAGTGGGTCCAAAGAACATGGAAAATTGGGTTTTTCAAGACTGATCTTTTCCTTGGAGGAAAGAATTCAAGTGGTCCTGCCATCCTCATCATCACTCAAATCGTCAGGTACTCCTTCCTACATAATGTATAGAAAACAAGGAACCGGCGTTTGTTTGAAGGAGGTCTTGAGGTGGCAAGCTTCACAGAAATTATACAAGAGAGCAAAGTGCTAATATGGACGCTCGGGTGCAAGCAAAAATCGAAGGATTGTCCTAGGACTACTTATGCCTTGCTGTTAGCATAGGGCATGCCTACGACGGGGGAAAATCTTGGCTATAAAAAGCTCTCAGAAGAACATGATAGTTCTGAGAAGAACATGATAATGAACCTTATGTATCATGGATAAGTTGGTTGGGCTGGCTACCCTGTTAGCCGATGTAACTTGGGGCCCTGGATGATGTCATGGCTCAACACGAGCATGACAAGACCTTGTGACTATTTGGGTTGCTTAATATAATTCACTCACAATTGTGAGTTTTTCTTTTTTTAAAAAGGAAGCAAGGACCTCTCTACAACTATGATTTTTATGATTTTTCCTTGGTGGCATTATGTAAGAAGTCAACAGAAGCAATTGAGGAGATTGTTGTTCAAGGATACAAACAAGGTATTTGACATTGCTTGCATCTTGAAGACGTGGTATTATACTCATGATAGAAGTGTTTGGTCGAGGCTCTTGGAAACAAATAGTGTATTGCTTTGCTCAACATATATAGGTAACCAAGACAGTTGCCTCTTGGGTGCTTTGTTTGTAGATATGCACAACAAGTGCACATGTGTGGAGAGCAGAGACTCAATGCTCCGTTTTCCATGACTTTTTGTCGATACTAGAGAAGGGACACACAATCCTTAAAACTAATCAACCTAAAGAGAAGAAAAAGGAAAACAATAAGATGATAGGGGGCAGACAATTTTATTTATTTTTTAAGTTGAAAGGAAGTCATGGGCTTTGAACGAAGGTACTATTTTTAAACTAAAATAAATCTATCAAAAATTGAAAAGTTGAAAAGAAAATCACAAGGCTTTATTAAAGAGACCCATCTATGTTCTATATGGCATGTTCACTAGCAAAAAAGCATAACTAAAAATGAAAGTCCTTTCTAGGGACGTTAAGGGTCAAGGCTCTCTCGAAGGTGGTGATTTTGCTTTGGCGTAAGAAACTATTTAATTTTCATCTTCTATCGAGACGTACAAAACCAGTCATGAATTAAAATTTGTCATATGAAGTGCAACCTCTTATCTTTTCAAATACTTGGGTTGGGTGTGGACTAGGAGTTATAGTGTTGAAGCTAATCTTGAGTACAAAAGGAATGCCAATATTTTCAGCTTTAAGAGATACCTTAATGTTCTCCCATCAAGGCTGTCCGACTAAATGACACATGTAGTTCCTTTTTTTTGGCTTTCTAAAAGAAGCCTTAGTGTTTAGTCGAGTTAGGCATCCTTCCAATGTTTTCAGTGCCAACGATGGAAACTCATCTTAAATGTTGCGGGAGTTTGTCAAATGGGTTCCTTTCATTTCATAGCCTTACAGGGCTTTTTAAGACTTTGTCTTGTTTTTTTTTTTTTTTTTTTTGCTCATCTTATATTATTTTCAACATGAACACACAATTTATACTTGTTCTTTTTTCGTAGGATGGGACTACATTGCTTTTATTTTGTGTACCTTTTTATTTTTAAAGCTTTTGAAGAGTAAAGAGCTTTTTTCACAAGAACAAGCGATTGTGACTCTCTCTCTCTCTCTCTCTCTCTCTCTCTCTCTCTCTCTATATATATATATATATATATATATATATATATAGTATTTCCCTCATATCTTGATTTCCTTTTCGGAAAGTCATCGTGAAATCTCACCTTGTTTGTTTGGGGGGTGGGGGTGTGTTTGGGAAAGGTTTTCCTTAGATTAACCTTGAGCCGATTGAAACTCAAAATTAGCCAGTTACAAACCAAGGTAAAGGGAAGAAAAATCGGTAAAATATCCAAGAAAATAGTACAAATTTAGAAAATTCTAGTAGTGTTTTCGGTTTGCATTTTGAGAAGAGGAAACACAGCCGTCTAGGGAAAAAAAACTTTCCCAAACACTGGCCCGGGGTTTCCACACTAAGCCCCATGTGCCACCAATTAGGAGCGGTCATGGGATCAACAATTGAGGTTGCACGTGCAAATTTTGAGGAGGTTTGGAGCTACCACTCATGAACTACGATTCGAGCCCATGACGTACACTTTGTAAGTTAGGTGAGCTAATTGTGTGCATGCATAGCACTTGTTGAAATGAGTGTGAGTGAAAACATTGATAAGTTGTTTTCTGCAAGTCTATCCCGGTTTACAAAATGGGCCGGGTTTATAAAATTGGTTGAATTTATAGATATGTTGATCTAGCAATCTCGAAGGAGGATTGATGTTTTTAAAAAATGGCCCTCATCATGATTTGAACCCACCACCCTCTGCCAATATCCTCATGCCCTAGCCACCCTGCTGCATGCATTTGTTTGTCCAACATGGGGAGGAAAACCCGTATATGAGGGGGCCTCCCACGGGAGGGGGTAATTCTAAGACAGGACATGTGTGTGCGTATGTCGCACGTGTCAATGCAAGGAACTTACCGATACACCGTGTGCGACCCACAAATGGCTCCAAGCACACAACAAGCCTAAACTAGTAAGCTCAAAGAAGGCGATGGTGTGTCACTCACCGCTGTACGCTTGCTTCGTGGAGGATTCCTCGCCGTGAAGAAGAAGGAGACGCCGCTACGCCGCGCTCAACTCTCTCACCGCCGTCGTGCCGCCGCAATGCTTGATCGCACTCTCTTTCTCTCTCTCTCTCTCTCTCTCTCTCTCTCTCTCTCACACACACACACACACACACACACACACACACACACACACACACAAGGAGGTGAAGAAGAAGAAGATGGAGATGGAGATGGAGCAAGAGCACTCTTCTATTGCACAAATGAGAAAATGAGTGAATTTTAGGTTTGGTTGACTTTTATATGAGCTCGTCCCATTCACACTTGGGCGCCCATGCTTAGCCAACTAATCCCTTGAATGTTCTAGTTAGAGTGCACCTCTCATCGGCGATCACTCTTACCCTTTTCCTATTGGACCGACAAGCCCGGTACCTGACTCTACCAAATAAATAATACAATGTCCGCCGTAGGTTACAACGTCCGTCTCGTAGGTGATAGGGTGTCCGTTAGCCGTGAGGGTTAACATGCCCTCCTTCCTGATGTAGATTCCGTCCTTGGAAGCTATTGAGTTGAAGCTCGTTTGTAGAGGTGGAAGAGCATTTGAGATGAATGTACTTAGCCTTCTTCAGTCACTGCAAAATCAAACAACATTGGCACAGTAATTTCATTCTCATAAGCGATTAAGAAGTATATGCAATTTTAGGCAGACAAATTGATTGGTAACAGAATTTTAAACAATTTGTTAGCAATAAACATTAAATTGCAATGTAATCAAATGCATAAACAGATGTAAAGGTAAAAAATTAAACAAGTCTGTGGTCGCTAATTTAACGGTCGAAAGGCACTAGAGATCGACTATTAATACCATGGGTAAGCTTCTTAATTTTCTATGGTCAATTAAGTTTTTTAATCGCAAGAGCCAAGTATTTCATGTTCGAGGGCTGACTAGAGGCTATACCTAGAAGACCTTGTAGTTAAGCTACGATATAAGGAATTTCTCATGAAATCATCGCATGACTGATTACCTTTTCTTTGACCCCCCAAAGTCTTTTCATAGTGATTCAATTTTGATGTGTGTGCTTATTTTGTCACGCCTTGGGTTTTTTGCTTTTCAAGGAAAAGCGCCCACACTGGGAACCTCTAGAGCTCTAGTACCATAGGCGATACATGTGAGTGAAGTACCCAATCAAGCTGAGATTTCTCTTCCAGCTTAAGATTTTACAATGTGGCACTTTGATTTTTTGTTTGTTCATTGTCAGCATTTTAAGTTTGTAACTTTTGGGGGGTCATATAACACCGTTACCCTCCCCAGGCTCATCACACTAGTAAACTCCCTTTATAATACTTAAGCTAAAGGTCAATAGGGACTAAACCCACTAGAAAGCCCTAGTACACTTCACAAAATGCTGCCTAAATCTCATTAAGAACCTAACTAACCATTGATTATTAGGAAGGCATTCCCCATGGTATTCAGAGAAGATCTCTAACACCTAGCTTGGTCAAACTAGCTTAGTCGAACTTGCTTGATTTTTAAACCTAGACAAGTGATTATGACAAAAAATTACATTGAATTAAATGTTTGATACTAAGCAAATGTGTTGGATATTATGCTACCAATCACGATCAAAGCAGACAATCATAGATGCAAAAAAGATAAGGGGCAATGCTAATGGACAAGAAACACCTGTTTGTGTTGATGGTCGCGCTTGATTTGAAGAGTGAGTCGAGATAAAGATTCCATGGAGGTCCAAATCCTAACAACAGCAACACGTTCTTGTATACACAAGGAAACACAAACAATACCTCTAGGAGGCACATCAGTGGGAAGAAAAAACTTTGCTAATTACTCAACTCTAAAACAGAAACACTCCTATCATACTAATTCTACCTACCCTCCATCACTCGAGTGATGAGGATCAAAGGTGTTTTATGGCATAGGTTTCTGTTTCAGTGTACCGGATGCGAATGTGTAGGCATGGTCAATGTTTTGACTTTTATTGTGCATACTCGTTTGCTAATTTCTCTTGCTCTTTATTTATTTTTGTTTTTTGTGAGTATAAGGCTTTATATGTACATTCCCTAAGATTGGGAGATTAAGAGGTCAAGGAGGAAGGTTGAGAGAGAAGCAAGTGAATGATGACTGTCAGCAAACACTCCCCCCTTCCTTGGGTACATCATACCGTTTGAAATGAGCTTGTCACCCTTTGAAACCAATTGTTCCAGTTGGTAATAGGTGGGGATTTTTGCCAGTAGTTTCTTATTACCTTAGGTGCCTCGTCGAGTTGCAAGGGTGGTAAGGTACTCTCCCAGGATCGAACTTGAAGTGGTTCTTTAGGTGATTCTTGAACATTGGGAGGTGTGGATTTCTTTGTAGCTTTATGGAGGTCCACTATTGTAGGTAGAGAATGTGGAGAAGCTTTTACCTCTATGGATGCATTACATGAGGAGCTAGAAGCTTCATGGGACTCCCCCCTTCGTGAGCTAGGTGGAACAAATTGTTCTTTCTTCGGTACCCAAACTAGCTCTAGAACGGGTGTGTAGCATTCTGTGATTTTTTTCTTTCCGCGATCGTTGATTCGTTTTGGAGCTACAGGATTGGGCTCACATGGGTCAGGTGACAGGTAAGAACACAATCTACGTTTTGGCACCCAGATTTGATCATTTCCTTGATAGTAGCCTTGGGCTGCCAACAGTCGTTTAGGAATCCATCGCAACATTTTCTTACTTTTCTTGGAGCGAGTGGTACGTTTCTTACAAGGATTTTGTTTTTTAGCACTAGCTATGGTCGCTAAAGAAGCTTTAGGGACCCACTTGTATGTTTTCTTCGTTATATTAGGATGAGTCTTGCCAAAAGCTATATGCATTGCTTGTAGCATATTTAAAGGTACAGGCATTTCATCCCCCTCAGGTGTTACCCATGTCGTCCCCCTGTTTCCCCAAGTGTCTATGGTTGCTGCTAGGTGGACCCAATCCACATTGTCCGACTCAATCATCCCAGGTAGTACATCCATATAAGGAGAATCTTCCCCAACATCAGTGTCTGCTTTACACGTGTAACAATACTGCAATGGGGCCGAGTGAACTGTGGTGTCAGATCTATGATCAATTATAAACCTGTTTCCTAGAGGATGTGCTCGACCCGTCACAAGATCCACTCGAATGACAGAATCTTGTAACTGCAAGTAGACATGGTTCTTAGACCAGTCATGCACCATTTTTGTTTCCCTCATGAAAGGACGTCCTAACATCATCTCCGATGCCATAGTGTGTTTGGAGAAATCCATAACAATAAAGGTAATTCGTATTTTATGTCCAAAGACCTCGATCTTGAGATCTTCTAGCATCCCAATAGGTTTAACAATAGACCCATTGGCCATCTTCACTACTATGGTTGTGGTCGCAAGGTGAGGTCTTCCCATAGTTTCCCAGCAATTTTTAGTCACAATGCTAACCCCGAGAGCCACCATCAAGGATTCCCTTCACAGTTAATCCCTTAGTAGTGATTGGTATGGTCGCATTGGATTCATCACCCTCAAAGTATTGTCCCAACTTGTTAACAGGTATTTCTATAACAAGGTTCTCATCTAGGTTGGGTTGTGGATCTATGTATTCCTCCTCTATTGGAATCTCCCCAGCTCCATCCATCTGTGCAAATTGTGGTAGCCTAAACTTCAGTTCTCCATTGAGGAAGGCTCGAAGAGCTGAGACTAGCTCGGGGTCTTTATATAGTTTGGACATAATGGTGGTTCTAACTTCTGAAGACATGAAATCCATCAGTTTGGCAATGTTTAACGGCACCTTTTGGCCTTGAGTCCCTTGACGTGGGGAAGATGGGATCTCCATTTCTTCGATAGGATCATGTAGTCCCTCTGTAAACATTCTTTCCATCAAGAAGTGAGTACGCCCACTTTCCCATGACTTTAAGTCACTTTCTTCTTGAATGACACTAGGTATGTCCAAGGGTCTATGGACTTGGTGAGGTTGTTGTTGCGTAGGGAACATGGTGTCTGTAATCTGGATCTTCCTAGGTGCTGGTTCTAGATCCCTTTGGGTATCCTCTACCAAACTCCTTAATTGCTTGACTCGCTCAATCTCCTCTGTAGGGTTTGGGTAAGTTCCTATCTTCTTTTTGGATCCTGGCCATTGTGGCTCATGAAGATCTTCCTTGTTGGTTTCTATGTTAGTGGTCATTTTGGTCTCCATGGTTTCACCTGAATAAGAATCTTCTTCAGCGTCGTTCATATATACGGGGTCATCACCAGTCCCTATGTTGGTCTTTGAATTGGGGTCTGACTTTGCTTCTTTTTGCGATCTCTTTCTTCGTGTTTTCTTCTTTTTTTGAGATTGGGCAATTGATGCCGTGTCTCTTTCCTCAAGAATATAATTTTGTTTTTGGAGCATCGATTGTGTGAGTACGTTTACTGGTACCACGGGTGTACTTGGTGATGGCTCCTCGGTAACTTCAATCAAGTTTAATGGCGTGATCTGCGGTGCATTTGGATTATTTGGACATTGGGTAATCAAATGATCTATGCCACATCGATTACACATGAGTATCGGCATTGTAGACGTGCTCGCTTGATTGGTTTGTATTAGTGTGGCGTTCTTTTGTAGCCTAATAGGAGACTCGGCTACATGATGTGGACCTCCACACTCAAAGCATTGAAGAGGTGGTCTCTTAGCAGTGTAATTGATATTTTGGCCTCTTGCCACAAGAGCGGCTACTTGATATACAAGTTTGACTTGTCCCCAATAGTCCTCCATGTAGTATTGTGGACTTTCTTCAGCACATCCATCCCATAGGCGATATTAGGATCTATATCTTCCGCACAGCCTTCCAAACAAGAAATAGATGACTCACAACCCACTTGATTCACAGAAGTGATTCTCGGATGTGGTGGTTGCGGTCCTAGCACTGGAGGTGGTAAGGGTGTTGTTTGAACAACATTTTGGGCCCTAGGGACCATGTGTTGTGCTGTTTGTTCAAGAGGTGGGGCCGACATCAATGCAGGCACTCGAGGTGTGTCTGCCGATGCTAAGGTTGGTCTATTAGCCATTGCGTGCTTAAATACTATGCAATCCTTAGATTGATGACCATACCTTCCACATGCATTGCAGTTCCCATTGAATTTTACTCTAAAAGTAGGGCATTCACTGGTACTATGCAGTCCATAGCATATTGAGCACCATTGTTGATCCCTTCTTGGATACATATGATTGTTTTGTAGAGCACGATTGTCTCTAAGACTCTCTTGAATAGCCTTGGTGAGATCTGCTAAAGTCATCTCAGATATCTTTGTCTCCTTAGCAATAGGCTTTAGGGTCATTGGCTGATGCCCTGATGCTTGCGAGCTAATAGATTTAGGCTCAACAGACACTCTTTCTCCTTGAATCATTAAATTATCCTCCAATTGGATCGCATTGGTGGTGACTGCTTCCCAAGTGGTGATACCTCTAATGACTAGGCCATTGTAGATATCCTCATGCCGTAATCCCCTAATGAATCTATCAAGCAATTGGTTATTGTTGAAGCGCTCATTTGGATTACAACGAGAATTCAAATGCTTCAAGCGACTTATAAAGTCTCTCACCGACTCTCCTTCCTCTCGTTGGGCTTTCTGGAGCTGAGAGGCTACACCTCAAAGCACTCCCTCTCGTATGTATTCTTTTAAGAATAGTCTCCTAAGAGTAGGGTAAATCGTTTTTTCTTCCACCCTTAGGGTTCTATACCAATCCCCAGCCTTTCCACTTAAGGTTAAGCTTAAAGCATTGCTCTTATGTAGGTCATTGTGTTCTCCTAGAGAATCGCATATTTGTTCAAACACTTCGATATGCTTTCTCACATCCCCGTCTCCACTAAATTTTTGTGTGAGCTTGGCTGTTTGTACTGCCTTACTTCTAGGATCTCTATCAGGCGTGTTACGCATATTCTCAGCAATAGATCGACCAATAGCTTGAGCAAATGTTGCCAAGTCACCTAAGTGAGCAGGCACCGTGGGTGAAGGAGCTCCAGAGCCTACATGTGGAGTAGGTATTGGCATTGGGCTTGGCTCATAGGGAGCCCTTGGGTTCCACGTTGGGTACGATGTTGTGCCATGTGGTGGTCCATAGTTCATATGGGTGGCCCTAGGCATAGCAGACGTTGGATGTGACATGCTAATGCTAGCCGGTATAGTCCCATGGAAATAAGAACTTGTGTATTGTGGTTGTGGAGCATAGGTAGTTGAAACAATGGGAGGGGTAGGGACTACATGAGTACGTGGACCCATAGGTGCATACAATTGGTACGCACTTGTAGGTACTATTTTGCAGGCATTGAGCTACCATGTACGGTGATTTACTAAAAAACGAGGTCCATGGTGTGTTTCTTGGCATGCCCATCATTGGGGTAGGCATGGTATCCGTGGTGTCATCCAGGGAAAGATGAGCTAGACTTGGAAAAGTAAAGCTATCACTTGTGGGCTCAGATTGCATTGAGACCCCTGACGAAACAACATATGGGGGATCGATGGGACTCACTGGGGGAGTCTCCATTTGTGATAGAGTGGGTTGTTTCCCTTTGCCCGTGTCTAAAAATCGCATAGGACCTGTCGAAGGTATGTTTATTCCTCGATTTTGCCTCTCGGACTGGATAATCCTATGGATGACATTGCAGATCATGTGTTGTTGTTCCTCTAGACTAGTGGCACTAGAGGTGGATTGTACAACTTCTAACCAACCCACATGGTATGTGTAGCCCATGTATAGGTCGGTCAAAGTCTCCGTATGTAGGTCATATTCCCAATTTTCATTGGGAAATACCCTGTCTAAACTTGGTGTACTAGAGGGTTGCCGTGAGGTGGATGCAATGTTGCTTCCCGTGTTTTGACTTTTAGTCACCGCTATCTTAGAGGCGACTTTGGAAGGTGGTAGCTCGGTAGGGCCCTCATTAAATGAGGTAGGTAGAATGTCCATGTGGACACTCTGAGGGAGTGTGGGGTCTACAGGAGATAGAATGGTGATTCTACTTCCCCACCCCCTTCGTTTACTTCACTAGGCGTAGGTTCAGAGCGCGTACCTCTACTAAAAGTTTCCATCAAACGGCTAAAAACACTAGTTCCAGGTTGTTGGGCCCAGCTAGGTGCGGTTTCATTTGATCCCCCAGGGCTTTGTGTAAGATGCTCTTCCATAATATCGTAGTCAGAGGAAGAGTCGCTAGCCGCTATATTTGGATCTTGGGTTGCACTACCTTGGGTCCCCGCCGAGGGCATAGACCCTAGCGTGGAAGGATAGTGAGTACCCCCATAAATCGAAGCACTAGCTAGTTGTTCGGACTCTAGCACATGACCAGAGCATAGATACATGTGCTTTGGGTGCCCTACAAGTGTCGGCAAGTACCCTCTAAGGTTACTTGCTTTGTTTTGTGGATGTTTTGCACCCCGTTTTCTAATTGATTTTTTCTTGTTTTTGATGTTTTTTGAATGTTTTTTAATGTTTGATTTTTTTTATTAAAGTGTGTGATAGCTCGAAATGAGCATATCACTTAGAGGGTCGCTGTGTGCTTTACAACACAATTTTCGGGCATCTGACGTTCCATTGGTCCTCAAAAAATCGATTTTTAGCTACGTGTGAAGCTAAAATTCGTTTTTTTAAAAGGCGACTGAGACCTAGGCCTGAGCGTGAGCTTGGGCTTGGGTCTAGGAGATATTCTCGATCCTGGTCCTACCTTTAAAATTTTTATTTTTATTTTTATTTATATATATATATATATTATAAAGGATAAGGTCGCCACGGCTTGCGCGAGAGCACACACACACACACACACTCTATCTACCTACTTCTAACTAATACACCTACTCTTACACACTAACACACTCTATTAACTCTCACTAATCTACTTCCTACTTACTGTACACAGAAAACTAACTAACTTAATACACAGAGAATAAACACAGAACCTTTGAAATCTCCATTAACAAAGAAAACTAACTACCTTAATACGCACACAATAAACGCAGTACCTTTGAAAACTCCATTAACAAAAAAAACACATAGTATAGCACCAAATCCCTCTTCTCAACACACACACACTCCTTCCCTACCTTTCCTATAAGTGAAATTGCACCACGGAGAAGCACAGAGTGCTACTCGAGCTTAATGCACGGCTTTCCCCGGCAACGGCGCCAAAAATGTGCGACTATGTCACACGTGTCAATGCAAGGAACTTGCCGATACACCGTGTGCGAGCCACAAATGGCTCCAAGCACGCAACAAGCCTAAACTAGTAAGCTCAAAGAAGGCGATGGTGTGTCACTCACCGCTCTACGCTTGCTTCGTGGAGGATTCCTCGCCGCGAAGAAGAAGGAGACGCCGCTACGCCGAACTCAACCACCTCACCGCCGTCGTGCCGCCGCAATGCTCCATCGCACTCTCTCTCTCTCTCTCTCTCTCACACACACACACACACACACACACACACACACACACACACACACACACACACACACACACACACAAGGAGGTGAAGAAGAAGAAGATGGAGATGGAGATGGAGCAAGAGCACTCTTCTATTGCACAAATGAGAGAATGAGTGAATTTTAGGTTTGGTTGACTTTTATATGAGATCGTCCCATTCACACATGGGCGCCCATGCTTAGCCAACTAATCCCTTGAATGTACCAGTTAGAGTGCGCCTCTCATCGGCGATCACTCTTACCCTTTTCCTATTGGACCGACAAGCCCGGTACCTGACTCTACCAAATAAATAATACAATGTCCGCCGTAGGTTACAACGTCCGTCTCGTAGGTGATAGGGTGTCCGTGAGCCGTGAGGGTTAACAGCATGATGGGATTGATTTGATTGAATTTTTTTCACGAACACACACAAGGAAGAAAGGGGTAATTCTAACTTTATATGTTTGAGTTATTTGAGGAGAGGGTTGCAGTCATACCAACGCTAATACATCAGATCCCATCATAACTCTGCAGTTAAGTGTGCTTGAGCTAGAACAATACTAGGATGGGTGACCTTCCGAGAAGTCCTGGTGTTGCACCCTTATATTTTAGTGACCGGGAGTGTCCTACCCCACTCTTAAAACAAAACAAAACAAAAAGTTATTTGAAGGGAGGGGGTAACTGGAAAAACACACCTACCCCCTCCCATGGAGGCCCCATTTATGTTGAATTCAAGCATGCAAAAGTAAACGCAAGGCAAAAGAGTAAACTCAAATAGCCCCCTCACTCTCATAAATGACTGGTGTCATTTATGTTGTGTTGAAGGCGCTCAAGATTGCTAGACTCGAAAGAATTAGCCTAGCTCCAAATTGGGTAGTGGGAAAAAGATGCGAACGGAATTGAAGAAGTTTTGGACCCCTTTGGAAATGCGATTATTCATCCATGTTTACAATCAACGAGAAACAACTTCCTCCAATCCCATCATCCAATGCACATTTTCATGTGTTTGAATTGGTGCACACCCCCTTCTCTTGGAGTGTGTGCTAAATTAGGGGCAAGCATCATTTTTGTCACGTGTTCAAATAAATTTTTAAAAGCTCTACATTGATGTGTTGTAATAGCTTCCATGCATACCATATGTGAGTGACATAGGAGTTAGATTTTGCATGAGTGTGAAGTGTGTTTTAATTATGGAAGTCGCGAGAGAGGGAGGGAAATTTTGTTCCTGATGCGGGTTGCCTGTGAGGGGATGGATTAGGGAGGTTGAGGGTGGCCTATGAAAGATTGCACCAGCTGGTTTTGCATGTGGTCCCCAAGGCTACAAGTTCCTTAGGATGGGGGAGTAGGGTAGTCTCATCCATGTTCTCTGCACCTCTCTCGAGCCCTCCTCTCTTATTTTTGGCACTTGGGAGTGGTCTTCCCTCCCATCTCTCCACATAGGAGGAAATCATAGGTCACAAGGTTGAGGATCCGTCCTTTCGATGCCTAGAATTCTAGTGATAGTAGGGGATCATGCCGGTGGTAGTAAAGGATTTGAAAGGGGCTTGGCTCCCTTGAATCTTGGTTTCTTCACATTCAATGAATCATTTTGCCGAATTATTCATCTCAGGGTCTCGCTAGGATGTGGCCTTTCTCCAGCAAGCACATCCTCAAACAGTAGTAGAATCTCACAACTCTTCACCAACTTCAAGACCATGTCTCACAACCAAAAAGATAGATCTCTTTTGAGTGACAAGATGGTGTCAACCTGGTGGCTTCTGCATACAAGCATGTAGCTTCTTCATACAAGCATGCTTAATTTTAGTTATATTATATTTTCCATTAAGTTTGTTTATGATTGTATGGGTGGCTCCCTGTAAAGCCAAACTCTATGATGATTGTCCATAGCACTTAATGTACATGGGCTTGATGTAAGCCTTTCTTTATTTAATTTAAAAATAGCTCACTTAATGTGAGCATGGCCAAAGAACGAGAGTAAAGGAATCATGAAGGGCAGTTGAAGTTAAGGGGGGGCAAAAGTTATCGGGAGTAGGTTTTTTTTTTTTTTTTTTTGTAGAACTCACAATGGTGAGTGAATTATATTAGCATAGCCAAAAAATTACAGATTTTTGTCATGCTCATGCCAATCCATGACGTCTTCCAACAACCATAGATACATCGGCTGATAAGGGAGCCACGCCAAGACACTGTTAAGGACCCAGAGAAAACCTTGGCTGAACAAGTATCAAACTTCAACTCCAGCAAGGACCCATCTACTAAGTAGACAATGCGACACCAATCGTCGTGTTCCATTCATCTGAGCTCATCCGTTTCCCAATGGCAACAGTTGCTTCCTTGATTTCTTGTATAATCTTTGTGAACCTAGATGTTTCCAAGGCATTCTTGAAGACCTGATAGTTTTTGTCCTTCCATACCTGTTTGAAGTAGCAAAATATAACAATTTGTGTACTGATTAGAAGCACTTGACTCTTGAACACCTTCCCACCCACAATGAGATCATTTTTGAAGAACCCTCTCTTCCAAATCTTTGAGACCCATTTGCAAATCTTCCGTGCTAGGCCACAGATTGTCGGGCATTCCTTGAATAAGTGTACGAGGTCCTCACATGCTGTTCTACATTGTGAGTATCTATCTAGAACGATTCCTCTGGCTAGAACCTTCACACTAGTAGGGAAAGCTCCCCATAGAACCTTCCATAGAAAAACGTTCATCCCAAGTGGCCATTGTGGGCACCAGATGTTCTTCAGGATTGTCACCCATCTTGATTCCAACCATTGCTTGCCCCACTGCTTGTTGAGGGGGAAAAACCAATTTGATGAGACCACCGAGGTGTTGTACATGTCCTTGGTTTGCGATTTAAGATAATGTCTATTCGTGGGCCACCTCTATGCTTTTCACTTGAATTTGTATTCCTAGATTGACCGGCAACATCTCTCTAGCCATTCAACATCTCTCTAGCCATTCAACATCTCTATTGGCCAACAGTCTTTCAGTCCCACAGAGGTGGAACTAGAAGGTCAGTTGGTCTTCCTTTCTAGTTTATGTTGCTTCTATCCCAAAACTGGTCCAATTGTTGTGTTTCTTTGTTGTTGATCTTTCTAGCAACTTTCCTCTAGAATGGGCTCAAAAGGATGCTTCTTGCCTTAGGAATCCATGGGACCAGTGAGTTATAGAGTTGTGAAAGTACCTAGTTATCTCTTCCCATTCTAAGACCTCTATTGCTTTGTTGCACTTATGAACTAGCTCACTCATTGTGCCCCCAAACTTTAAGTAACACCACCGAGGGGTAAGCAGCTTGTCGTGCACCTCAATCCCTTATTTTCCACTAGCCACCTTTCGAGTACAATTTGGCATTGTCCATCATGGCATTTCTCATATTAGCTCATGACTAGTCTTGCTTCGTGATTGGTACCAAAAACTTTGCACATTGGGCCTCTGTATGAGTACTAGGGTTAAGGATCCCAATATCGCACTGCTCTATAGGTCTTGCAACGGATTCCCATCCTATCCAATTCCAGAGTGTTGAGTCTTTAGTGTTGTTTTTCCATAAGAATCATTTCACCGGTTTCAAGAACTCTTTCTAGCTGTATTTGGCTACCTTTAGCAGAGGACCGTTGAAAGTTATGCATGGTTGCATAAATGAATTGATCACATTTACTCTACTCGAGAAAGAAAGAATAGCATACTACCATTAGCATCTTGCTCCTTAACTTATCCAAGACCCAAAGGAATCTTTGCTTGTGAGTGATATCCGCTCCCAGAGGCCCCCCCAAGTGTCAAAACATCTTCCCTTTTGATATTATCTCCCAAGTCCACATTGATGTATTGAACAAGTTGTTTTTGATAGCGAAATCAATCTTGATTTTTCAATACTACATTTTGACCGTGATGCAATGGAAAATGTTTGCACAATCTTCAGAGCCTTCCTAATCACTTGCGGTCAAGCTTTGAGGAAGAGAATGGAATCATCCACAAACAGCTTTGCAATAATTTGGCCGTTGTTAGGTAGAGACAACCCTTGGATCTCCCCTCTTGCAGTGCTATCTTGGAGCAATGTCACCAAAGGATGAGATCCAATGGCAAACATTAGTGGGGGTAGTGAGTAGCCCTGCTTGATTGATCTTTTGACTTCAAATGCACCCACAATTCTCTTATTGAACAAGAGCTTGAACTAGCTACCAGCACCAAGAGAGCTGACCAACCAACACATCCGTGGCCTAAATCCCAACGATTTCATGACATCTTCAATGAGAAACCATGTGATCCTATCATAAGCTTTAGCTACAGCAAAATACACTCATCCTTAGTGGAAGTTGCACATTTTGGCCTTTACGTCTAGAGAGAGAGAGAGAGAGAGAGAGAGAGAGAGAGAGAGAGAGAGAGTGCTCTAAGCCAATGACGGGAGGGCTTCTCTTATCGAATCTTCTTTTTGGAAATTACATTTGATTTTCTAAAATGAATTTTCTTTGAGCCACAATCTGAGATAGCTCTCAAGTACATGTTACTTTTACCTCAAAAATCCTCTTTCACTAACCCCAAAGATTTTTTGAATCTTCTCACGGTCTTGCTTTTCCTCCTTTTTCCTCCCCTCTTCGTGTCACCTCCCCTTCCCTCCTCTTCATGTTGTCCTCTCTTCCCCCTCATTTGTTTTCATCCTATTCTCCTTAAGAAATGTTGTCCACCCAATCAAAATGCCCTAGCACATCCATTGAATCTATCACCACTTATGCCACATTAGATTAGCACAACCAATGGATCCCAATATCTATAATCAAGGGTAGTTGGATTATAATGCAACAGAGCAGGAGAAGAAAAGCCACATCCAAGAACCCATTCTTGTCATGCTGGAAAGGGAGAGTGTAAGACTTCCGACTTGTTGGAGCCAAGAAGACAGTGAAAGAGGTTTTGGTGCAGCATGTTTACATGCACAAGGAGCTTCACCTACAATCCAAAATCTCAAATCTTCCTCTACACTGAGCTAACTGTAAGTGTTTCACAGTTCTCTTCTTGTTTCTGGTTGGTTCTCTTCTAATGTATATACTAGATTGTTATAATTTTGGTTTGCGGTTCTCTACTATGATCATTACACACATGTACCCCTCAAGCATAGAGGAATGGCAACCAATGGAGTGCATCATAGATATTTTAGATGTCTGGAATGGATCCATCGGTGAAGAGATTTACTAAGGGAGAACACATAGTTCTCTGACCGAAAAAGGGATATTCCTTTATGATCATTTTTATGTCCCACCAAAATCTATGAAGGATTGGGGCACTATCATCAAGGTTGCACTACCTAGTTCAAAAGTGGAGAGTGGCCATTGTCAAGCTCAATAACAAGTAAAAGCTATAGGTGCAAGATCTTTTATAACATCCAAAAATTTCTAAAGGTCAACATTACAAGCAAGCTGAGAAGATTTTTAATGTTTATGCCCACACTTGTCTTTGTGATTTCTTTGCAAAGCTTGATGTGAAAGTCTCTAGAACAATGATGTCAGTAAAGTGCCTAGACAATGAAGATGTGCTAGAATTTGTGCATGAGGGTTGGAGTCAAAAAACACTGGATGGGGTTCTTTGCAAAGTGCAATCTAGCTCCATCACCTTTAATTACATGATCCATATTTAAAACTTCATTATTTCTTTTTTTTATAGTCAAGGGCATCATGTGAGGGGGGACTTGGTTCCTTTAGATCAAAACATGAATGATTTCAATGAGAAACCCATTTAGGACATTGATATACGGATGCACAATGAACACTTGGAAACATTGAAAATAAGAACCAATAGCTCATTGTACCAAGTGAGACCGGACTTACACAATGAGGAGATAGATTTATCTTCAACTTTTTCTTTTCAGATAGCTGGAAAGAAGGTATGTAGGATATAGTTTCTTTTCTGATGGAGAGATTTTTGTGTGACCTATTCTTAGTTTTCCTATTTTTCAATATGGATTTCAGGTCCCAAGGAGGATTGAGAAGAAAATTTTATGCCAACAAGTGCCAGAAGGAATAATACATCTTCTTCTAAGCTAAAGCCTATGCAAATTGTATCAAATTGGCATTTTGTACAAATGCTACTTGACTCTTCTTGTAACAGACTAACATTTTGTACATTTCCATATCATTAGAAAATGATATTTTGGTTCAGATGTCTTATCTTGTTTGATTTATTGCTCATATGTTTTGTTTTATATCTTATTTGTTTTTTTATTTTTCATTTGATGTCCATGTCATCAATATTGTATGCCTTCACAACACTATAAATAGGCCAACCCGGTTTTGGTTTGTCACCCTTTCTCCTCTTCCTCTTACTGTGAGCGATTGGTCAAGAGATATGGGTAAGGATTATGGCTCCTCCTCCTCATTTCCTCTGAGCAAGAAGGAGAAGACAAAATCCCATGATAAGGAAGAGGTGGAAGAGAATGAAGATAAGGAAGGGGTGGAAGAGAAGGCAGATATTGAAGAGAAGGAAGACCTTGAGCCAGTTTTCACCATCTCCACTTACTTGAAAGAACTCTCACCATGGTTGGCACATTTCCTAGGCCCTTCTGGGTTAGGGTTGGATGATGGCATGGATTATGGCTTGGGCTTTGACGTGTTGATGCCAACACATTTGACTATGAAAAACATGCAGAGACCAATGCAAGGGCTACCACAATTGCAGCAAAAACTGAAAGACTTTATAGGGAGCTACACGAGAAATGGAGCCAGGGGTGATAGCATGTTTAGGTGGTACCAAAATGGAGTGTCTTGGACACTCCTTTGGAAGGAGATGAAATGGGTGGTGGGTTATTCATTTTCATTTCATATAAAGAAAAGATAAAATCTTTTTGGCTTAGAGGTTGGAATTTAGGCGGGGCTGAAAATTCCATTTCACTTTAATACTAAACCTTAAAGTAGAAAACTGCCTACGCATTTAAATTCCCTCGCGCTACCACTCCTCTAGGCTCTATGCAGCGCTGCCTCAATGGGTCCCTCCACCTCTTGTGCCCATTCTCTCTCTCCCCCCCCCCCCCCCCCCCCCCCCCCCCCCCCCCCTCTCTCTCTCTCTCTCTCTCTCTCTCTCTCTTCTCTCTCTCTCTCTCTCTCTCTCTCTCTCTCTCTCTCTCTCTCTCTCTCTCTCCATAGTCTCCGTTGTCGAGCTCGTGAGTGTCTGCAGTCTTGTGGGCTTAGTGCTCTCTCTCTCTCTCTCTCTCTCTCTCTCTCTCTCTCTCTCTCTCTCTCTCTCTCTCTCTCTCTCTCTCTCTCTCTCTCTCTCTCAGTCCTCCATAGCCGCTGCAGGTGCTTGCGAATGCATCACAAAGCCATGTCAACCAGCTCTTCATTGCCAGCCATATTCACCTTCAATGAAACCTCTCTCTCTCTCTCTCTCTCTCTCTCTATGAGTACTATGGTATTGTTTTGATTGTCTTCATTGTCGTGTCAATAGCATCCTTGCACATTCCACATGGAATCACATAATACTCATAATGGCATTACATGTTGAGATGTCGAGCTCTACACCTTGAGCTGGCATCCACTACGGGTCTTGGCTGCTTACGGCATTTACTCACTGGCGCGTTAGGTGACTGACACGGAGGATCTCTGCCAATGATTCTACAGCTGGACTACACTTATAGTGCCAGCCTAGTACGCTTCTAGCGAGTTCACACTTAGTGACCGCATGTACATATGTGCTACTTTTCAGCTTTAGCACTTAGTCATTTTGTACTCTCTTTTCTGAGAAGAAGAAGAAGAAGCTTTCCATCTCTGTGTGCTTTGTGCTTGTCTTGTGTAGCTCTCTTGCATCCTCATTCTTAACATGGTATCAGAGCCTGGTGCAGGCAAGAGAGGCTAAGAGAGCAAGAGCATCACAATCCCTTCGTTTGCAATCCACGACCAGATGCCTCAACTCCCCGCACAAGTTTCTGAACAGGTCTCCAAAGTGCAGTATACATAGATTTACTGTACAAGTACAGTGGTTGTATGTACGCTTGATTGTGGACACTCGTTGAGTGTAGAAAGCGTCACAGGTACCACGATAGCAGGTTCAGCAGATTTGCAAGTTTTTGCAGATTGCAGCTATTTTGTCTTAGTGCTTCAAGATGTCTGACGGTTTCAGTCAGATTGTTACTGAGAAGCTTGAGAAAAATAACTACCCTGCATGGAAGTTCAGAATAACAAATTTCCTAAAAGGAAAAGGTTATTGGGACTATGTAGAAGGAGACAATGAAAAGGAACCAGAGATTCCCGAGGCAAATGCTACAGCAGAACAAAGGAAAGCTTTGAGGTACTGGCAACAAGGCCAGAGCAAAGTGATGTATTGGCTTTCTATGAGCATCACAAATGGCATGATGGGCTATCTACAGGATGCTGAAACCCCTGCCATTGCATGGAGAAACTTAGGCAGAGTGTTCGAGGTGAACACCAAGGCCAGGAAGCTTCAACTAAAGTCGGAGCTAAATCAGGTTAAGAGGGACAACCTCTCAATCAATGATTATGCCTTGAAGATCAAGAGTATCATTGAGGCTCTTGGATCTATTAAAGTCTCAGTGGAAGACGATGACATTGTCCGTGCATGCTTGGATGGTCTAGGAGATGAGTATGTACATTTTAGGTCTTCCATGAATACAAGAGATGACATCCCCGTGTTCCAAGATTTGATTTCTATGCTTATTCTTGAGGAGAAGAACCTTGACACATCTTCTTCTCATGGCAGAAATAATTCTGAACAGGCCTTCTATTCTAACTCCAACAGAGGTAGAGGTAGAGGTCGTGGTCGAGGCCCAAGGGGTTGTAGGGGCCAATTTCTGGAAGGTCAATCAAATCAAAACAATACAGGTGGCAGGGGAAACCAGTCTCAAGGTAGGGGGAGTCAAAGAGGTCGTGGTGCAGGATCAAGCAGGCAGCAACATACTCTAGATAGCAGAGAATGTTGGACTTGTGGTGAAAGAGGTCACATGTCACGTGATTGTCCAAAGGGAAAAGCAAGTGGAAAGAGAGAACAGGGCAACTATGCATCTACTAGCAGAGATGCAGATGACAACAAAAACGAGCGCATGTTTGTTATGCAGCATGTAATGAATACAATGACTGCAGAGAATTCCACCCAAGATGATGTTTGGTATGTGGATTCAGGTGTCTCTAATCACATGACGTCTCGTGGAGAGTGGTTTAGAGATATGCGCAAACCAGATGTGTCAAGCTATGTGCAGACAGGAGATGACACAGCTCACCCCATTGCTCATGTAGGGGACATACCTCTAAATACGAAGAGTGGAAAATCAAAGTACTTAGCAGATGTACTTCATGTCCCAAACATTACAAAGAATCTTGTTTCTGTTGGACAAATGGTTGAGCAGGGTTTGCAGGTTCGCTTCAATCCAAATGGCTGTTATGTAGAAGATTTCGAGAATGGCCGTAAGCTGATCACAGAGGGCAAATGTGTGGGCAGAATGTTTACGCTGAATGTAGACATGCCTGAGGTAAAAGCTGCATTATTTGCGCAGGGCACAGGTGTTGTGGCTGATGTTGACATTTGGCACAAACGCATTGGCCATTTCAATGAGCAGAGATTGCACAGCATGCAATCAAAACAGATTGTAAAAGGTTTGCTCAAATTCAAGGTGGATGGTAGGCATAAAGTGTGTGCAGCATGCCAGTTTGGAAAACAGTCAAAGGGCTCATTTCCACATGAGCGCAATGTATGTAAAAATCCACTTGAGATGGTGCACACAGATGTTTGGGGTCCAATCGATACTGCAAGTATACATGGTTGCAGGTATTATGTCTCTTTCATTGATGACCATACAAGGAAAGTATGGGTCTACTTCATGCGTAACAAAAGTGAAGTGTTTGGTCACTTTCAAGACTTCAAAGTCATGATTGAGAAGGAGACAGATATGCAAATCAAGACATTGAGGTCAGATGGAGGGGGAGAGTACTTCTCCAATGATTTTTCAGATTTTCTGCGAATGCATGGTATACGCAGGCAGTTTACATGCAGATATACTCCACAACAGAATGGGATCGCAGAAAGGAAAAACAGGCACATTGCAGAGGTTGCACGTGCATTGATGAATGAGAAGAATATGCCTCATCATTTCTGGGCTGAAGCCATAAATACAGTTGTGTACATTATGAACAGGACACCTACAGCTGCGGTGCATGATGTAACACCTGAGGAAAAGTTTATAGGTACAAAGCCTGATTTGGCACAGTTGAAAGTGTTTGGCTGCATAGCTTACGTGCATGTACCAGATGAGTTGCGTAGGAAATTGGATCCTAAAGCAGAGAAATGTATTCGTGTGGGATATTCCCTTGAACAAAAGGGGTACAGGTGCTACAATCCTACTACACGAGAATTACGAGTGAGCAGAGATGTAGTCTTTGATGAGATGAGCAGCTGGTACAGTAATGCACATGGCACTATTGGGGCTGATGTAAAAGATGATGTGGTTGTACAAAATGTGAGGCCACAGTCATAGGTTTTGAGTGGACCACAAGAGTCCTCTTCTCGTGGCTCTGTTGAGAAACCATGGAATGGTAGACTACGTACGCAAGTTACTCCACCAACAGGTACAGGGAATGTATCACGAAAAGGAAAGGAAAAGGTTGATGAACCTCCCTTTATGGTTGATGCATCATCAGGATTTTAAACATGTAGACAATGGATTCAGATGGTTCTGAACAAAGTCTTGATGAGGAATTTGGAATTCCGGCTGTTAGGACACCTGGTGTAAGGAAAGTACAAGAAGATGCTAGAGGGCAAAGACGTGACCCAGGACCGCGCAGATCTAATAGAGTCAGAAATCCAGTTCAGAAATTGACTTATGATGGGTATCTAGCGCATCACCAAGCCTACATGGCTAAGGTGATACACGATGTGGAGCCCACATGTTTTGAGGATGCAGTTGGAAATGTGCATTGGGATGATGCAATGAATGAAGAGATGGCTGCATTGGAAGCAAACGACACATGGGAGTTGGTGCCATTGCCAAGTGGCAAGAAAGCTATTGGTTGTAAATGGGTGTATAAAACCAAGCATAAGGCTGATGGTAACATTGAGCGTCACAAGGCAAGGCCGGTCGCAAAGGGTTATGCACAGACGTATGGCATAGACTATGAGGAGACCTTTGCTCCAGTGGCAAAGATGACGACTGTGAGAGCTGTCATAGCAGTGGCTGCATCTAGAGGATGGATTATGCATCAAATGGATGTAAAGAATGCCTTCTTGAATGGTGAGATGCAAGAGGAAGTGTATATGGATCAGCCACCTGGTTATGTCGATCCAGGTTACCCTAATTATGTATGCAGACTTCTCAAATCTTTGTATGGTTTGAAGTAGGGCTCTAGAGCATGGTATGACAGGATTGCCAAGTATCTTGTCAGTATTGGTTTTAGGAGAGCTCATGCTGATCATTCACTCTATGTACGTGAGAGTGATGTGGGGATTGTGGTCATTATCATATATGTAGATGACCTTATTATTGTTGGTGACAATGCTATGGAGATTGACCATGTGAAGGGTCTTCTCAAACAGGAGTTTGAAATGAAAGATTTGGGCGAGTTGCGCTACTTTCTTGGCATTGAGGTGATCAGGACTCAAGAGGGTGTATGGCTATCACAGAGACAGTATGCTTTGGACATGTTGTCAAAGTATGGTATGGCTGATTGTAAGCCAATTTCTATTCCCTTGAATGTGAATGCAAAGCTGAGTGCAGAGAAGGGTGATGTTGTTGAGGATGTCAACATGTACAGGAAGATTGTGGGTAGTCTAATCTACTTGACTATCATGAGGCCAGACTTGAGCTACACAGTAGGCTTGGAGAGTCAGTTCATGCAGCTTACGAGGAAGCCACATTTGGATGGAGTACGACGCACACTTAGGTATGTGCAAGGTACTCTTGACTACGCATTGTTCTATGCAGCAGATGCACCATTAGCATTGTATGGGTATACAGATGCAGATTGGGTAGGTAGGATTGTTGATAGGAGATCTACGAGTGGATTCATGTTCTCTTTTGGGAGTGTTGCTGTTACTTGGAGCAGCAAAAAGCAGCCTACGGTTGCTTTATCAAGCACAGAGGCCGAGTACAGAGGTGCAGTAGTTGCGGCGTGCGAGGTAGCTTGGCTACGCACATTACTTGAGGACTTGGGAGTGCAGGTGGACCAGCAGATTTTCATCCATTGTGACAACCTCAGCAGCATGCAGTTGGCTAGGAACCCAGTGTTCCATGCCAGGACCAAACACATAGAGGTCCATTACCACTACGTTCGAGAGCGAGTGTTGGCGGGCGACATCGACTTGGTCTACGTCAGCACAGAGGAGCAGATAGCGGATATCTTTACCAAGGCCGTCGGAGCTGAGAAGCTTCGACGTTTCCGGACTATGCTTGGACTCTGCGACATGCAGAGCTCGAGGGGGAGTGTTGAGATGTCAAGCTCTACACCTTGAGCTGGCATCCACTACGGGTCTTCGCCACTTACGGCATTTACTCACTGGCGCGTTAGGTGACCGACACGGAGGATCTCTGCCAGTGATTCTACAGCTGGACTACACTTATAGTGCCAGCCTAGTATGCTTCTAGCGAGTTCACACTTAGTGACCGCATGTACATATGTGCTACTTTTCAGCTTTATCACTTAGTCATTTTGTACTCTCTTTTCTGAGAAGAAGAAGAAGAAGCTTTCCATCTCTGTGTGCTTTGTGCTTGTCTTGTGTAGCTCTCTTGCATCCTCATTCATAACATTACAAACCCCTATACCTTCCTCCATTATCTAATACACAACATATCGCAAGGGATCTTCTGCCGAGTCTACAAAACTACTAGGCTACAAAGAAGAGGGAATAAAGAAACATGTAAAAGAGGATGGCACGAGTGCGAGAGGATGGTGACATTGATGACCAGGAGGCAAAGAAAATCTGTAGGGCAGTTGGTAAGTGTTAGCGTAATCAAACAACAGGGATTTTCGAGGTCTTCAATGGAGCATTCTACAACAAATTCTCAGTCATCCAATGTTCTCGAAGGCTGATTCTCTTACATTGTCTGATGTGAAGACTCCTAATTCAAACAATGGGCTATTTTTGAGACGGGCTACTGTTATGGCATGCCTCAATGGAGTCAATGGGGCTGACAATGTAATGAGCAATAATGATGTTGCAAAGGAATTAAACCTTCATCTAAGAAATGTCACGGGAGCCAGCTTTTGGTTGCAAACTCATATGGAGGAGAGGTCACTTCCCTTAGACACGTGTCAATGTTAACAGCATAGGACCACTACCTTAACAATCGAAATCAAAGAAATTGTGTTTCAATTATGGTCAATGGAAACCCGCATCTCCCCAAACAAGAAAGATGTCGTTCAAAAGTGAATTGGCAGGAGGGCACGTGTGGTGCATCCTGTGCATCTCCTCGATTTACCTCAGGTATATCAACCAGAACATCTTGAAAGTGTGTCATAATGCTTTACTTAGTAATTTTGGGTGCTTGCAAAAGATTTGAAATGCTTTATGAGTGTCTCAAAGTGCTTCAAAGTGCATCACTTAGAGCCTGCAAATTCTTGAAAGCGCCAAAAAAGTGCATCTCTCTGTGCATGAAAGCGCTAAAAAGTGCTTCACAGTATTTGAGAGCGCTTCCAAAGTGCACTAAAGTGCTTGAAAGTGCCACAAAGTACTTTAGAGTGCTTCAGAGTGCTTTTTAAACTCTAAAGTGATTTGGAGTGCTGTAGAGTGCCATAAAATGCCTCAAAATGCTCTTAAAGAGCACTGAAGTGCTTTCAAAGAGCCCTTAAAGTGCACTTTAGAGTGCTTTCAAGTGCCCAAAAGTTCTGTAAAGTGTTGCATAGTGCTCAAAGTGTTTCAAAGCGCTTCACATTACTTTAGAGTGCTTCAGAGTACTTTGAAGTGCCACAGAGTGCCTTAGAACGCTTTGAAGTGCCACAAAGTGCTCAAACGTGCTTTTAAAGTGCCAGTAAGTAGTTTAGAGTGCTTCCAAAGTGCACCAGTAGTTCAAAGTGCACCAAAGTGCTGCTAAAGTGCTTCAGTGTGCTACCAAGTGCCTCAGAGTGCTCTTAAAGTGCACTGAAGTGCTTCAGAGTGCCCCAAGTGCCTCAGAGTGCTTTCAAGTGCCCCAAAGTGCTTCATAGTGCTGCAGAGTGCTTCAAAGGGCACCAAAGTGCATGACAGGTTTCTTGAAAGTGCCACGTGGTGCTTGAAAGTGCTTCATAGTACTTTAAAGTGCTTCATAGTACTTTAAAGTGCCCTAAAGTGCTTTAAAGTTCTGCAAAGTGATTCAAAGTGTTCTCCAAGTGCACTTCAGAGTGCTTTCAAGTGCCTAAAAGTGCTTTAAAGTGTTGCATAGTGTTTCAAAGTGCTTCAAAGTACTTTAGAGTGCTTCGAAGTTCTTGAAAGTGCCATAGAGTGCTTTGAAGTGCCACAAAGTGAGTTTAAAGTGCCACCAAGTAGTTTAGAGTGCTTCCAAAGTGCACCAATGTAATTCAAAGTGCACCAAAGTGCTAGTAAAGTGCTTCAGTGTGCTATCAAGTGACACATACTGCTTCAGAGTGCTCTTAAAGTTCACTAAAGTGCTTCAGAGTGCTTTCAAGTGCCCCAAAGTGCTTTACAGTGCTGCAGAGTGCTTCAAAGGGCACCAAAGTGCATGACAGGTTTCTTGAAAGTGCCACGTGGTGCTTGAAAGTACTTTCAAGTGCCCCATAGTGCTTTAAAGTGCTTAAAAGTGCTAAAAAGTGCTTCAGAGTGTGTAAGTGTTGCAACTAGATTTTAGCACTTTATAGTATTTTTAAATGTCTTTGTGTGGCAGAGGGATTTGTACACGCGGTTCCAAGAGGCTAATCCTAACATTAGGATGTCCCTTAGATGCTTTGAGGGTTTGAAGCCATACTTCGTACGCAAGTTGAAGGACCACAACACCTGCTGTTGTGAATACCATGTTCAACTTGTTTACTTGAAGGAAGGCTTAAATCAGATGCATCATGGAAGATACGGGCTACATGGAACGTCATGCTTTTGCAAGTGTCTTGTGTGCAGTCCGAGTGGTGGAATAGCGCAATGCACAGCATCAAAAACCACTTTTTCATCCTTGACCGAACTATGGGAGTCTGTATTGTGTCCAAAACCAAATGATAGTGCTTTTCACCGCAGCAAATGTCTTTTGGGAACATGCACTAATTGCGGGATCGAAAGGCTCCTGTTGTGTCCTGTTGAAGAGAGTGATGGTATCTCTAGAATGACTATCAAGATTTTTGACAAGGTTCCTACACAAGAAAAGGATGAAGTAGGTCTAGATAAATGTCGAAAGACCTCGTGGTTCAGCAGCTCAGTCCGATGAGTTTCATTTTTGTGCTCTGAGGGAAACTAGGGAAGTTCATCAAACACAACTACTTGTACAGGTGGCAAGCTCAACAGTTCAAGGAGCGTTTGGCCAAATTTCCTAACAATGTAGCAGTGTCCATATTGGATTTTGCAGAGAATCACTCCTTCAAGGTGCAGAACAAGATCCAGTCAATGCATTGGTATTCATCTCAGGTCACAATCTTTGTTCACATTTCATACTTACGTGATGTGCTTGGTGCTATTTAAAAGACGACTCACTTCTACATCTCTGACGACAAGACACAAGACACTTTGTTTGTGTAGCACTATTTTCTTTTGCACAATGAATGGCTGAAAAGACACAGCTATAGTGTCAAGCGACATTGGGTGTGGTCGGATGGTGCTGCATCACAATTCAAAGAAAGACGACCACTATAGTTTGTTGCACGATTTTTCAATATGACAGGTGTCGTATGACTCACAATTTCTTTGCTTCAGGCCATGGAAAGGGTGAACACGACGGGGCTAGTGCAGTGGTCAAAAGAGCCCTCACACAAGAGCAGTTGAAATCTGACGGGTGGGAGCTGCATAACGCTTCAAGCATTTTTGCATTCCTTAATACAACTCTCAGAAATCAATGCCCATAGATAGGAAAGAAAGTCGATCATGCTTTCTGGGAGGTCAAGATCGGTGATGTTGATAGAGTTATAGAGTGGGATTGCAAGTGCAAGATGACAGGGTCTCGATCCTAGCACTGTGTCAATGGCTACAATCAGATGGATATGCACAGACTAAGGCACATACTATTCTCTTGCTTTTGCGGTGCGTGCATCAAAGGTCAATGGAGGAGATGTGCCAACAAAGATCATGTGCAGGGGTGGGTATACTTGCAAATACAACCCACAGTTACGGATGAAAGCGATGGAGAAGCGTCGAGTGAGGATGAGGATGAATACACCCCCATTATTGGAGGTCCTTTACCTTCTCCTTGATTTCTTGAAGTTGATGATTAAGAGAATCCTTGAACTATAGTAGCAAATGGTTTTCCTACTTAAGAATGCCCCTCTCTGCTGCAAGGTTTTGTGTATAGCCTAATATCCCTTTCATACCATCTCCTACAAATCTCATCAATGAAGAACATTTGAAGAATGGTGGGTGTATTTGGTGATGGGGTCTATAGGATACAATCTACCATCTATTCATAGGTCATTGTGCTTCTTTTGTAATCGTAGTGCTTCTTTGGCAGAAGGAGGAGTTTCACAAAGCCTATTTCTTTTTTAGAGAGGGGAATATTCATCTTCCAACTGGACATGGAGATGATAGATACCTCTTTTAGTAGGATTCATGGAGATGATGTGGGGAAGATGATGATTTGGATATGGTGTAGAGAAAGATGCAGAGAAAGGTGTAGAGAAATGATATAATGAGTAGAGAAAAATTTGAAATTTGGACCAAAAGAGAAACACATTGCATCGAGAGGGAGACTTTTGGGGAAAGGGACACATTTCCAAGAGATTTGAAAATGACACTACATGTGGAGCCCCAAAAAGTAACATTCCGTGCACTAAGTAAAAATATAAAGGTTTCCTCCCAATTTTGAGTCTTTAAATTACTTGTTCATTTTTCCAAAAAATGAAAAGTATTTTCTCTCTCTACCATTTCTTACAGAGAAAATTCGAGACCTCAAACTTCCCCTAATGACATATTGGTGGGGAGTAATGACCTTTTCCAGGAGGGGAGAGAGCCTGAGGGCAACGGTTTTGGCAATAATTTTATAGACCATTGACATCATAGTAATGGGACACCAATGTTAAATTTGGGAGTAGCAAATTTTTTTAGGGATAGGTTTGATAAGGCCCCTTTTAATGCTTGATTCAGGCTCCACTAACCAGGGCTTGGTTAACCATTCGCATGAGTGGTAATTTAAGATCATCCCAAAATTCTTTGGAAACATAGTAGAGTCAAACTGTCAATCCAAGGGATTCTCTCTGCCTAAAGCGTGCAATACGTGGAAGAAATACTCCTTTGTAAATGCCTTCTCCAAGAGTTTAGCATCTGAATGGGAATTTGTTTTTATACACTCCCAAGAAGAGTAACTCTGGCTTCATCCACCTCCAAGGAGCGGGCCCCGGGAGGCTGGCCTATAATCTATCGTAAGTGATCAAACATCTATGGGATGAATGCATATGCAAATAGTTAGGATTTAAAAGAATTGGTGTCCTATGGGGTTAGAATCAATAACATAACATATCTATGTGTACTTGACCAAGTTAGGCACCCAAGAGCACCAACCCTTCCACTTGGAATAGGTGGGTCAAGTTTAAGACATAAAGTGAGTCCAAGTCTCAATTCATTGTATGATGCTAGTCCGACCAAAGACTAGCTAGAAAAAAGTGTGTGTTTGTATTGATTATCCAACAATTGATTGAATCATACAATGAAGAGACTCGATAGTAAATAACCTCTAAATAACACAATATATAACATAGAATACAACTACCAACCATTTTACATCACATGTTTTTTTGGATAGATATAAAACATTTACATAGTCATACAACAACAGTTACAATATGCTATTATGAGAAACTGTAGTCAATGTAAGTCTACTTGAGTCGATCTGGATCAATTTCTACATTTGCAGACTGTAAAGTAATCCCATGGAAAGGGCCACTTACCTTCCACCATCCACGTAAACATTCAGTTAGTACTTGGCATGCTTCATGTGGGAAGACAGGTATCAACTACCCCTTCCCCTTGTTATCAGTGTCAAGAATTTCTAAGACTAAAAACATGTATCAAATCAACAAATGTATTTAATGTAACATTAACTTAAACTGGTATGTCATCAGGTATCAAAGTCAATTCATTTATATATGTATTTTAAATGCTATCAAACCTTGCTCCCAATTATGAGCCATATTATTACCAACTATGCCATCTTGATATATTTGAAAAATTCGGCAACATTTGTATTTTGGCTTTTCTTTCCAAAAAGTCCTTTTATTGCCATCTCCAAGGAGATCCTCATAGGAGGATCAAGGAACATCGAGCAAGACAAAATGATAAAATTATTATTTATAAAGTATCATGTGGATAAAACGGATTATGAATTTATACAATTGTATGCATATACATAACTAAACTCATGATCACATTAGCATTTACACTAGATGCACGTATTCATAAACCCAATTCAATGATACAATAAAAATCAACATGTGAAAGTGTACTATAGGATCCGCATAAAACCAGGATGAAAAAATAGGTATAAGTTATTGTCTTAAATTTTTTAAGACAGAATGATACATATCAAAATTTCAAATTCAATAATATGATCTGTATTACAGCACTACAAATACAAAAGTGTGTTATATTACCAATGACACATGATTGAGAGATATCAAACTTGAATAATGTTGATGTTGTTTGCCTTTTGCCCAAAGGAAAGTGGTAAGCATATTAGGATGACTCCATGCGTCCACATGTAAAATATCCAAAGAAGAGGAGTTGAAAGCTTCATATCATTCCATAGAGCATTGCATAGCCACTTTGAAGGCATACCCATAATCAGCATGAGAATTGTCATAGACTCAGTCAACTAAGAGGAGCACATAGAGAGAAGACTCAAAAAGGGGATGAGGTAAAGTCTATATGTATGTGTCTTCTAGTGTGTGTGTTCAAGGAGAAAGTTGTCAATACATAACTCATGTGTACAAGCTAGGGGAGGAGAAAAAAACTCAAGGAAGAGCAAGGAGAACAATTGGACGATGAGATGAGGGGTGCCCAAGATGGGGGGGAAAGGAAAGGATCACTGGCTTAGAAAGAAAAAGTGGAGGGGAGAAGAACGTGTGTACTGGCAAGACCACCATGATCAGATGTGTGTAATGATGAGAGATGTGGTTCGACTTGCAATCTGCCTACTGCCAAACCTTCAAGTGCGTTGCCCCACCCCCTGCATTACATAGCTTCCACCTGGATCAAACACCTGCCATTGGTGTCTTCCACCCATCTGTAATAGCATTGCATAGTGCCACCCCAAGGCACCTAACCAACTGCATATCCAAACCACTCTTCTACCACTCCATGTACTCAAAGGAAAAATGCCCACTTGCAACAAAGCACCTCCATACACAGCAACACTTTCATCAGCCAAAAACATAACTGACATACCCTTCCAACCATGTAAAGTGAGATCTTCTTCCAACAGATCCTGCACTTGCTCAACCGCCCATTGCACAGACGCTTTGATCACCATCCCCTTCAACCACCACTCACAAACTACCTTTGAAAGCTTGGACACCGCCTTCGAATCCGCATCACCCGCCATAGTGTGAATTGGATGCATAGGAAACTCCTCTATCTTTGGCTCCACACTATCCTTCTCACCTGTCATGCACTCAATTCTAGCATCGTTGAGCTTCTCCTCATCAACTGGCCCTTCAAGGTCGATCAACACCACCTGCTTGTCAGCTTCAACCACCTGCTCTTCAAGCATCTCTCCTCCCGCTGCATCATACTCCGCCAAGGAAGAGAGAAACTCGTTCTCTATTGCATCATCCTTGTCTTCCCCCATAGGGACAGCTGCTCTATCCCTCCTGGTAAAACTCTGCATCTGTTGCACCACCATGGCACACTCCACTGCCACTTTCACTAACATTCCCATTAGCATGGCACCACACACCACCTTTACCTACATACCATCATTTGTAGGCCTAGACCGCTCAACTTGTTCTTCATCATGCGTCTCGGCTTGCTCTCTTCCCTGCTCTTCGTGAACGTTGGCTACTACCATATCTTCAAACACATAATAAGGCAACTTTACCTTTACCAGCTCAGGTTCGTCAGACTCCATTTCCACGCCATAGGATGTGGACTCATCCTCTCTATCCTCCTCGCTTGTCTCCTAGCAACTCAAGCTTGTATCTTCATCATCACCGGCATCATATACTAACTCCGTATCTACCTCTTCATATGCTAGCTGCTCCACAAAATCTTGACCATCTCCATGACTTTGCTCACTTTCTCCATCTGCTTTTGAACCCTCTGTATCTGCAACCTGATTGCACTCTACTACCTTTTCATGCAAACTTTCCACAAGAACAAGCTTTATCTCTTTAATCCTCATTGGAACCTCAACATTTGCTACCACATCCTGGTTCAATTCAACATGGAGATTCTTCTCGTTGACAAGCTCATCCCCCCTCAGCACATGCACATCACAAACTGGAAATCTCCAGAACATAACCAACCATAGGCCTTACCTCCATAGGCTTTGCACTTTGAACAACTGGAACCACCTTTGGTCGGACCAAAGAACACTCCGCAACCTTCGCAATGGGCATGTAATCTGCAGGATTCGACACGCCCAATTCCAGCTTCTGCAATACCTTTTCACTCTTCATCTTGGCCAGATAGACCATGTCCTCATATGTACTATAACCGTCTTCCATCTTTTCTCTAATCCTCGAATGCAAGCACTCTAATAGCTTCGACATCTTAAAATATTGATTTCCTTTTACCCCAGTAGCAACCTCTAACTGCTTCAAACTACTCAAGAAAAATGTAATATCCTTACTCACATCCTGGCGTACTGCCTTCAACTTTGCACCATCTTCTTCCGACGTAATCACCTCTCGAAACCACTCCAAAAAATGACTTTTCAACTCCTTCCATGATCCTCTATCATTTCTCTTTAGACCATCAAACCACATCTTGGTTGGCCCTCGCATCAATAGCGGCACCGTCTGTAGCTTTCTTGCATCCGTCAAATATGCATCGACAGCAGCCATAGCTCAAAATCTGCTAACCAATCCTCGAGATCTTCAACGCCCGTAAATATGGGGCCAAAACTTGGCTCCACCATCTCTGCCAGCTTCAAACGCGACCACCGAATACTTCGACCATCAGCCAACCGCTTTGTCGGCTACCAAACATCGCTTCAAACTTCAAATCAGAGCATCACCCAGCTCCTCAATGGGGTCACCAGAACATGGAGAGGGGGAAAGGGGAACACACCCAGCGCACAACACAATGCCTCACTATAGCCCAGGGTATACACAGTGCCCCAATCCACTAGAGTTCACCTTCAAAACTTGACACTATCCGCAAGCAAACCACCACCTGCACACGACCATACGGGCGCACGTTCTACAACGCATCAAACATACCCAATCACTCCTCTCTACCCATTTCACAACCTTCCACATGCACACATCCTCTCTATATCTCTCTTTGCACGACAAACCTTGGAAGGGCACACACGCCGACACACGCCCAAAAACACACGCACACGAGTAGGGAAGAGAAGGGGGAAGGGGGAATGATGCAAAGAGACAGCAATGATGGCTTTCCTTGCATATACACAACCATGTACAACCAATTCCATGCCGGCACAACCCTCGGTAAAAAAAACTAATGGCAAAAATCTCCAAGAGCAAAAAAGCTCAAATGGCCAAAAGCCCCTAAAAATTCACGTTTATCCCCTTTTACAGAGGGGGCTAAGTCCAAAAAGAAAAAAAAAAGGGAGCTTTCTCAGCTGGTGCAGTCAACTTTGAGCTCATTTTAGAATTCTCCTTGCATTGCATACACTTGGTTCACTTCTTTTTGGAAACACTTTCATGGGACACCTTCCTTTTTCCTTTGTCTGCCCGGCTTGGCCACCCACTTACTCCTTGAACTTGCCCTTTCATTGCCTTGAAACTACCCTTGAGAGACTCTCTCTCTCTCTCTCTCTCTCTCTCTCTCTCTCTCTCTCTCTCTCTCTCTCTCTCTCTCTCTCTCTCTCTCTCTCTCTCTCTCTCTCTCTCTCTCTCTCTCTCTCTACACGGGACACCTCCCCTCCTCCCGAGCACTAGCGACATCGCTAGTGGTGGGTGGGGGGCTTCTTACCAAACTGCCACATCACTGCACACGTCAAACCACCCAAAACCAACCGGCCCTTGCCAAAACGGCACCGAGCTTCATCCCTCGCGCAACCGCGTGCACTATGAGCAGCGCCCATGGCGCCACTTTCGACTATTATAACTTTTCGCTACGGGCTCCATTTGACGAGCAGTCACAATTCTTGTTAGCTCTATACACTACATAGCACCTTCTCAAAATCTGTTGAGGCCCAAAAAATTTCAAATGACACGACTCCCCATGCGGTCAGGTGGGTACCAACCTAGCCCCCAGCAAAACTTCAAATGGCCATATCCAGCAACCAATAGCTCTGATCTGCAATCTAAAAAGACGGGTATGCTCCATAACTTGAGCACTATGCGTCTATACACTGACATCCACTTGAGCCACCTGCCCCCAACTGCCCTGCCCGGTAAGGATCTGCAATGCACTGCACCTTCAAACTTTAATATCTTGGGCTCCATAGTTTGGTTTGATGAGCCGTCTAGACCTGCTCCTTCAACACCTTAATCTCTACATTTCTAGGCCCAAATATTTCCCCTTGAACCTCCTTCATTTGCTACCCAAATTAGCCCCTTTTGGAGCCTTTCTTGGCCTATAAACTGCATCATCCATACAGATCCGCTGCTACCTGTCTACTCAAGATCTTCATAGCTGCTCTATCCCTTTGCCATGCTTTTGCTAGCCTACACATACTTGCCCATGCCATCTTCTACGGTCGACCAAATTTGGCTGCACCAATGTCTGTGTGAATGTGTTATCATAATTGTATCTTAAGTAAAGAGTTGAGTAAGTTTTAATAGAGGGGGTTTAGCTGTTAGGTCCGCTATAACAAAAGGGTATTTAATGCTTTTCAAAAGGCCCTCCTACGAGTACTAAGTAAGAAGGAAACTCTTACCTAGCTTGTGTGTATGTTGGTTTCCAAGAGTCGTATAAGTGTCTCCCATTCAAGAGTGTTAAGGCCTGTAAAATAATACTAATTAGATGAAAACTACATAGATAAGAGCCAACAAGATTTACAAATGCTCATAGAAATATACCTAAACACGAGCCTAAACAATTACAAGGAAAGGTTATATTTATAATTGCTTTGTAAAGGAAGTATGTTTAGAACTAGCCATACAGCAAGTTACCAAACTTAATACTCCATCAAATAGTTATGGGATGAATGTATATGCAAATAGTTAAGATTTATAAGAATTGTTGTCCTTTGGGGTTAGAATTAATAGCATAACATATATGTGTGTACTTGTCCAAGTTAGGCACTCAAGGGCACCAACCTTTCCGTTTGGAATAGGTGGGCCAAGTTTAATACATAAAGTGAGTCGAAGTCTAAATCCATTGTATGATGCTAGTCCAACCAAGACTAGCTGGAAAAAAATGTGTGTTTGTATTGATTATCCAACAATTGATTGAATCATACAATGGAAGACACTCGACAGTAAATAACACAATATATAACACAGAATACAACTATCAACCATTTCAATATCACATATTTTTTGGATATATACAAAACATTTACATAGTCGTACAACAAGAGTTACATTATGCTATCATGAGAAACGATAGTCAATGTGAGCCTGCTTGAGTCAATCTGGGTCAGTTGCTACATTTGCAGTCTATAAAGTAATCCCAAGGAAAGAGACAATTACTTTCCACCATCCACAGAAACATTAAGTTAGTACTTGGCATGCTTCATGTGGGAAGACAAGTGTCAACGACCCCTTCCCCTTGTTATTGAAGTCACGAATTGCTAAAAGACTAATAGCATGTATCAACAATTGTGTTTAATGTAATATTAACGTAAACCAGTATGTCATCAAGTATCAAAGTCAATTCATTCATATATGTATTTTAAATGATGTCACCAAACCTTGCTCCCAATTATGAGCCATATTATTACCGACTATGCCATCTCAAGATTTTTAAAAATTTCGGGAGTATTTGTTTGTATTTTGGCTAACTTTCCAAAGTCCTTTTCATTGCCATCTCCAAGGAGATCCTCACATGAGGATTAAGGCACAATGAGCAAGAAGAAATGATAAAATAAGCTTCATTTATAGAGCATCATGTGGACAAAAAGGATTATAAATTTATACAATTGTATTCATATACACAAACTAAACTCATGATTTGAAAATTTCTAGTCCCATATCGAAAGCATTCACAATGGATGCACTTATCGTAAACCCAATTCAATGATACTATAAAATCAATCTATGCATAGTGATGTTTGTGGGCCCATGAAAACTCCGTCCTTGGGCAAAACCGGGATGAAAAAATAGGTATAAGCTATTGTCCTGCATAATTTAAGACACAATGATACATACCAAAAGTTCAAATCTGGTAGTATGATTTGTATTATAGCACTACGAATACAAAACTATGTTATATTACCAATGACACATGATGTAGAGAGATAAAGCCTAAAGAATGTTGATGGTGTCTGTCTTTTGCCCAAAGGCAAGTGATGAGCATATTAGGATGATGCCATTGTGTTCACATGCAAACTATCCAAAGAAGAGGAGTTGAAAGCTTCATATCATTCCAACGAGCAGTCCATAGGCGTAACCCCTAATCAACATGAGAATTGTCATAGACCCAATCAACTAAGAGGAGCACACAAAGAGAAGACTCCAAAGGGGATGAGGTAAAGTGTGTATGTATGCGTCCTTTAGTGTGTGTGTGTTTGAAGGAGAAAGTTGCCAATACGTAACTCATGTGTACAAGATGGGGGAGGAGAATAAAACTCAACAAAGAGCATGGAGCGCAATTAGATGACGAGATGAGGGGTGCCCCAGATGGGTAATTTGCTTCAGACAGCGTCAGCAAAGTGTTGAGACAAAGAATGCAAAACCCCAAATACTGAGTAGGTGCATGGCACCTACCTGTAGAACTCACATTTTTGAGGGATGCTCATTCGAATACACATGTACTGAGTATACAGCACATAATAACCTGTATATATGTCTAAACATGTTTATACCATTGCATTTATTCAAGGCATGTACTCAAGCAAAGTTGCAAACCAAAAAATCCTCTAAGAAAATGTTTAGGCTTATGTACAAAGTTTAGAGTATGTCAAAAAACTCAAAAAAATCAAAAGACTAAGCCATTACAATATCAAAAAAAGTGTACTGAGTAGGTGCAGCTGCACCTACCTGGATTGCATAACTCTCCGATGCAACATACATAGAGTTGGTGATGAAGGTCAGAAGAACCCAAGATCTCAAGTCTGCGAGATTGCCAAATAAAGTAAATGTCTGTAACCAGAGCAACACTGTGATGATGGATGTATTCTTCAATTCTACATTTACAAGTGATGCCATCTTTCAATAGCTAGGGAGTTGATGGAGCCCACACCTATTGCCATCCAACAGAAAGTTGCAAAAATTTGTGTCCCCATGATAGCCATCTTAGGAGCCAGATCCTACGATGTTTATTCATGCTAGGCAACCAGGAACAACTATATGGTAGGTGAGATGAGGGAGTCTACACGCAGCAATTCCCTTGTGTATGTGTGTGTGTGTGTGTGTGTGTGTGTGTGTGTGTGTGTGTGTGTGTGTGTGTGTGTGTGTGTGTGTGTGTGAGAGAGAGAGAGAGAGAGAGAGAGAGAGAGAGAGAACCTGAGAACAAAAGCTCTCCATATTTACTGGAGCAGCGTGGTAGGCGACAAGATGGAGGAGATCAGTATTGCAAATCTTAGGGCGATGTGAGTGTGTGCGTACCCGATAGAGAAAGAGAGAGATAGAGATTGCGCTCTCGTGTGTGTGTGTGTGTGTGTGTGTGTGTGTGTGTGTGTGTGTGTGTGTGTGTGTGTGTGTGAGAGCGCAAGAGTGAGGAATGCATTATTGCATAAACTTCAATGCATGTATAAATAGTAGTAGGAGATGTATTCAAGGCTCGCGAGATTATGAAGGTGCACAACTAAGCATTTGACTTACTCAACACCACCAACAAGTTTGGTAATCCATAACAAAGGAGTCCAAAACTAGGTCGGAGAATCCCTTTGTACATAAAGTTGGCCACCTTGCATCGGTCCCATTTGACAGGTTGTAAACCAAGTAGGGATCAGTCAAATTAGAACAAGATTACAAAGTACGTTATTGACCAGTATCAAGCCCTGTGTTTGTACACAATAGGCATAAATTCGTGAATAGGATGCCACATAGATTTATTGAATGAACCAAACTCCAGTGACAACCTCCAATAACCTTCCAGTCGAACAATGTGGCAATGGTAAGGTCTATGTACACCAATTGGGATGCATTTTTGTGTGTGAGGGCATTAATGTACCTACAAATCATCCAGTGGGACTCAGATAACTCCATGTGTGTTATGGATACTGTGAGCCAAAGCAAGCTAGGTAATCTCCAAGTCCAAAGTTGCATAGAATAATGTGGCCCGTCAGTAAGTATGATAAAAATGGGACCTTATCTTCTGCCCATGTAGATGTGTGCGTGCGCGTGTGTGTGTGTGAGAGAGAGAGAGAGAATGGGCATGTCATTATGTCTCAGCTAACCCTATTAATGAAACAGAATCTCCTTCGGATAATTGCTAGTGGTCAAACCAAGACCTTGCCATAAAACATTATGATACTCTCTATGTGTGTTAAGGATATTGTGAGCCAGAGCAAGCTAGGTAAACGCCAAGTCCAAGGGTGCACTAAATAGTACAGCAAGTCATTAAGTATGAGATAATGGGACATTATCTTCTGCCCATGTAGATAAGTGTGTGTGTGTGTGTGTGTGTGTGTGTGTGGCCCTCCCCCATCCCAGAGGAGAGATCCACTTGGTGGAGGATGGTCCATCCCCCACCAATTGTAGTAAATGTTTGCTAAAAATTTCCATGTTTTATAGCTCAATCACTTGTACGGTGTTAAAAAGGTTTAGATGCGAGATTACATTTGTAATGTGTTGAACAAAAGTTAGATGTAAGTACACCCAATTGTTGTATGATAAAGGGGTCCTCCAGGGAGGAGAGTAAGGTATTATGAAAACTACATACCTGATATCTCATGATTTTGGTTGATGTCACTCCAAATTTGTGGATTATGTCGTGATGTTGGTTACTATACAATACTCCGATCCTGAAAGATAAAGATAACTTGAAAATCCACACGCACTTATCATCACTCTTCTTGCATAGCATAGCATAATAACATAATAATGATGAGGAAGAAGATGGAAAGCTTAAGCATTGAGCATGGCTCTTGGTTGGATTTGCATTCCATAGCCAAGAGTGTTGGTGTAGGCTCTTAACTTCTCAACAAGCTTGCAAAAGGAGATGGAGCTCTTGCACTTTGCCAAGTGAGAATGACCTTGTGAGTGTGTGTGTGTGTGTGTGTGTGTGTGTGTGTGTGTGTGTGTGTGTGTGAGTGTGTGTGTGTGTGTGTCTGTGTGTGTGTGTGTGTGTGTGTGTGAGAGAGAGAGAGAGTATACCCCCCCAAGCACACCCCTAGCTTCCTTGGTCAACCCTCATTGTAGCTCAAGCTTCAATTTGATTGGACCCCTAGAAGCTTAGCCAATCATATTCATAGTGCATATCAAGCCACCATGCTAGCCTTAGGACAAGTGTCCCCCTTTCCCCTTTGAGAGAGAGGACTTGATAAATGCATAAACAATTAATTTAATTAGCTAAATTATCATTGGACCCCTTGAGACGCTAACCAATTAGCTAAATCATCATTGGACCCCTTGAGAGGCTAACCAATAGGCTTTAGGCACCTTATGAGGTCAACATGGAGAGGAACTTGACAAGTGTCCTTGTTGCTTCTTTAGACAAGGCTTGCCTTGTGTGAGGGTGTGTGTGTTCTCTCTCATGCCCCTACAATTGGGGCTCACCCCTCCATGAGTAGGGATGTTGGTTGACTTTTGGAACACCTTAAGCCCCTCAAGAACCTTAATCATGGAGCACCTTAAGCACCTTAGCCATAAAGCACCTCAAGCACCTTAGTCAACGAGCACGACAAGCACCTCAAGCACCTTAGCCATAAAGCACCTCACGCACCTTAGTCACCGAGCACGACAAGCACCTCAAGCTTGGGCCGGGTTCCCACCTCAAGCACATCCCTAGCTTGCCTAAGGTCTAAGGACTTTTACACTAACCATTGGAGGTGTTTAATGAAGCTAAACCTAAGGTATTTCAAGCTCCATTAGCCAGCATTACTCTTTAACAGACCATCTCTCATTTGGACCCAATAACTTTGGCCCCATGTCGAGATAGATCCATAAGCACATGTCTATATTCTAACTCTTGTTCCTGTTCATTCTCTCACATTAAATGATCAGTTTAATATGAGAAAATCATTTGGGTTAGCTAGATATTAGATTTTATGACATTACCTCTCTCTTGAAATCATAGTCGTCCTCGACTATGAGGTAGGAGAGATAAAGCCTTGGTCATTAGTCAATGTTTCTTAGCGGGTAGAGGATCCTTTTTACCCTACTACATCATTCCAAGATGGATGACTAATCCATTTGGGGCTTGGGAGACTTAACTGCTGCAAGCATGTCTGCTCTTTCGTCCATATCATCGTTCCAAAGTAGAGTGACAATATCTACTTGGTGTTTGAGAGACGTTGTCAACACAAATATGATTGTAAGCATGCGAACTACTTAAAATTTGTGCACAAGAAAAAGAGACTTAGTATTATAAGACAAAAACATAGATCATTTAAAAGAAACATGTACATTTGCTTACTCTAATGTAGCATTGTAAGCATTGATAAGGTTCATACTATCCTTAAGATGTATTCCTTGCATCCATCTAGCATCTTCAAAAGGATAATTTTTGAACTTAATAAGATACTATCGGATAATATTACCATGTTGTAGTACCTTGTCTTCATGCTGAACGATAGCTTTGGGTTGTAGCACCTCTTCTTGGTCTTTGATTTTTGGGGGTCTTCAATAATTGCTTCTGTTGATGGCTCTGCTTTGTAGGGCTTAAGTAGTCTCACATGAAAAGCATTGTGTGTGAGCCAATGGTTGGGCAACTTGAGTTGATAAGACATGTCCTTAATTGGATTCAAGATTTGAAAAGGACCATAGTATCTTTTTGCTAGTTTAGCATAATACGTTTGATGGCTCGTAGGATTTTTGCGCATTGTTTGCCTCAATCGAGCCTTGGGAAACTTGAGTAAGGCCCAATCATCTTCCTTGAACGTTAAGGGCCTTCTGTGCTTATTAGCAATAGCCTTTTGACTTTGTTGAGAGATGGATATAGCCTCCTTAATCTTTTTGGAAAGATTCTTGTAGGTCACGGCTATACTCACAGGCAACGAAGTTCTTCCCATGTAATTTAAGTAGCAAGGGACTTTTAGGTCTTCTCTCTATGGTCTCAAAAGGTGCATTTCCCATAGTAGTATAGACACTATTATTGTACGCATACTCTAGAAGGGATAATTACTTCTCCCATTGTGAGCGTTGATCTACTTCTGCTACATAAGTCTTTAGTAGATCGAGAATCATAAGATTGGCTATCTCACTTTGGCCATCTGCTTGTGGGTGATAGGCCGAAGAGAAATTCGATCTTGTACCTAGACTTTCAAAGAGACCTTTTTAGAACTTACTGGTCATTCTAGGATCTCTATCTGACACGATGGATGTTGGAAATCCATGGTGTTTGAAAATATGGGATATGAAGAGGGTTGCCATTTGGTGTGCCTTACTAGTTTTTTTGATAGGAATAAAGTGTACTTGCTTTCTAAACATGTCTATTATTTTCTAAATTCTCGTATTTGCATGGATAGACTTGGGTGATCCAAAGATAAAATCCATGGAATACTCTCCCATGGTGAATTAGGGATTGGCAATGGTTGGAGTAATATACCACACATTTTGAAACATACTCTTGTATGTCTACTTTCATGATAGGCCAATAGAAGTACATATCTACTCCTTGAAGAGTAGGTTGAGTGCCTCTATGCCCCGCATAGGGAGGAGCATGGGATTCATACATGTGACTTTCTCATGAGGGAGTGGGTAGCACATAGCCTATTGCCATGGAAAAGATAACCATCCTGCAAGGTGAATGGTTCTTCTTTCTTCCCCAAGGCAAGGGCTGGCATTATGTCTTTAAAGTCAAGGTGAGTGCGGCATACTCATCTACCATAATAGATAGATCTTTGGGAGTTTCTATAAACACCACACTAACTCTTGGTCGTGGTGAAAGTACATCGGCCACTTGATTATGCTTAGCAGCAATGTGAGCAATATGAAAATAAAATTACGAAAGAAAATTTACCCATCTCATTTGTTTATCTGAGAGCCTTGTTTGCATCATGAAGTCCTTGAGACTTTGGTGGTCCGTTTACAAAATAAATGGAGTCCTCAATAGATAGTGCGTCCATGTGTCTAGGACATGTAGAACAGCTAAAAGCTCTTTTTCGTATATTCCCAAGACTTGTTCATCGACATTGAGCCTTTGGCTCTCATATGCTATGGCATGCCCTTCTTGAAGCAATAATGCTCCAAGGTAATCACCACAAGAATCACATTGGATCTCAAATGGTTTTGAGAGATCCAGAAGCACAAGGACTGGCTGGAGGAGGTAAGCTTCTCTTTGAGCTTATCAAAAGTATTTTGCTCTTTAGCAGTCCATGAGTACTTAATGGTCTTTTTTGTTAAGTCATGTAATGGTCCTACTATTTGAGAGAATTTTGCTATGAAGCGTCTATACTACACACACATACCAATAAAGCTTTGTTGCTCATGTACATTCCTTCGATTAGACCATGCTTTTATTACCTCCAACTTTGATGGAAAATAGAGAATGAAGGAGATGGATCAAAAGTTGACATTCTGAGTTTGTAATCCAAGAATCATAATTAAGTGTTCTGGAATAACTTTGGTTTGATTTAAGCACAATGTTTGAAGGTTTGTCGTGCAGAGTTCTTTGTCATTGTGTGCATTTTGATTGATTTCTCTTGAGTCCACATAGTTAGAGGCTCGACACCTATCTTGTTGGAATTAGGGTTGCAAGAAAACACACACAGCTTGGAGAAGAAGAAGGAAGCTCAAGGCACACAACAGAGAGTGTATTACTTAGTGTGCAATGGAAAGATAGATAGCCCTAGTATGATAGGCATATATACAATGCATGGGGGAAAAAACCTCCTAATGAGGGAAAAAATGCCCCGACGGTCCTAAGTGTGTTCACACACGTCACTACCACATGTATATGGTAACAAATCCCCCCTGAAGTGATGCGGTGAATGAGAGCTGGCACATAGAGTAAAGGAAAGTTCCATGACCTGAGGACATGATCAGTCCACAAAGGGGAGTAAGCCCAAAGCTCTGCGGAAAGCTTCAAACTTCTCACGAGACAATGCCTTTGTGAAAAGATCTGAAAGGTTGTCTTGTGTTGGCACATAAGCCAAGTTGATCTCTCCTGCTAAGAGCCTCTCCTTGACATAGTGGTAATGCACCTCAATGTTCTTTGTGCGAGCATGAAAAACTAGGCTCCTCACAAATGCCAATGGACTCTGACTGTCAGTGAAGATAGTGTTGGCAGTGTCGTGTCCAACACCCAAATCAACCATAAGGCGTATGAGCCATACACACTCAACCGTAGCTGTGAAGACTACCTTGTACTCAACCTCACAACTAGAAGTGGCCGTAGTACTCAGCCTCACAACTAGAAGTGGCCATAGTAGGTTGCTTCTTGCTCAACCATGATATACATGAACTGCCCTGTACTCAACCTCATAACTAGAAGTGGCCATAGTAGGTTACTTCTTGCTCAACTATGATATACATGAACTGCCAAGAATGAAAGAGAAACCACTTGTGGACACTCGCGTGTCAAAATAACCAGCCCAATCTGAGTCCGTAAAAGCATGTAAGTTTGGCTGCAATGATCCCCCTTAGGATAAATTAAGCCAAGGTGTAGAGTGCCACTCAAGTAGCAAAAAATCCTCTTGATAGCCTGCCAATGCTTAGACCCTGGGCTATGCATAAATTTGATGACCTGTGAGACTGCAAACCAAATATCCGGCCTCGTGTTGCGTACATAAATGAGGCATCCATTGGTAAAGAGTGATAAGCCAAGGTGTAGAGTGCCACTCAAGTAGCAAAAAATCCTCTTGATAGCCTGCCAATGCTTAGACCCTGGGCTATGCATAAATCTAATGACCTGTGAGACTGCGAACCAAATATCCGGCCTCGTGTTGCGTACATAAATGAGGCATCCATTGGTAAAGAGTGATATCTTCAAGATCACCAGAATCATGAAGACTCAATTTCAAACCTGTTTCCATGGGAGTGGCAATAGGTTTGCAATCCTCAAGTCCAAACTTACATAGCAATGTCTCTATGTAACTTTTCTGACACAAGGCAATACCACCATCACACTGCTTAAACTGTATACCCAAGTAATGATGCAACAGCCCCAAATCTTTCATCTTGAAAGTAGCATTCAAATCAGCCTTAAATTCATCAATATGTCTCTCATTTGGTCCAGATCTCAGCAAATCATCCACATATAGAGAAGTACATCACCCTCATACTTTACATACAATGTGCTTTCTGTTGGACTGTTACGAAAGTGTCGTTTGACCAAATGAGTGTCAGCCTTCTCATACCAAGCACGAGGAGATTGCTTCAACCATACAAAGCTTTGTTACATTTGCACACCTTATTGTAACATTTCATGGCCTAATAACTTGTATGTAGCGGAAATTAGCATGAACATAGTGGGCATTTCATTAGAATAGATTCCTAATGAGAATTACAAGAGTGCTTGGGTGGAGAGAGCAACAAAAAGCATAACACCTAGTTAGATAGCATCGACAATACTTTCAAAAGAGAGAGAAATTAAGCTAATGACAACAGTTGAGGACCGGATTTGCATGGAGCCAGTCCCCCCTCCAAAAGGCTTTGTATTATGGTTTCTCCCATCAAGAGAGACATTGTACATGAAGTCGCGGAGCGGAGCGTGGGTCGACTCTCTCTCTCACACACACACACAGTGAGCTTACACAGTACAGTACGCAGAGATCTGTTAGAAGGGTTATCTCCCAAATCCTTAGTATTCACAAAGAATATGTTAGTATATACAAAGAGTTAGAGGTAAGTGAGTTAGGCGGGCGGCCGGCCATATCCGCATAAGAGGCCACTTGGGCTTTAATCCCAACAACCTCCCACTTAAAGTCCAAGGTGGCACTTTAAGTAACTGTAAATCTATGAACATAAATGTACAAAGATTTACATGGCTGCCAACTATCCAATGCCCAATAACTCACGACAATGCACAAAGCCCTCTCTTGGAAGTCCCTTTGTGAGTAGATCAGCAGGATTGTCCTTGGTGTGGATCTTCAGCAGTTGTATCTGCTTGTCTTCAAGTACTTCCCTAATGAAGTGATACTTCACATCAATATGCTTAGTCTTCGAATGGAACACTGGATTCTTTGCCAATTGTATAGCACTTTGACTATCACAATATAACTCTGGCATATCTGCATTGATTCCCAAGTCTACAACCAATCTACCAAGCCAAATAGCTTCTTTGCATGCCTCATTTGCTGCAACATACTCAGCTTCTGTAGTAGACTGCGTAACACAATCTTGTAATCGAGATCGCCATGATATGGCACCTCCAGCCAATGTAAAGACATAGCCTGATGTAGATCTCCTCTTATCCAAGTCTCCTGCATAATCTGAGTCAGTGTATCCTCTGACACTCAAATCCTGACTACCATAGCATATGCGCATACTCTTTGTATGTTTTAAGTATCTCATGATACCTTTCACTGCCTCCCAATGTTTCTTGCCGGGATTTGACATATATCTGCTAACCACTCCCACTGCAAATGCAATATCCGGACGTGTAGCAATCATTGCATACATCAAACTACCCACTGCAGACGCATATGGAATCTTATCCATTTCAGCCTTTTCTTCCTCAGACACAGGACAATCTTGTTTGCTAAGTTTCACATATGGTGGCAATGGAACACTCAATGCCTTTCCCTTCTCCATATTGAAACGTTGCAAAACCTTGTCAATATACTCTGTTTGAGATAACCAAATCAACTTCTTTGAGCTGTCTCTCTCAATGCGCATACCAAGTATATGACTTGCCTCACCCATGTCTTTCATGTCAAACGATTTTGCCATCTTTGACTTCAAAGCTGAAATTTCTTCCAAGTGTTTGCTGGCAATCAACATGTCATCCACATACAAAATAAGGATCAGCCAACTGCCATCCTTAGCCTTCTTTGTATATAGACAGTGATCGAAGTCACTACGTTTGTAGCCTTGAGAAAGCATAAACTGGTGGAACTTATGGTACCATGCCCTCGGTGATTGTTTTAAGCCATAAAGACTCTTTAACAACTGGCATACCAAATGTTCCATGCCTTTCTCAACAAACCCTTCTGGCTGCTGCATGTAAATTTCCACATCTAAATCACCATGCAAGAACGCTGTCTTGACATCCATTTGGTGCAACACCAAATCCAATATAGCAACCAATGCAAGAAAGCATCTCAATGTAGTCATCTTAACCACTGGAGAGAAGACTTCATCAAAGTCAATGCCTTGTTCTTGCTTAAAGCCCTTGGCAACAAGCCTTGCTTTGTACTTTGGTTGACTATCATGAGCGGTGATCTTATACCTGTAAACCCATTTACAAGGTAGAGCCTTTTTGCCCTGTGGTAATTTAACCAACTTCCATGTCTGGTTTTTATGCAGAGCTGTCATCTCTGACTGCATGGCCAACTGCCATTTTTTTGAGTCAACCACTTGTAATGCGTCCTTGTAACAAGATGGTTCTCCGCAATCTGTGAGCATGACATAATTTAGAGATGGCACATAACGATCAGGTGGTTTGGAGACACGCTCAGAACGTCTCACCACAACTGATTCTGCCTCTCTAGCCACTATAGGCTGTTCCTGAGCCTGACCATGCTGTCTTGATGTGCTAGCACTAGGTCCATCTTCCCTGAAGACAACTCTTCTGATCTCCTCTGTCTTCTCTGGCTTAGCGTGAAACTTGGCTTCATTGAAATGCACATCATTGCTACGAATAAGCTTTCTGGACTCAGGATCCCAAAGCCGGTAACCCATCTCGCCCGATTCTCCGTAGCCAAGAAATATACACTTCTTGCTCTTTGGTTCTAACTTATTTCTGAACTCCTTAGGAATATGGCTATAAGCTTCACAACCAAAGACTCTGAGATGCTTATACGAAGGTGCCTTGCCTGTCCATAGCATCTCGGCCACTGCACTCTTATCCAGAACCCTACTAGGAGACCTATTGATCAAATGGACTGCTGTAGCCACTGCTTCCGCCCAAAATCCATCAGGCAAATCAGCATTTGACAACATGCTTCTGACCTTCTCTTGTATGGTCCTATTCATACGTTCTGCAACCCCATTCTGTGAAGGATTATATGGTGCAGTAAGTTCCCGCTTAATCCCTTTTTCTTCACAAAAGTCTTGAAAAGCTTTGGAAACGTACTCTCCACCATTGTCAGTTCTCAAGCACTTCAGCTTCTGACCACTCTGATTCTCCACCAGCTGCAAGAATGTCTTAAAGACCTTGAGCACCTCATCCTTGTGCTTCAAGAAGTAAACCCATACTTTGCGAGAATAGTCATCTATGAATGTACAAAAGTACGCTGCTCCCCCTAGTGACAAACTAGGCATTGGTCCGCATAGGTCACTGTGTACAAGAGCTAACCGTTCGTCCCTACGATTCCTCTTTGATCTGTGCGGTTCCTGTGTTTGCTTACCATAAACACAATGCTCACAAAACTCGAAATCTTGAAATGAAAAGCCAGGCAAATAACCATAATGAGAAAGTATTTCCATTCCTCTTTTTGACATATGTCCCAACCTACGATGCCACAGTGACACACTTGGCTGCTCAATCAGATTAATTACATGGTTTTTAACCTCTGAAACATGTAAAGTGTACAGAGTTCCTGACTTGCTGCCATGTGCTACAGTCATCGAACCTTTGGAGATCTTCCAAGCGCTGTTCCCAAAAACTGTCACATAACCCGCATCATCCAACTTCCCTGTACTAATCAAGCTCTTTCGGATTGCTGGAACATGTCTGACATTCTTGAGCCATAAATAAGAGCCATTCTGAAACTTCAACTGCACATCTCCCACTCCAAGTATGTCACAAACCTGCTCATTGCCAAGTCTGACATAATCTTTAGTAGCCACATATGATGTAAACCACTCTTTGTGCGGAGAAACATGTAAAGATGCCCCTGAGTCGATAATCCAATCACTCATAGCATGTCCATCCTCTGCAGTCAAGAAAACAGAATCAAGATTGCTTGTAAGGAAGATGTCACCAGCTGCTATACCAGAATCACTGTCTGAACCAGATCCTGTGACATTCACCTCTTCAATCTTCACTGAACTCTTCTTTTCATCTTGCTCAGAACTCTTTGTTTTGCCTTTTTCTTGTTTCCACTTCGTACAGTCTCGCTTCATGTGACCCTTCTTGCCACAATGGTAGCATTCTATGTCATCCTTTGACTTCGAATCACGAGACTTACTTCGGTTTTGTGCCTTCTTACCCTTCTTCTCTTTAAACTGTTGTCTCCCTCGAACGACCAAAGCGCTATTGCCTTTGCCTTTGTCAATGTTCTTCCTGTTCACTTCCTCTGTGAGCAAGCTGCCTTCTACATTGGCACTTGTAAGACCTTCTGGCGCGACAGAATTACTTAACGTTGTACGAAAAGTATTCCAACTGTCTGGCAAAGTGATTAAGAGAAACATAGCCTTCACTGAATCTGGAAAGACTATCTCCTGTGCTGTTAACTGGCTGAAAATTGTATGAAATTCATTCAGATGATTTGACATGGCTGTCCCTTCCTTCATCTTCAAATCCACCAATTTCTTGAGCCAGTAAATCTGAGAAGCAGCACTTTGTTTCTCGTACATACCACATAGCTTTTGCCATACGCCATACGCTGTAGTCTCTTCTGCTACGTTGAAGTAAACATTTTCTGCCAGTGTCAGCATGATTGTGGAACAAGCTAACTCGTCAAGCTCTTCCCACTCATCTTCAGCCATAAATTCTGGTCTCTCCCCTTTGAGCTTCAGTGGCTTCACTTGTTTTTTCTGCACCAAAACCTGCCAAATCTGCTTCTTCCAGAATGGAAAGTTTGTGCCATCCAGCTTCTTTATGTTGTAAAGAGTCTCACTGTGAGAAGATGCCATATCTGCCAAACTGTTTACTCCTGAGAAAAATCCGGCAGAGTTTCCCCTGTAAACTGGCCTCTGTACACAATAAACAAGCTATAATCAACAAGCTGAACACCTCTCCTCAGGAACTGTCAGTATTTTGAAAATTTTTGACAGAGTCTCCCCTGTAAACTGAGCTCTGGGAACCAAAAGATAGCTCAAGAAACAATCATAAATAGCTGACCAATGACAAATCTAAAAAATCCCTGTAATATGCTGTCCTGTAAGCATACACTGTCTCCTCTCTGGGCGATGACAGAACCTGTATCTGTCTCAAGACTGAACTCTGAACAATGCCTCAACGGCCTGACGCATAAGATGCAATCCAGTGTCTACACAAAGTCATACATCCTAAGGGATAAAAGTCGCCGAAGAGGATGCGTGTAGAGGGGAACTCCAGCAACCTAATCCACCTCACACTGGGTAACCCAGCCCCCAGTGCTTGGCTTCAAAAAACCTCACACACGACCCTCTCAGATGGCTCAGCAAACTGCCCAGAACTAGCATACATCCTATAATAGACCAATCACTGTCCTATGACCGCTGCGGCGGTCTGTCTGCTAGCGTGACTCACAACTAGCAGACCCACAATCACAGTACATCAATCTGCAATACATGCCAGTGGTGTCAAGCCGTCGTATGGCCACACCTCCCCTGGAACCTGGCAAGCACAAGAAGTAGCAATGCAGACTGCAATATATATATCTGATGATATATATGTGTACCTGGTCTATAGATGATGCTCTGAAGACGAATAAGTGATGTATGTCGATGTCGATATTGATGTCGACCACCTCCTGCTTGCCAATCTACACAAGACGGATTTCTTTGCGGCTGAAATCTATCTTCTGCTGTAGTGCTCAGAACGAAATTCTGAGGGCATCAACGGCTTCGAAAGGGGGGTAAAACCCCAGGTCACCTGTTGGAAACGCTCCCGGAACGCCGAGTGTGAATTTTCGAACTCCGGATCCAGAATCTGCCAGAAAAGTGCGCGCGCGCGCGATTGCGCAAATCCGCACTGAACCAAGGCTCTGATACCAATTGAAGTCGCGGAGCGGAGCGTGGGTCGACTCTCTCTCTCACACACACACACAGTGAGCTTACACAGTACAGTACGCAGAGATCTGTTAGAAGGGTTATCTCCCAAATCCTTAGTATTCACAAAGAATATGTTAGTATATACAAAGAGTTAGAGGTAAGTGAGTTAGGCGGGCGGCCGGCCATATCCGCATAAGAGGCCACTTGGGCTTTAATCCCAACAGTACAATACAATTCTTTGTGTTCCTTCAAGACTAGCTAGTGCAATCAAGATGAAAGCTTCATGCACTAACCAAAACACTTAACAAACACAACTTTAATTATCCCCGTTCTCAGACCCAAGACCTCACACACCTTCGAAGATGGTGAGAGTTAGTAGGGTATGAGAGTAGATTGAGAGGAAGAAGGAGTATCTTACGAGAAAGATGTACATCTCCTCACTTAATCACTCATAATAGCATAGCTTAGCTTAGCTTAGTAATTAGCTTGGTAGAGGAGATGAGCATGCATTGAAGCTTGGCTCTTGGTTGGATTTGCATCCACATGCCAAGAGAGTGTTGATGTAGGCTTCTATTCACATCACAAGCTTGGAGTAGGTGATGAGCTCTCCATTAAAGCTTGGGAAGAGATAGTCTTCGTTGCTTCACACATAGACTGTGTGTGAGTGTGTGTGTGATAATGCCTTGCAAAAATCAGTCCCCTCTCTCTCTTGGGCGAGCCCCCTTGCTATTTGCTCTTCCTGCAGCCTCATTGGCCCTCCCCAAGTCAAGCCAATCACAATTAAGCAGCATAAGTGATAGCCTTCTGACATGTGTCACCCTTTCCCCTTTTGTGAGAGCTTTAGGTAATTAAATAATTAAACTAAACTCTCATTGGACCCCTTTGCCTCCTGGCCAATAGGAATCAGGCAAGCCATGGGGCTCCTGAATGCTCATTGGACCCCTTGGGAGACTGCCCAATAGTCTTCTAAGAGACTTAATTCTCATTGGTTTCTGTTATTAAATGTTTTTAAATTAATTAAACTAGATTTACTCTAGCTTAATTCTCATTGGTCCACTTCAAGGGTCATCCAATAGAAATTGGCACACCTTGTGGGCATCTGGGCTAGGGAGCTGACATGTGTCCCTCATTCCCTTTGTGTAAAGGGAGCCTCTGTGTGTGTGTGTGTGTGTGTGTGTGTGTGTGTGTGTGTGTGTGTGTGTGTGTGTGTGTGTGGCTTTCTCTCTCATCCCCTAGAAGAAGGGCTCGCCCCCTCCCATGTAGGGATGTGCAAAGACTTTTAGGGCACACACAAAGCATCCAATTTTCCCTAGGGTTGACCTTTGGACACAACCTTTGAATTTTGGAACCTTAGCATTTTGGAAGTCTTAATGGGCTGAACCTTAGGGTCTTTTTAGCCCATTGTTGCACATGGCTCTTTTGCAGATGGCCCCCCCTTTGGATCCCTATTTTCCCTCCTTTGGATCCCTACTGTGGCCGGTCTGCTAACTTAACCAATATTCTAGCTTTTTCTCCCCTGGCACTTCCCCACATTAAATGATCAGTTTAATATGAGAAAATCATATAGGAGAATTAGATATTGATTATTATGACATTATCCTCTTGTCCTTTCTTGACAAAATCGTGAGGCTGCATTACATAAATTTCCTCAAATATGTCACCATTCAAGAAAGCAGCAGTAACAATGTCTAATTGATGTACATCCCAACCAAAATGAGCTACCAATGCACAATAGGCATACGACAAGTGGGAGCTACCATCCGGCTTGCGTTTCAACTTGTAAACCCACTTCGTACCAATGGCCTTTTTGCCAGGAGGCAAATCACATAAAGTCCATGTGTCATTTTCTATAAGTGCATCATATTTTGATTGCATGGCAGCCATCCAATTTTTTGAATTATGTGCTTCATCAAAAGACAGAGGTTCCTCAACATCATGTAAGCTAGACACAACCAAAGCATAACAATCTGATGCATAAGATGCATGGTGAGAGCCTGAACGAGTACGACTAGACAAAGGTGCATCCAATTTACTATCACACAATGTATGCACCAGTCATTTTGGCATACCTCTAGCCTGCTCATTTTCAACCCTTTCCTCATCAAGTACATCATGTACATCTACATCAAATCTGTAACATTTTCAGAAACCCCCATAGGCTGTACAATTGCCTCTTGGAATTTACATTCGCACTTCCATCACTAAAAAGAGGCAACAAAGTGTCATAAATGTCATGTGAGCTTACAATACTGTCTCTAGTACATAACAGCAAGGGCTGCACAGAATCTTCCACAAACACAACATTCCGTGAAACTAGAAAACGCTTTGTTTTTGGATAATCATCCTGTAAACTTTTCTTCAACACTATGACCAGTAAAAATAAATTTGACAGCCTTATCATCCAATTTTTTGCGTTGTGTTTGTGGCACCAAAGCATATGCCAAACAACCGAAAACAGCATGTACTCAATAGAAGGCTTTCTATCATGCCATGCTTCATATGGAGTAATAGACTGCAAAGCTTTCGTAGGACACCTATTTAGTACATAAGTGGCACACATGATGGCCTCAAGCCAAAAGGAGTGCGGCAAAGCTTGACTTTTGACCATACATCGTGCCATTTCCGTAAGCGACAAGTTTTCCCTCTCAGCAACACCATTTTGCTGAGGCGTATAAGGCATTGTATATTGGTGCAAGCCTGGAATAATCATCAACAAAATTTAAGAAGTAAAGGTAATTGCCCAAGGACGGAGTTTGCAAGGGCCCACAAACATCACTATGCACAAGCTGCAATCCGCATGTCGCCCTAACTGAACCATCCTTAGAACGTTGCATCTTACCCAAAACAAAGCCTTCACAAACGTGCTTGATAGGTGCTTCAAGAGGTGGCAAAGAAGCAAGCCATATGAGATTTCTGCAAACGCAACAAATTGGCAAAATTCAGATGACCAAAACATGCATGGCAAAGTTTTGCATATGAAATAGTCTTAGAATCCAAAACTGCATTTGCAAAATTTTGCCCACACTTGTCATACAAAGTGAGCTTAAACAACCCACGGCATAAAATGCCAGATGCAACAATTTCATTACTAAAACTAAGATCATGTAGTGTACATCTGTCATCCACAAATTTGACTACAAGACCAAGTCTAGCAAGTGCAGATACATACAAAAGATTCTTCTTGATCCTAGATGTGTGAAAGAACTGCCATTTGCAGCAGTAAGCACAATCTTTTCAACTCCTTGAACCGGATAAGAGGCATTGTTGTCACAAGTAACTGAATTCCCATGAGGGACAAACTCAAGAGAGGTGAACAAATGACTATGTGAGGTAATGTGCTTTGTAGCACCACTGTCAAAATACCACACATGTGAATCTGCAACAACTGACATGCATGCATCATGTGCAACAGGATTCTAGGTACACTCTGCACTAAAAGCCCATTTTGCATCAACATCAGCATCAAAGTCTCCTTTCACAGAAGACTCAACAACAATTGCATTTATAGTGGAGCCAACATTTGCAGTGGAACCACCCTCTTTCTTCTTAGCCTCTTTGGCCTTCAACTTAGGACATTGATCAAGTGATCATTAGCTTTACAATAATGGCAACGCATCTTCTTTTTGCCCTTATATCACCAAAATTTCCAGACGAATTGTTGCCAACAGAAGCATTAGGAACATGTGATTTTCCACTCACAGAAGAACCATAAGAAGTGGTTGCATTACTGTTACCACCCTTTCTTTGAGCAGCAATAAAAGCATGTTCAAATGCACGCTGTCTAGTCCTGTTTTTTCTAGAAAGTGACTCTTGCAACAGAAATATGCACAATGCATCAGACTTGACAACTTCAGGATTTCCTTGGGTCATAAGTCTCCAAGTACTAGCAAAATTCTGGTAAGAGTTTGACAAGGCATCAAGAACAGTCTGCACAAGGGAACTCTCTAAACTGACTTCACCTGCAGAAATAAGTTGCTCATTAATATCCTTGACACTAGCAAGAAAAGTGTCCATATCATCTTCCTCATGCATAATCTTCGACTCCAGTTCTTTACACAACAATGTAGTTTTTGCCTCATTAAGGCTTACATAAAGACCAACCAGAATATCCCAAGCGTGTTTTGCAGATTTCACTGAACAAATGTGAGGAGTAATGGTGTGCTTCACAGACAACGCAATCAATGCATGAGCCTACACATCATTTACATCCCAACGAGCTTGTTCTACCGTAGGCAAAACAACTCTAACAGCATTGCAGCAAGACCTACAACATCCTCAACATCGCCTACATCCTTAGAACTAGGACGTACATCAATGCCCTGCAAAATATTCTAGACGCCCTTTGACACAAGAACATGTTCCATCATGTAAGCCCACATAGGGTAATTGTTCCCATTCAATCTGTCCTCAACAACAAACATCATGAACACATCTGTGTTATTGTCAGCCACGGTAAATGCTGCACCTGATGTGAAAGCTGCCCAAAAAGGGGAGAAACAAAGCGGGAACAACACGCACTATATACCACAAACCATAGAAGACTGTAACATTTAATGGTCTAGTAACTTGTATGTAGCAGAAACTAGCATGGCCATAGTGAGCATTTCATTAGAATAGATTCCTAATGAGAATAACAAAAGTGCTTGGGTGGAGAGAGCAACAAAAAGTATAACACCTAGTTAGATAGCACAAAAGAGAAAGAAATTAAGCAATTGACAACATTTGAGGACCGGATTTGCATAGAGCCGGTCCCCCCTCCAAAAAGCTTTGTATTATGGTTTCTCCCATCAAGAGAGAAATTTTACAATACAGTTCTTTGTGTTCATTCAATACTAGCTAGTACAATGAAAATAAAAACTTCAAGCACTAAGCAAAACACTTATCAAACACAACATCAATTCCCTCACGGTCTCAGACCCAAGACCTCACACACCTTCGAAGATGGTGAGAGCTAACAAGGTATGAGAGTAGATTGAGAGGAAGAAGGAGTAGTCTTACGAGAAAGATGTACATCTCCTCACATAATCACTCATATTAGCATAGCTTAGCTTAGTAATTAGCATGGTAGAGGAGATGAGAATGCATTGAAGCTTGGCTCTTGGTTGGATTTGCATCACAAAGGCAAGAGTTGTTGGTGCAAGCCTCCTTTCTCACAAGCTTGGAGTAGGTGATAAGCTTTTCATTAAAGCTTGAGAAGAGAGAGAGAGCCTTCTTACTCTACACATGAGCTTGTGTGAGTGTGTGTGGATAATTCCCTTTGAAAAATCAGCCCCCTCTCTCGCTCTTGGTTGACCCCTCTTGCTATTTGCTCTTGCTAGCACCTCATTGGACCTCCCCAGGCTTAGCCAATAGGATTTCAAGAGTATAAGTGATAGTCTTCTGAAATGTGTCCCCATTTCCCGTTTTGTGAGAGCTTTAGGTAATTAATTAATTCAGCTAAACTCTCATTGGACCCCTTTGCCTCCTGGCCAATAGGAATCAAGCAAGCCATTGGGCTGCTGAATGCTCATTGGACCCCTTGGGAGACTATCCAATAGTCTTTAAGAGAGCTTAATTCTTATTGGTTCTTTTATTAAGTGCTTTTAAATTAATTAAACTAGATTTACACTAAACTAATTTTCATTGGTCCACCTCCATGGCCATGCAATAGGATTTGAGTACACCTTGTGGACATCTGGCCTAGGAAGCTGACATGTGTCCCTCTTTCCCCTTGTGTACAAATGAAGCTTGTGAGTGTGTGTGGGTGTTTCTCTCTCATCCCCTACTTCTTGGGCTCGCCCCCTCCTATGTAGGGACTTGTGAAGACTTTTGTACACACACACAAAGCATCCAAATTTCTTAAGCTTTGACATTTGGACACAACCTTTGAATTTTGGAACCTTAGCATTTTGGAAGTCTTAATGGGCTGAATCTTAGTGTCTGTTAAGCCCATTGTTGCACATAGCTCTTTTGCAAATGGCCCCCCTTTTGGATCCCTATTTTCCCTCCTTTGGATCCCTACTGTGGCCGGTCTACCAACTTAACCAATGTTCTAGCTCTTTCTCCATTGGCACTTACCCATATTAAATGATCAGTTTACCATGAGAAAAGCATTTAGGAGAATTAAGTATTAGTTATTATGACAAAGACTGTAAGGGACATGTTCTGCAAAAAACAACACTAACAAAAATTCTGCACAAAATGACGAAATAGCATGTGTACTGCGTGTAGTGGAAACGGAGACCAAAATGACTTGGAATCAAAAATCTGAGCAGACTAAACTCTACAAGCTTGCTCGAAATTTTTACCGACCTACGAACGTTGGCCAAAGCTCGCTGAGATTGGAGAAAGTGAATAGACGTGTGCTGAAGCTGCTGGCGACTAAGCCCAAGAGGACGCAACCTGCTCTGATACCAATTGTTGAAATTAGGATTGCAGGAAACACACAGCTTGGAGAAGAAGAAGGTAGCTCAAGGCACACATCAGAGAGTGTATTACTTAGTGTGCAATGGAAAGATAGATAACCCTAGTATGATGGACGTATATACAATGCATGGGGAGGAAAACCTCCAAGTGAGGGAAAAAATGCCCCGACGATCCTAAGTGCGTTCACACACATCATTACCACATGTATATGGTAACATATTTGACTAAAATAACACTCTTCTTTTTGTGAGAGCCTTCTCGCTTTGACAAAATCTTCATAACTTTGTAGAATTTAATCTTTTATATTATTTTAACATTTATTTTTTTATCATTCATCTTTGATGAGTCGTTATCAAACATGGACATGATTTTGTATTTATGTCATAGGCCTTACATAATTTCTTTCTTCCTATGTCTCCTATTGGGATTTATGGCAAAGAGAATAGGGTTGCACTCTGACGTATCTTATAGGAGCTATGCAAAAACAAGTTGGGCATGTTGGTTCTCTAGCTTTCTAAAACATAGGTCAACTATATGACCAAGCCGCTTGCGAAACGTACACCTTTTACCGTTGTCCTTGGTAAGGAAAGCTTTAATGGAAGAGTCAAAATCTAATGTCTTTCTCTTGTCTTCATCCATGAAAATAGCAATCATCTCCTCATATGGCATTTCTCTGCCTACCATGAGTTAGTAACTATCTCTATGAACTTGTATTCTTCAGCAAGATTGTTCAAAAAGGATGGCCTTTTTGTCATCATCAAATGGAGAAGCCTTGAGAGTAGCAAGTCGTTGAAACAAAAGACTCAATAGTCTTTAGATGCTTTTTAATAAAATGTGGAATTGAATAGCTTCAATTGCGAAAAAACTTGGAACTATCTCCAAAAAACCGTACTTCTTTAGCTATCTTTGTGAGATCGAGATAATAGAGAGATTATTTGTCAAGCCAAGACCAATGAGAGCAAGGGTCGATTGAATTTGGTCTATCCATGCCGAATGTTGACCATCTTCCAAAAACCCTCTCACCATAAGGAATTGTACATTTGTCTTCCATAGTGAGAAGCCCATTCTAGTGAACTTCTCAATGGTGATATCATTTTTGAGCATTACCATTATAAGAATGTTTTTGGCTATGGTGTGAAATCAAATGTTGCTATTGATCACCTTAAAACCTTCTACCATACGTTGGAGATTATGGCCAAGGGTGGCATTATAGACAGAGGGAGTTGTCAGTATCATTCATAGCAAGAACTAGAGTCCAAGTCGGTGATGACAAGCAAATAGCTCACATGGGAGGACTACATCAAGCCGGGTTTGCTTAGGTTCGATCGATGCTTAGAGCAATTGCATCGACTACGATTGCTAGGCTACATATGAGCAAGATGTGGAGTTCGAGCGGTCCTTAGTTCAGCTAAGGCCTCTAGTGTCTACTTTGAGAAAGATAGGGGGTGTGTGTGCTTATGAAAGTCTAGGGGAGAAGACCCTAAATGCTTAATCCTGAATGGTAAGATTAGCCAGATGGGTAATTTCTTTATCTGATGTTAATAAGTAAAAGGTATAGATGAGGAAATACTAACTTTCTTCATTTTGATGCATCATGAGACAGATGGAGCTGGCTTTTGCAACATGGTGCCTCACCCCATGGTCTCTTAAAGACAAGGATCAAATCATTGTTGACACTATGGCCAAATTATTATGGAAGGGATGGTCCTTCAGAATATCATTTTCACATCTGCAAGATTGAATAAAAGGCATCAAAATCATTAAGGAAAGTTAGCTTGAAGTTTGATCTATGTAGATGGTTTCTTCAATCAAGGTCTCTTTTTAAAAAAACCATAATAGTGAGGATTTGTATTAGAAAGAGAACAAAATTACAACATGCGACACAGGGAGTGCAACCGAGAGTCAAGATCAAATAGCCTACACCGATATATCAACCAGGGCAAAGTCCAAACAAATAACAATCACAAGAGGATTTATAAATTCTCATGTAAGGAAACGAGTCTTTTCCAACGTTTTTCTTACAGTGAATAACATCACGAGCTTCAGCTCGAGATGCACCACACCTAGGTAAGTACGACATTAATTTTCTCGTGTAAGAAAACTGAGTCTTTTCCAATGTTTTTCATACAATGAATAACATCACTAGGTTTTGCTCAAGAGGCACCACATACCTAGATAGGTAAGATTGGGGGGGTAGGGGACCACCGGCCCCCACATTGATTCGGCAATCTTCAACCCCCAATTGTACCTAGCTAGGTATGTGGTGCCTCCCTCTCAAGCTCATGATATTGAGGTCAGAATATGGGAATTTTTGTGAGATTCTGTCCAAAACTTGTGAATGGACTCGAGAGGGTCTCAATCTAGTGTATGTGGAGAATAAGGTGCATTAAAGACGTGAACAAAAGAGAATTCAAAATTTGATTGATGAAGGGAGCTTTTTCGAGGAAGTCAAGGCAGTTACAAGAGGTACAAAGAAAAAGAGCCAGAAAGAAATGAAGCGAAGGAAAGAAGCACCAAAAGCATTGGAAAGGAAGCTGTTGGTAAGATACATATATGCTATTATTTGGGCGTTTACAAAAGAAGGCAAGCTGGGTAGGTCACCACCACCACCACCACCACCAAAATAGAGCATTCCTCTATTCCACTACGCTAGTGTACAACATTATATACGCTCATTATACATAACGTTCTGCTCTGCTTCAAGCAAGCTAAATATGGCTATGGCTTCTTCTGCTCAAAGCTATGGCTTTCTCTGCCTAATATTGGCTTCTTTGATGCCGTGCAGCATGTTCGGCTTTGCTATGGCACCCTCTGCATCGAGTTGATCCATGACAGCGCTTCCGCGTCCAGCTCCAAATCGAGCATTTCTGCCAAGCTGATGCTCTCTTGATGCATTTGCGATCGTCCACCATCGCACTCCCACAGACTTTCTTCATCTTGCTCAGTCAAAAACTCCCGTAGGAAGCGAGTAAACTCCTCCTCTGCGTCTGCGCTTCCCACTGATGAAGAGCTCAGCGGCGACGGAGGACAGGTGTTTGCAACAGCCGAAGCGGCATGAAGAAGAGTACTCGTTTCCGCTTTGGTACTGGCGAAATTATGGCGTGAGCTTCTTGTCGGCTGAGGGCTGGGGTTTCGCATTCTGCATCTCTGCGAAGTTGTGGGGGGAGAGGGGGAAGGCAAGGGGATGCAAAACTCATGGACGAGGCGCTTGCGAGCTGTAGATGGCGATGGCTCGGCCTCGTCTGAGGAAGAGTCGTCTGTGGCGTCTGGGTCGGTGCAGACGACGCGGATTCTCCATTCGCAGCAGGAGGGGGAGGCACGCCAAGGCGTTTTGGAGAGGTCAGGGGGAGGGGAGAAGGCAGGGTTTGAGAACCTGGGCTTCTTGAGGCGCTTGGAGATCATCTTGGAGGGCTTGGGCAGAGGCATGGTGTGTGTGTGTGTGTGAGAGAGAGAGAGAGAGAGAGAGAGAGAGAATCAGAGAGTCAAGCAGCAATGAGCGCCTGTGTATTAGACGATGTGAGAGTGGGTGGCTAAAAGTGCCAAAGTCGAGAAATGGCGTGAGACGCAAGGTTTATATTTACGTCGCCTGAACACTTCTTTTCCCGCCCAAGTTTCAGGGCCCCGTAGACAAGTCACAGCGCACTGCTGAGTCCCCCTGCGCCACGTGGCCACCAACTCCTTTTGGCGCCAAATTTACAATTGGGATTTGCAAGGCCACATGAGATTGATGGCAATTTAGCATCATTGGTGAATTCGAAAACATAGGACCAAGCCATCGAGAGAGATCCACCATCGATTTCGTCATCTTGTCTCACGGTGCCAATTAGGACAAAGGTAAGACTCGAGCCTTCGTGGCCTCAATTACCCTATCGCATGACCTTTGGGTTGAATGTTATTATTTTTATAAAATAAAAGAAAAAAATAAAGAGACAAAGAGGGGAAAAAAGAGAGGAAAGGGTGGATAGAGGGGAGCAAGATTCATATTCTATGCTTGGCCTGTTCAAGAACATAGGAAACCTCCTTATGGAAAACATGCACCCTTCGTGACCCCAAGGGCAGGCGGAAAGACCAAAAGGTATCCTAAAAACCAAGGAGCTACAAAGCTTTTTCACCTCTTACTGTTAGTTAAATAAACTAGGTGTGAAGAGGAGGGACATCAATAGAGTAAGACAAAGAAAGAAAGGTTGGTTGGTTCAACATTTAGGTTCAAATGTGGCCAAGTGATTAGGATGGCGCTTTCGGACATCCTGTGTGAGAATGCACGTATTGCTACCAAAAAAATAGAGTAAGGCAAAGCAAGAAAAAGAGCGAGACAAAGAGTCCTTCAAAGCTTCTGTGAGGAGGGGCATATTCTTTCAAAGCGATGCATCGTAGAGGATAGAGTTTACCCCCTCCCTCCATGTGAGCTATCAATCCAGGCAGTGTTCACAAAAAATAGGCCTTTAGTGTATTTTTAAAGGACAAAGATGGAAAATTTCCGGGCAATTTTTGGAGGGTCACCTTGATGGAAACCGGCTAAACTTTGAAGGATTTTAATGTAAAAACCAGGCACAACCTAAATGAGAGTCGAGACAAAAAGGTAGAATTCTCCTATCTAGGTAAACCCCCATCTTTGGGAGAATTCTGTGTTGGTCTATGACTTTGACAAAAATTGTAAAACAATAATCCACCATCCACGCATAGCAATGTGTGAATGAGCTCTTTGCTAGGTAATGCCCTCCTCTTCATTTCCCACCATGCCAGCCCATGGGCATGCACAAGGAGTGAAGCTCAAGGCTCATTTATTGCCCCCTTTCATTTCACACTTGTGATTCCTTTATTGGCCCTTTTTGTACACCCCTCGTACCCTTTACATATGCCTTATGACCCAAGCATGCCTTTATAAATTTTGCTGCAGTCTTCACTTTACACATGCCCAAGGGTCAACATCCAAGCTTTGAACTTATGCACACCCATATGTGGCTCCTTTTGCTAGGGCGATTACAACTATGCATGTCCATTGTGTGCACCTCCACACAAGCTAGAGCACACAAGTATGACCTAAACCAAACTCTAGTTACCACTAATTTCTCGGTGTAGCTTAACCCAAGTCAAGCTAGGCTAATGTGATCCTCCTTCACAAGAAGATTTAGAAATTTTCTCATGTAGGAGAACGGAATCTGTTACAATGTTTTCCATACAATGCACAACATCATGTGCTTTTGCTCAAGAGGCATTGCATACCTAGCTAGGTACGATTGGGGGTAAGGGCAGGTGGACAATGTTTTCCATACATCACGAGCTTCTGCTCGAGAGGCACCGCATACCTAGCTAGGTACGATTGGGGGCAAGGGATCGCCGGCCCGGAGGGGGGCAAGGGCCGGCGGACAATGTTTTCCATACAATGCACAACATCATGAGCTTTTGCTCGAGAGGCACCGCATACCTAGCTAGGTACGATTGGGGGCAGGGGACCCCCGGGCCTCCCTACGGGCCGGCGATCCCCTGCCCCCAATCGTACCTAGCTAGGTATGCGGTGCCTCCCTCACCGAAGCTCATGATGTTGGGTAAGTCACAGTGTGGGAAGAATTTGTCCAAAACGTCTGGTGAGCTTGTGAGTCGTGAATAAACTTTCAGGAGGGCCCAAGATCATCAAACATTGTGGGCCATTTGCTTTATCAAGGCCCAACAAGAACAAACGGTGAAATCCACACAATCTACATTTAAAGCTTTTGTTGTCCTTACACAATCTCAAATTTTAGTCTATTGGGAGACCACTGTCACTAGGTTTCCTTTATTAAAAAAGGGTCGTTTCTAAACTCACCAAAATGTAATTTTTTTGTGGTTTTCCTAATATAATACACTCACTAATGTGAGTTTTGCAAAAAAAAAAGGTTTGTTTTGAGCATCTAGAGCCCAAGCTTAAGGGCCACCACTGGCAAAGGGCACTAAAAGACAGGTCTTTCAAGAGCCCCATGGCAAACATGTGCCTTCCGGGTGTAGTACCATAGGAGTCACCAACCCTAGAAAAGCAAACACTCTCTCAAGTGTTATCGTGCTTAGAATGTGGCACTGTGCACATCTACACGTTCATGCATATCAATTTTTTTAGTTTTACAAAAGTCTCCTCAGGAAGGAATTCAGAAAGACTTTGATTGCCTTTTATTAAGTATCTGCATTGTTATTAGCCCCCCCCCCCCCCCCCCCCCCCCTCTCCTTTAAAAGGACCTTAGAGAACGGCGACTTAAGGAGTGCATTCGTTGAAGTATGGTTTGGTCCCATGATGATGTTTGAACTTGCTTTCATTTAAGAACCTCCTAGAAGTCCATTTTCATTAAATTGTTTTATCCCTACTGCTTCCTGGTGGAGCTTGGAAAAATGCTGAGAGCTTAGGGCATCCATGTGCCATCTTTTTTTTTGGTAGCAAATCACACATATCATGGGCGAGATGATACAAACATCCTTATGAGCGCACAAGGTCGTTTGGTCGTCTTCGAACCCATGACCCAGGTTACAGAAGTCAAAGACTCAACCAACCAAGCTAGCTCCTTTGGACATCCCATGTGCCATCTTAAGAGTGACTCCACGAGGCTTCCACGCGTCCATTTCCTACCTCACCCTGCATCATGTACGCTTGTTGTGGATTCAGTCATGGCTTCCAGACAACACCTGCCGCCTATACGGGTCAAAAAGAGGACACTGCAGAGGGCTTTTTAGGGCAACAAATTGGGGTGGCAGGTTTGTGGGTTGGGGCTGGCGACCAGAGAGGGGATACTGCAGTGTAGGGCTCAACAACACTAGACAAGTGGGTGAGGTATCTAACGACGGTAAGGCTTCTACCTTTGGCATCAGAAGGGGAGGGGACCGATGTTGTGGAAAACCAACAAGGCTCTCCAAGAGAGCCACACAGTAACATGGTGTAATTTGCACGCACTTGGATATTATTTATGTTCCACTCATCCTCATTAAAATGAGACTAGATGATCCTTGAAATCACCTCAAACAAAATCTTATGGGCATGGATTTGGCTTCTAACGAATATGATTCAATGCCTTTATCTGTTGCGGCAATGTCAACCATAACTGAGATACCATTCATGTGTGCCTATCATTACGCTATGTGAACCAGTTGAATTGACAAAAAAAACCTGAAAGCCAGTCTTTGCAGACCATAAGGAGCCCTAGACCAAATACATTAACCAACATGACATGTGGGATAGAACAATAATCCCTCACTTTGGAAAAGCAAGATCTTCAAGAAGGAATGAGCCAACTTGGTGGATGGACAACCAAGACAGAACCATGCTTGATGAAGCACAAAACACCTTAAATTTCTCGGAAAGGAATCTTATGTTTAAGTCGAAGGAGTTGAACGATTCCAAAGAGAGCTTGTAGACTACATGAACACTCTGATCCACAAAGAGATAGACCTTGAGATGGGATCCAAGCTTCACTTAAAAACCTAATTCAACTCAAATCTGGTGCTAGGAGACACAAAATAATGCGATTAAGGCCTTCATTGAACCTTTCATCTAGAGCACATGAAGCCAATCGCTCACACAATACACCTGCGCTCACCCCAAACCAGAGCACATAAAGGGGCTAGCAGTGATTCGTGTTGAAATCCTGTTAGAAGCCTCGTTGGCTAGCTAGCTGGGAAAACCAGTCCTCGATTTCTCTTATCACACTTAGAGCTAGTCACCCAAAAATGGGTCACCATGTTAGTACATGCTCCTATACCAAGGGATTTGGTTGTCCGGTTATCCTTGTGTGCTAAGCAGAGTCTCCAAGTAGTGTGTCTTGGAAAAAAAGGGGATGTTTTGGGGTCTATTCACATGTCCTAGTTTGCAACTAATTGCAATCCAAAATCAAGTTCCCTAGTTCCCTTGCAAGCTTCCCTTGGCGAATGCTTTTGGTGGGAAACAAGATGAGAGGAGAGACTCATGAAATGTTCTCTTAAAACTATGCAAGATGCACCTTTTCCTAGTGAAACCATTGGCAAGCCTTTTGTCATTTTGTGGAGTTGCACCTCTACTCCACCTCCCATGGGTGGAACGAGTGCGTAATCAATTGTGAATCGGTTGCCAACTTCTCCGCCAACTACGGTACACAAGAACTGAAATGTTTTCAAAATATTTGCAATCGATTGCAAACCGGAGGTTGGTGTGAGCTGGCCCTCTGATGCCAGTATATTTGATTGAGACTTGGGAGCATCATAGTGCTTGCTAAACAAGACAATCTTATTTGTCATTAAAAAACCAAGCAAAAATAGGCACTATGGAGGGGGGCCCAAGAGGGTCATCTATTTGAGTGGTACATCTAAAAATGGGCAACACATTTCCCTCCAATAGTGGATTACCACACAAATTTGATGCATCTTTTACTTTTTTGTCATCTAAAGCCAACCCGAGAGAGAGAGAGAGAGAGAGAGAGAGAGAGAGAGAGAGAGAGAGAGAGAGAGGAATAAGAAGAAGACGAAGAAGAAGATTTTTTTGTTCATTATAGCATTGTAGAAACAATCTCAACAGACTGATCCATCAAACAACTCTCGCACTCAAGACCTGTTTGTCAAGAGGAACTAGGACAAAGAGACCTCAAAGATCCCTCACAGGACTTGAACCTAAGAATTTTTATTTGAGAGGGAGCTATCTATAACCAATATAGCATATTTAGGGGAAAAAGAAAGACAACACACACACACACACACACACATTATCCCTTAGTAGATATTATATTATCTATTGCTTTGCTCCATTTGGATCCAATCTATGCATGTACATGGGGAAATTTCCTAGTCAACGAAAAGTATAAGTGTTTTTATGATTCGATATAAATATATCGTATAATTAATATGTGTCATAAAATCTAATATCTAACTTTACCAAATGATTATCTCATATTAAACTCATCATTTAATATGTGAAGATAAAAGGGAACAAGAGTTATGATATCGTTATGTGCTTCTGTACGTATCTCAGCAGGGGACCAAAGGGAGAGATGTTTCCATCTCAATAGGGGTCCAAAAGGAGATGGTCTACCAAAGAGCAATGTGCAATAAGTGCTTCTAGACTTATCTCAGTAGGGGACCAAGAGGAGAGATGGTTACATCTCAATAGGGATCCAAAAGGAGATAATCTATCAAAGAGCAACATGCATCTAATGGAGCTTAAAAGACCTTAGGGCTAGCTTAGTTAAAGCCTCCAAAGGTTAGTGTTAAAAGTCCTTAGACCTAGAACCATTAGGTACTTTAAACCTTAGGCAAGCTAGGGTTGATCTTGAGGTGCTTCAGGTAAGTAAGGTGCTTGTCGTGCTTAATGAATAAGGTGCTTGATGACCAAGGTGCTTGAGGTGTTCAAGTCAAAGATGAGCCCTAAAGGTAGGGGCATGAGAGAGAACACACACACACACACACACACACACACACACACACACACACTCAAGTCAAGCCCAAGACTCAAGAGGCATTAAGGCCACATGTCAGGCCCCTAGCAATATTACCCTCATAATGTGCTTGAATCTATTGGATAACCTATAGGAAGGTCCAATGAGAATTTAGATTCAATTAAATAACTAATTTCTTTCTCTCAAGGGGGGAAAGGAGGACACTTGACCAAATGCTAAAATTAAAATAATTAAGATCTTTCTCTCAAAGGGGGAAAGGAGGACACTTGTCCAAATGCTACACCCCTTGCTTGTTATGATTAGGGTCATTCATTGGCTAGCCCAAGGCTTGAGCCAATAGGCTTGTAGCAAGAGTAAAGTAGCAAAAACGGATCCTCTCTCTCTCTCTCTCTCTCTCTCTCTCATATACTCCACAAACCACACACACACACTCCCCCATTGTGTGTTGCGCACACAAGTCATCTCCTTCTCCAAGCTTGAGAAGTGGAGAGCCTACACTAACACCCCTTGGCTATGAAATGCAAATCCAACCAAGAGTTATGCTCAAAGTAATGCTTATCAATCTCTCTATCTTCATTATCACTATGATAAGCTATGCTCTAAGAGTGATTATATATGAGGAGACTACTTCTTTCTTGTAGAGATACATCTTCTTCTCTTTATCTTCCTCACTCCTTGCTAGCTCTCATCACCTTTGAAGGTGTTTGAGGTCTTGGGATTGAGGCCCGGGACAACTCAATGTTTTTGCAAGTTAGTTACGAGCATGATATTGGTGCATGAAGCTTACCATCTTCATGGCATCAACAATGTCTCAAGGAACACAAAGCATGTATTATACCAAGTCTCTCTACCAAGGAGATTCTATAATACAAAAGGCTTTTGGAGGGGGGACTGGCTCCAAGTAAATCCGGTCCTCAACTATTGTCAATTGCTCTAATTCTCTCTGTTTTTTGCAAGTATTTTTCATGCCAAGCTAACTAGGTATAATGTGTATTTTGCTACCTTCAATCAAGTACTCTCATTATGTTTATTAAGAATCCTTTTAAGGAAATGCTTACTATTGTTACTTATATCCGCTACAATCCATGTTATTAGCCATAAGCTATTGGTTTCTCTTTTCTTGTTTAAGAGGAGAGGTCCTAAAAGTTTTTCTTATGAGAGGTTTTTAAGCTACCAAAGAATAAGTTAGCATACACCTAAATTTTGTTAGCAGGGCTGACAATAATAAAGAGAGTAGAATGAATATTAATGACTTTGATTTTGCACATGAAGGTACTACTAATGATGTCCCTATGCTTGTGAATTATCTTGTCACCAGGCTTCAACAAGCCATGGGCAACCCCGCTCTACAAGGTGAAGTTCTCCCCCAAGTTGACACCCATGGAATTCTCCAAACTCCCCAAGAAGAGAGAGCCTCTAGGAAGTCTCTTGATGAGACTACCAAAAGAGGACTCTCTAAGATGAGGGAAGAGGAGGATCCACACAAAAGTGAAAGAAGTGAATCTCGAAACACTTCGGAAGATGTGGCTCCACGAAGACAACGGACACAAAGATCTTTAACTCCTTCAAAGAGAAAAATATCATCGCGTAGCCTCTCTCCTCGAAAATCCAAGAGGGAAGAGAGGAACCAAAAGAAGAAAAAGGAGAGAAAGAGGTCACCCTCCTCTCCATCTTCCTCTTCTTTCAATGAAAGTAGTGGTTCATTTTCCAAAGATCCCAAAAGGAGAGGTCATCAAAAATCTTATGCTGCTTGGAAAAGGGCTAACAAGCTCAAGAAGTTCAAAGAGGGAGGAAAGAACATCTCTTTTCTCACCTATGATGGCACCTTTGGTGCCACAGACAAAGTTTATCTAGCAATTTGATGCAGCCTTTGGAAATGAGGGCTTCACGAAGCCCTCTAAGCTATGACATGTAGCTATACACTTTCAAAAGTACTTTAGACAATGATGGACTAGCCTATGGGTTAGCCTATGGGTTGACAATAAAGCTCCAAAAACATGGAAAACCCTAAGAACTTACATAATGAAGCAGTTTCTTGCAAGCGATGCCAAATGCAAAGTTCTCACGGAATGGTGAATCTTGAAGCTATCTCCCTATGAGTCTATCCACAAGTACGTGGACAAGTTTTGGGATTTACATCTTAAAGCTACTGTCTACAAAAAGATAGACTTTGGAGACAAAAACAACCATGTTGTGTTGGGCTTTTTGAAGATATGGCCGAGTATGTCAACTCTCAATGGCCTAGGACCATCTCTGCGGTCATACACCATACTATGGTCGCCTCGCAAATCAATTGCCAACAAGGGGCTAAGAGGAATTCTAAGCCCATGTAAATTAAAGAGAAAAATGAACCTAGAGGGACAGATAATGCTCAAAATTCTTCCAAAGGAAACTCTAGCAACAACTCTAAAGCTAAGGAGAAAGGAGTCTACAAAGGCAAGAATCGATCTCTCATGAGGAGATAGAGCATTATCGCAAAAGATAAATGTTTCTATGCAATAGAGATTTATCTCCTCTTGTTTATCACAATGAGAGCATTTCTATGCAATAGAGCTTCTACCAGGAAGCTCACCGCCTAATAAACCTCCTTATGGAGTTTCACAAGCTCAACAAGAGGAGATCATGAGGCAAGTGCATGAACTAGTAGAAAAAGGAATGGTGAGGCCTAGCTCTTCTCCATTTTGTTCACCAGTCCTTTTAGTGCAAAAGAAAGATGTCACATATCGCATGTGTGTCGACTATAGAGCACTAAATAGGATTACTATCAAAAATAGATTTCTCGTGCCATGGGTGGAAGATTAAATTGATAAGCTACAAGGGTCTACCTACTTCAGTAGGGTTGACCTTAAAAGTGTCTATCATCAAATAAGGATAGTCTATGAAGATATTGTAAAGACAGCCTTTCGCACAACATTCGGTCTTTACAAATATCTTGTCATACCTTTTGGCTTGACAAATTCTCCAGCTACATTCAATTGCATGATGGAGAAAATTTTCAGGCCTCATCGTAAGTTTACTGGAGTGTTCTTTGATGATATAATCATCTACTCCAATTCATTGCAAGAGCACAAGCAACCTCTCAAGGTAATCTTTCGAGTTTTGAGAGACTATAAGCTTTTCACTAATCACTGAAAGGAAAAGTGATTTTTTTAAAACAAGAGATTCAATACTTAGGTTACATTATCTCTAAGGATGACATCCATATGGATCCAACAAAGCTAGAGGTAATAAAAGGATGTTCTAATCCAAGGAATCTACATGAGTTACGAAGCTTTATAGGTATGTGTGCATACTATAGATGCTTCATAGAAACACTTTCGCTAATAGCAAGCCCATTACATGACTTAACAAAAAATAACGTTAAGTATCTATGGACTGCAAAAGAGAAAGAAGCTTTTGAAAAGCTTAAGGAGAAGCTTATCTATGTGCTTACACTACAGGATCTCTCCAATCCATTTGAGGTCCAATGTGTGGTGTGATTGCCTTGGAGCTGTTTTGCTTCAAGAAAGGCATGCCATAGCATATGAGAGTCAAAGACTCAACTTTGACGAGAAAGTGTTGGACATATACAAAAAGGAGTTATTAGCTATTCTACATGCCCTAGACACGTGGAAGCACTATCTCTTGGGGACTCCATTCATCCTACGGATGGATCAACAAAGCCTCAAGTACTTCATGACACAAACCAAGTTATCCGACAAACAAATGAGGTGGGAAAATTTTCTTTTGCAATTTAATTTTCATATTTCTCACATTGCTGGCAAGCACTATCAAGTGGTTGATGCACTATTACGATGAAAACCAAGGGCAAATGTCGTGTCTATAGCAACTCACAATTATCTATCTTTCATGATAGATGAGTATGCTACTGACCCCAATTTCAAGGATGCAACTTTAGCCCTTGCATTAGGGAAGAAAGAGGAACCATTCACCTTGCAGGATGGTTACCTTCTCTATGGAAATAGGCTGTGTGTTACTACCTCACTCTATGAGAAAGTAATGTATGAATCTCATGCTCCTCCTTATGCAAGGAATAGAGGGATTCAACCTACTCTTCGAGGTGTAGAGATATACTGCTATTGGCCTACCATGAAAGTAGACATACAAGAGTATGTTTCAAAATGTGTAGTATGTGAAAAAGATGAAGTATGATAGAGGGAAGCAACGTGGACTGCTCCAGCCATTACCAATTCTTGATTCACCATGGGAGAGCATATCCATGGATTTTATCTTTGGATTGCCCAAGTCTATCCATGGGAATACAGGAATATGGACAATAGTCGACAGGTTTAGCAAACAAGCACACTTTATACCTGTCAGAAAGAATATTAAGGCACATCATGGCAACTCTCTTCATATCTCAGATTTTCAAGTAACATGACTTGCCAACATCCATAGTGTCCGATAGAGATCCTAGGATGACCAATAACTTCTAGAAGGGTCTCTTTGAAAATCTAGGTATAAGGTTAAATTTCTCTTTGGCCTATCACCCACAAATGGATGGCCAGAGTGAGATAGCTAACCTTACAATCTTGGATCCAATAAAAAACTATATTACAAAAGTAGATCAACACTCACAATGGGAAAAGTAATTACCCCTTGTAGAGTATGCTAACAATAACAATGTACAAACTTCTACAAGAAAGACACCTTTCGAGGTCATAGAGGGTAGATCTAAAAGTCCCTTGCTACTTAAGCTACATGGGAAGATCTTCGCTGATGTGATGAGTATAGCCGAGACCTACACTAAAAAGTTGCTGCTAACAAGCACGTACGAGCCTTAACCTTTATAGAAAATGATTGGGTCTTGCTAAAGTTCCCTAAGGCTTGCCTACGGCAAGCCTTAACCTTTATAGAAAATGATTGGGTCTTGCTAAAGTTTGCCCGTGGCTCGCCTACGCCAAACCACGGGCAAGAATCCTACGGATCACCAGAAATATTATTTTAAGTTAGCAAAAAGATACTATGGTCCTTTTCAAATTCTTAAGCCAATAACCGAGATGGCTTATCAATCTAAGTTGCCCAATCATTGGATCATACACAACGCTTTTCATGTGAGCCTACTCAAGACTTACAAAGGAGACCCACCAAAAGAAGCAATAATTGAAGATCCTCCGGAGATTGAAGATCAAGAAGAGGTGCTCCAACCCGAATCCGTCCTTCACCATGAAGACAAGGTATTAAGAAACGGTAAGATTATCTGACTATATCTTATTAAGTTTAAGAATTATCCTTTTAAAGATACTAGATGGATGCAAGGAACCTAGCTTAAGGATAAAATTGTCCTTGTCAATGCTTACAATGATGCCTTAGAGTAAACATATGAAAATGCATTAATTAACAATGTTTTTGTCTTATAAGACTCTCTCTTTCTTTTATTGTGCACAAAATTCAAGAAGTATGCATGTTTAGGATCATGTTTGTGGCGATGACATCTCCCAAACACCAAGTAGAACTTGTCACTCTACCTTGGAAGTATGATATGGACTAAAGAGTAGACATGCTTGTGGAAGCTAAGTCTCCTGAGCACCAAATGGATTAGTAATCCATTTTGGAATGATGTCGTAGGGCAAAAAGGGATCCTCTACCCACTAAGAAACATGGACTAATGACTAGGCTTTATCTTCTCTACCTCATAATTGAGGACGACGATGATTTCAAGAGAGACGTAATGCCATAAAATTTAATATCTAACTTTACCAAATGATTTTCTCATATTAGACTGATCATTTAATCAGGGAAGATGAAAGGGGAACAAGAATTAGGATATAGTTATATGCTTTTAGACCTATCTCAGCAGGGGAACAAAAGGAGAGATGGTTGCATCTCAATAGGGGTCGAGAAGCATATGGTCTACCAAAGAGCGATGTGCAATAAGTGCTTCTAGACTTATCTCAGTAGGGGATCAAGAGGATAGATGGTTACATCTCAATAGGGGTCCAAAAGGAGATAGTCTATCAAAGAGAAATGAGCATATAATGGAGCTTAAAAGACCTTAGGGCTAGCTTCATTAAAGCCTCCAAAAGTCAGTGTTAAAATTCCTTAGACCTAGGACCATTAGGTACTTTAGACCTTAGGCAAGCTAGGGTTGAGCTTGAGGTGCTTCAGGTAAATAAGGTGCTTGTCGTGCTTCATGACTAAGGTGCTTGAGGTGCTTGTCATGCTTGATGACCAAGGTGCTTGAGGTGTTCAAGTCAAAGATGAGCCCTAAAGGTAGGGGCATGCGAAAACACACACACACACACTTATCTACATGGGCAGAAGATAATGTCCCATTATCTCATACTTAGTGACTTGCTCCCCTATTCTGTGCAACCTTGGACTTGGCGTTTACCTAGCTTGCTCTGGCTCACAGTATCCTTAACACACATTGAGAGTATCATAATGTTCTATGGCAAGGTCTTGGTTTGACCACTAGCAATTATTCGAAGGAGATTCTCTTTCATTAATAGGGTTAGCTGAGACATAATGACATGCCTATTCTCTCTCACACACACACATGCACACATCTACATGGGCAGAAGATAAGGTCCCATTTTTCTCACACTTACTCACGGGCCACATTATTCTGTGCAACTTTGGACTTGGCGTTTACCTAGCTGCTCCGCCTCACAATATCCATAACACACATGGGGTTATCTGAGTCCCCACTGGCTGATTCGAAGGTACAGTAATTCCCTCACACACAAAAATGCATCCCAATTGGTGTACATAGACCCTACCATTTCCACATTGTTCGACTGGAAGGTTATTGGAGGTTGTCACTGGAGTTTGGTTCATTCAATAAATCTATGCTGCATCTATTCACGAATTTATGCCTATCGTGTATATACGCATGGCTTGATACTGGTCAATTACGTACTTTGTAATCTTGTTCTAATTTGACTGATCCCTACTTGGTTTACCACCTGTCTAATGGGACCGATGCAAGGTGGCCAACTTTATGTACAAAGGGATTCTCCAAACTAATTTTTAACTCCTTTGTTAAGGCTTACCAAACTTGTTGGTGGTGGCGAGTAAGTCAAATGCTTAGCTGTGCACCTTCATAATCTCGCGAGCCTTGAATACATCTCCTACTACTATTTATACATGCATCAAAGTTTCTGCAGTAACGCATCCCTCACTCTTGCGCTCATACACACACACACACACACACACACACACACACACACACACACACACACACACACACGAGAGTGCGGTCTCTATCTCTCACTTTCTCTATCGGGTACGCACGCACTCACATCGCCCCAAGATTTTCAATACTGATCTCCTCCATCTTGTTGCCTGTCTCGCCGCTGCTCCAGTAAATATGGAGAGCTTTTGTTCTCAGGTTCTCTCTCTCTCTCTCTCTCTCTCTCTCTCTCTCTCTCTCTCTCATAGCCACACACACACACACACACACACACAAGGGAATTGTTGCGCGTAGACTCCCTCGGCTCACCTACCATATAGTTGTTCCTGGTTGCATAGCATGAATACACATCGTAGTATCTGGCTCCTAAGATGGCTATCATGGGGACACAAATTTTTGCAACTTTCTGTTGGATGGAAATAGGTGTGGGCTCAACTCCCTGGCTATTGAAAGATGGCATCACTTGTAAATGTAGAATTGAAGAATACATCCATCGTCACGGTGTTGCTCTGGTTACCGACATATGCTTTATTTGGCGATCTCGCAGACTTGAGATCTTGGGTCCGTTTGAGGTCATCTAAAAGGCCAAGGGTGCCCAACTAATAAAGCTTAGTGTGGGAACTGAAAAAACAGAGAGAAGACCAGAAAAAACGTGGAGAAGAGAGGAGGAACAGCCGCAGGTGTGTTTTTGGGGTTTTCGGAGCCTGTTTTGGTCGTAAACTGCTCATCCGAGGTCGGATTTGAGCACTTTGACATTGTAGACTGGGGTTTTGGGCCGTTCCGGACGCGATGGCGCTGTCCATTTTGCCAAATTCCTCACTCTTTTTCTGCTGTTTTTCTGTGTATGTTTCTCCTATGAGCGAAGTTTCTACTCCAGTTTGTGATTGTATCTGGCTTATTTTACCCATATTGTGTGAGCTATTTGCCCCATTGGTGTTGGCCCAAGCTCATTTGTATCTAATTATCAGAAGTTCTCCTCTTTTGAGCTGCGTTTTTTGGGTGTGTGTGTGTGTGTGTCTCTGTGTGGAGTGGGCAAGTGGATAGTCTCTCTCCTCTCACTCCATAGGTGTGTTCCCTGTCTCAGCCAGGTGTGTTGTGTAAGCCGAGTGGTGCCCCATAGTGTGTGTGTGTGTGTGTATCTTCCCAAGAGTGTGTGTTGGGTCGTTATAGAGGCGCTATGTGTGTTTTCATCCCGCTCACAACGTCATCATGATGAGCATATGCAACCTCAAAATTGTAGGTCCTGGGAGCACAATTTCTTTAGAGGTCATCCATCCTAGTACTATTCTTGTGCATGCATGCTTAATTGTGATGTTCCTGACATTGTTATAGCCACCCAAACCCTAAAAACTTAAGATTTTAGAGATGCCTAGTCTAGAGAATTCAGGGAAGCCCCATAGTTAGGTCCACATTTCCATGACAAGTTGGAACCGCCCCCTTAAGCCAAACTTAGGACTTATTCTCTATCCATCTTAGTACCAATGAGGTCTACTTTTATTAAGGCTAAGAGAGTGATAGCTTCTACACAGCCATGTCATTGACTTAAGAGTTGAAGTCAACCTCAATGCATCGCTTTGTATAGGTCATGGGGGCCGCAACTTCTTGGGAGGTCACCCATCATAGTACAATTCCAATGCATGTGCACTTCCGTGCAGTGCAAAGTTCCACAAACTTCTCAAGAAATCTAGACCCCAAAATCTTAAGGTCTTTGGAGACCTTTGATCTAGCCAATTTATGCAACCCTCATAGTTAAGCACCACTATATTCTCATCACGTTGCACTTATGCCAAACAAAAATTAGAAACATTGCTTAAAGGGGTGGTAACGTGTGGTTTTGAAGCACCCAATTTTTAATCTTTTTATACTCGCCCAGCATTTTGTTCTTCATGCATCTCTATGTATGCATATATGATATAGGATGTCAAGAAATGAACATGGGAACTAGACCCCTTTCTTATACTCTGCCCATGTGCTCGTCTACTTGTGACGACAACAACAAATCAAGCAAAATGATTTTCAACTTGTGAATGCTAACCAAATTTCCTATGTTCAAATAGCATCTCACTCTCTTCTAGCTATAAGTGGACCCTCTTAAATTACCCTTCTGCTTTTCTTGGAAGCCTGTACATATATGGCAAGAATGTGCTTAAACTAAAGATACTATTTCCCTTTTTTTCCTTGAGGTTTCTCTAGGGTAAACGCCCCATATTAGGGATAGCGAGATTGTGATCACTCAATCTTCATGAAATCTGCAAGGTTTTGAGCGCAGGGGGCTTCATCACAAAGCTGATGATGACAGCTTTCGAACGCACTTGACGGTTCACGCTCCGACTGTGTTTACGACGATTGCGATAGGGGCCTTGTTTTTCCTGTTATAAAAATTGATGCTCCAGTAGACTTGGACGCACTTGAGCGTGAAGAAGGACACGTTGGATCCAATACTTTACCCGGGTACCTACGAATAGGATCACAACACGTCATCATAATTGTCCTTCCACTAGCACTTCAGTGCTCTACGTCTCAGACCCGTCAGTCCCTTACATTTGTCCCATTATAGGGACCTGTCTTTTTATCGAGGCCTTTACTCTAAAAGGGTTTCTAATGAAGCAACAAATCAAGAACTAACCTCCAAAGACACAAGGACTTCTAGCTAAATCTAATCTAGGTAAATCTAAGGATAACCGAAGGTGCAACCCAACTAAATCATACCAATCTCAGTACCCAAGAGGAGTCCAAGCAACATTCTCCATACAAACTTATAAACCAGATGGACAATCATCACAGATTAAAAAAAAGCACCCATGGTCTCCGCAACCAACTCATAATAATTCAACCTTGTGAAATCTCCAAATTTTGCTACATTCATCGCACACTTGGCACCATGCAAAGAGTGTCTAGGGGTGGGCACTTACTCAGAAGGAATTGTCTAGCGACTTGCACAAGCATAGTTGCAATAGTGACGATATAAATTGGTATAGACTCGTAGACACAAGGATCTTTGTTACCGAAGAAGTATTTGTGAAGATTTGGTGAAGAACAACCAATTCAAATTCTTGCTCACAACATATTTCCCTTTTTTCTTTTCTTTTGCAAAACTCACAATTGTGAGTGAATTATATTGAACAACCCAAAAAATTACAAGGTCTTGTCATGCTCTTGTTAAGATCATCCAGGGACCATACTTACATCGGCTATCAGGGCGGCCACCCCTACCAACCCGCCCCCTCATCCTTGATACACAATGTCCATAATCTTGTCATTCTGAGATCTTTTATTTACCGATGGCCAAGATTTGCCCCCATCCTAGGCATTCCATCTGCTGACAACAAGGCACAAGTAGTCCTAGACCAATCTTCCGAGTGTTGCTTTTGCCCTAGTGTCCATATTAGCACTTTGCTTTCTTGTATAATTTCTCCAAAGCTTGCCCCCTCAAAACCTCCTTCAAACACACGGCGGTTGCTTGTCTGCCATACATTATGTAAGAAGAAGATCTGAGTGTTGACGAGGAGTGCAGGACTACCTGAATTCTTACCTCCAAGGAATAGGTAAATCTTGAAAAAACTAATTTTCCATGTTCTTTGGACCCACTTGCATATTTTCCCTGCGAGGCCTTTGATAGTTGGGCAGTCCATGAATAGGTGGGCCAGATCTTCACTAGCCAACCTGCACCCCAAGCATCGATCTGACCCAATCCCTCTCTCCTGAATCTTCACCCCCGTCGGTAGAGCACCCCACATAACCTTCCATAAGAAAACCTTCATGTGCAGCGGAACCTTTGGCTTCCATATGTTCTCCATTACATGCTCCCACCTTGCCTCCGGCCATTGCTTTTTCCATAGCTTGTTAAGAGGGCTAGACCAATTCTTCTTTTGCATCATTGTCTGATAAATGCTTTTAGTATGGGGTTTCCATAAGAAACTACTTCCGGGCCATCTCCAGGCATTCCAGTCCAACTCCGAATCACAGATTGGCATCACTAGATTGTCAAGCTCTTTTATCACTTTGTGAACAAGCAAGACCTCCAAGCTATTAAGATGGTACTGGGTAACCATAAGGTCAATGGTTTTCCAACTCTTGTTTCCACTGTCCCAGAAGTGCTCAAGTCGCTTCAGACCCTTATTATTCAACTTCCTGACTGTCTCAATCCCATAGGGGTTTGTGGCGGATCTATAACTTGGGAAATCCAAGGGGACCAATGTAGAATGGAGTTCTTGAAGTATTTGGCTTCTTTCCCCCACTTTAAGACTCCTGTCGCTCTATTGCATTTTCTTACCAATTCTCCCGAGCTGTCCCCTAGTCTTAAGGTAGACCACACCGGGGCTAGCAGTTTGTCATGAACCTCCACCCCTCTCCACTTTCCAGCCTTCGAGCCAAGATTAGCTGCTTCTATCATATATCTGATCATGACAGCCCAAACTTGATCATGTTTAGCCAAGGAAACAACAAATTTGGCGCAAAAAGCTTCTGCATGGGCCACAGGGTTGAGAATTCCGAGGCCTCCTTGATTCCCCGGTCGAGCAACCGATTCCCAACGGGCCCATTGCCATGGCCTGGAAGATTTCGTGTTATTTTTCCATAAAAACCTTTTTACTGGTTTTAAGAACTCTTTCCAGTGACACTTAGCCATCTTGAGAAGCGGGCTAGTGAAGGCAATATAAGGAATCATAAAGGCATTCATCACTTTAATCCAACTTGGGAATGGGAGAAGAGCATACTCCCACCTACTCATTTTTGTTTTGATTTTTTCAAGCACCCACTCAAATCTTTTCTTGTGAGTTACGTCCACCCCCAAGGGGACTCCCAAATGTCTAAAGATATTCCCTTTTGTGACAATCTCCCCCAACCAAACAGAAGGGTCAAATGAGTCATTGTCTGATAGGGAGATTAGCCTTGACTTCTCTATATTACACTGGGACGCCGAAGCTACTGAGAATATTTGTTTCTGATGACCTGGGGGAACGCCTTCAAGAAGAGGAGAGAATCGTCTGCAAAAAGTTTCACTAGTAGTTGGCTATTCCTTGGTAAGGCGAGGCCTTGTAACTCCCCTCGTTCCGCACTAGCTTCGAGCGTCATGATTAGAGGATGTGATCCTATGGAGAAAAGTAGGGGGGCCAGAGGGCATTCCTGCTTAATAGACCTTTTGACCTCAAAAGAGCCCACAATTCTATAGTTGAATAGGAGCTCTGACTGGCTTTCAGCCCCCATTACACGTACCAACCGACATAGGTGAGGCCCAAAGCCCAGAGCTTCCATGACGGCTTCTATATATGTCCATGTTATTCTGTCATAAGCCTTGTCCAGGTCCAACTGCACAGCAGAATGCACTCCTGGTTTGTGACAGTTGCGTATTCGATGCCCGCCATTGCTGCCAGGATGTTATCGTAAATGGACCTTCCTTTGATGAACCCATGTTGATGGAGTGAGATGATCTTGGTTAGTAAGGGGGCTAGTCTGAGGGCTAATGCTTTAGCTATAATTTTGTAGGCCACCGACATGATTGTTAGGGCATCAATGCTTCAATCGAGAATAGAAAATCTGTTTTGGGATGGGTTTGATAAGCCCTCTCTTAACACTTATCTCCAACGACCCTTCGACCATGGCTTTATTGGCCAATCTTGTGATTGGGGCCTTGAGATCATCCCAAAATTCTCTATAAAATTCCACCGTCATCCCGTCCCAACCAGGGGACTTTTCCTTGCCAAGGGCTTGCAATGCTAGTGAACATTCGTCTTCGGAGAATGCCCGTTCCAAGCTATTAGCTTCCGAATGGGGAATTTCCTTCTTGACACTCTGAAGTAAGATCCCTCTGGCTTCTTCCACTTCTTGAGACTGGGTCTCTAGCGTCCAATGATTTGACTAAGATAGCTCAACATCAGACCAGCCATTTCATCTTGGTTATGGACTGCTGTCCCTTTCTCATCATCGAGCGAGCGGACGTGGCCCCGGCTCTTCTTGATTTTTAAATCCCTAAAAAACTGAGCTTGATTGGAGGCTTCAGGTTGAAGAAAAGTCTCCCTGGAGAGAAGCCTTGCCTTTTTGATATCTTCTAACTGCTCATTAGCAAGGTTAGATTTGGCTTCGAGCCATCGTTTGTGCTCCTCCTTAGTAGCATGCCCATTGGCTTTTATGGAGGTAAGCAATTGTACCTCCGTTGTAAGATGCAACAGGTGTACCTCCCTAGATTTTTTGATTTGGGGGCCCCAGGTAGTGTTTGCTTTCTGGATGCTCCGAGCAAAGAGGTCCACGCATTGTGTTTGTTGAGGTCGACATCTTTTTTTAGCTTACCCAGTGCTTTCTTGGTTAGATTCCTGAAAAGGGGGTCTTTGAATAGGTGTGCCCCTGTTACTAACAGTTTTTTCTCACCTCTTGGGGTCTGCTCCTCCTATTTATTCTTCTTAAAATGTATGTGCAGAGGAATGTGATCTGAAAGGCTTTTTGTTGGGACTACCTTCATCTCCATCAACGGCAGTATCCAGTCAGCTTGGTGCGAGCAATAGCATCTGTCTAGCCTGGAGGCAGTGCGGGCATACTGGAGGCTTGTGTAGGTGAAACCAAGCGTGTTGTTCCATGGGACAACTTCCCATAAGTTGATCATTGCCCACTTTTCACACAAACTTTGCCACTTAGACCTTTCTGAGCCAGCCAACATACTGGAGGATCCTGTTCTATCCTTGCTCTTTTCTACCATATTAAAGTCGCCAACCAACAGCCACTCCCCTTCAATAGGAGTATCTCTAAGATGCATCCATAGTTTAGCTCTATCTTTTGCATTGCAAGGGTCGTACACATTCACACTGGTGAAGGGATGCCCTTCCCATCTGATTCTAATCCCCAAGATTTTGTCGGATGGGTGGTTAAGAACCAACTTCGGCTCCAATTCTCTGTCCGCAATGCTGAGGACGCCTCTGAAACCGTTACTTCTTTCTCCATAGAATACCAGTTTCTTTCCTAGCACCTACTTTCTCTTGCTATGGGCATCTATGTGGTGTTCCTGGATGGCCCAGCAATTCATTGTCTTCTCCTTTTTTATTTCCTCCCAGAATAGAGTACTCTTCTTACGGGTTTTCAACCCCTTCACGTTCCAAGATTGGATAGTGAGAGACTCCATCATTAATGAGGGGTTCATTGGGATAGAGGAAAAAATTCTTCATCATCCGACTTGTTCCCCCTCCCTTTGTCCTTGGTCTCGGGGGAATCCGGGGGTTCCAAGTCAGGGGATTCCTTTTCTTGCAATGCTGCAAATGGATTGTGCAATGGGACGATGAACCCCCCTCCTTTCAAAGGGGTGGAGGATGAATTAGATCCTTTCACCTCAAGTGTTCTCACGACTTGAAGCACTTTGGAGTCTCTTGCCATTGCCTTCACTGTTTTGGCTCTTTTCAGACCAGGGACTTGGACAGTCGTCATCGTTGTCACTGTCATAACTTTGGGGGTAGCAGTGGGAGGAATGATCGTATTATTATTGCCTGCACCTTCGGAAGTTCGTTGTAAGGGATTCGATTCCTCCACAATCTTTTCCTGCATCTTAATATCCATTTTCTCACATACCATATCTCCTTTATCCTTCCCTGCACTTGTCCCTTCGTTACTGCCTCCTTGCTTCTCCTGTCCTTCCATCGGGGATTCCATTTTATTGGGGGCCTGTGCTGTCGGAGCTGCAGTATCATTAGACTTCAAGGGACAATCCTTGGTGAAGTGTCCAAAGTTGTTGCATTTAAAACATGCCCCAAAGTATGTTCCAAAGTTTAGCGGAATAGTAACAAGCCCAACTCCGACATTGATAACCATTCTCTTAGGTGGCGTTTTAGACGCATCCCATCCTATACAAACCCTGTTTGAGGTTATGCCAAACCCTCTCTTGCTAGGTATAAATAAGGGGGTGCCCAGTTGGCTAGCAAGCATTCTGAAAATTTTCCACAGCCAGCTAGGCAGCCCCACAAACTCAACCCAAACCGGATGAAACTCTTGTAGAGATTCAGTTGAGTTGAATGCTGGCTCCCAAGGCACCACACAAACCGTAGTCCTATTAAATACTAGGGGTCCTTTGTCAAGGATCTTTTCACGAAATATTTCCTATTTGCAAATCCACGATTTGCAAATCCACGATGTATTGTTGTGTAGATAGTCAAGGGGACTATAAGTGCACCTAAAATTTTACATTTAGTTTCTGATAAATCCTAGGTTGTATAGTAATTTAAAACAATGTTAGACTATCATGGATAAATAATATTTAGCATTGCGTTCTTTTTAAAAAAAAATTGTCCATTATTGCTCCATGATTCCTCCATATAGGTAGCATGTTTAGCGTGTTGGGACATCCAAGGCCATGGACATTGGAGAATAACTAGAAAAGTAGTCATTGGTCAAGAAAGGAGATTCACAGAGACCTTTGTCACTGTTTATCCTCGAGCTACTACCCTCCCATAAATGCTTTGTGTTAGAGATATGTATTTTTTACTAAAGGCCCTTAAGATTGCTAGGCTCAAAAGAATTAGCATAGCTCCAAATGGGATGGAGGGAAAAAGATGGGGAGGGGTGTTTGTCCATCTATATCTCAAAGAAGGAGAGGGCACCCAAATGTCACACATTGGTTTACTTCAAAGAAACCTTATAAATCTTTTTTTTTTTTTTTTGCAAAGCTCACAATGGTGAGTGGATTATATTAACAGAACCAAAGCAATTACATTCTTGCCATGCTCGTGATAAGCCATGATCACTTCAACAGATCCTAGATACCTCGGTTGATGGGGGAGCCACCTCTTGACCATAGATGAGCCCATACATTCA
>NC_140952.1:82228411-82395911 GCF_014529385.1 Adiantum capillus-veneris | reverse complement strand
GGGGGGGGGGGGGGGGGTATGGTGAATGGTAAAGGGTTTTTTTTTTGTTTCTTTTTTTTTCTTCTTTTGGTAACAAACCTTTCCTTCCTTAGGGTGTGGTTCTCATGGGCTCGGTTTTGAAAGCTGGCTATCATTAGCCCTCCCATCTAGCTAGAGGCATTCATGCTTCTAGCCCTTCCTCTGCATCTTTAGTTGTGGAGTTAGAGGGTTCTCCCTCTTTTGGAATTTCTAGCATGAATTCTGGATCAAACCTAAGAAAATACTTTTCAGTCTCCATCCATTGACCCTAGTTTTGTGAATTCTCCCATCTGCTTCCATCAGCTATAGCTGCCGTTGTCATAGAGTTTCTTAACAATGAACGGTCCTTCCCATTTGGGTTGAAATTTCTTGTCCTTCCTGGTGTCGAATCTGTTGTCGTATCTAGCACTAACATACCTTTCTCCAATCCCTTTTCTTTAAGCCCTTGATTGAAAGTGAGACGGCGTCGTTTTGCCTGCGCTGCATAGTGATTGATGGCTTCTTCCCTATCTAGTTGGAGCCTCTCTAGATCCAGGATATGGTTTCTGAGATTTACAATTGGACGTTGTATCTGGCTAGACAAGACTCGTAAGCTGGCTATCTGTACTTCAATGGGTAGAATTGCCTCCTTCCCATAAACTAGATGGAAAGGGGTGAAACCTAGTGATGTTCGGAAAGTCGTTTAGTAGGCCCAAAGAGCTGCCATGAGATGTTTATCCCAGTCTCCTATGTGATTTTTCACCTGCTTTGTGATGATTTTGCAAATCATTCCGTTTACTTTCTCTACCAGACCATTGCATTGTGGATGGTATGGTGTGGAATGTCGGCGTGTGATGCCTAACTTCTTCATTAGTTCTCCCACCAAATCACCTCTGAATCCTAGTCCTCTATCTGATATTATCTCAAGAGGAGTGCCAAAACGGCAACAGATATGCTAAAAAATGAACCTTGCTACCTCTTGGGCTATAATGCGGGTGGTGACTGTTGCTTTGCCCATCAAGTCATGTAGTTTACACCCACTATGATGTACAGTTTACTTGATTGGGCCCTTGGTAAAGGACCGATTCCATCTATTCCCCATTTCTCAAATGGACCATATGAGATGATAGGAGTTTGTGGCTCGTAGGTTAATGTGCGATCACTGGCTACTTGACAAGCCTTGTATGTTTTACAATGGTGTACATCCCTGTTTAAACTAGGCCAAGAGTATCCTGCCTGTAGAATCTTTCTACTGTATCTAGAGCAAAATGACCACCGCAGACGCCATCATGGCAGCTTGAAATTACCTCTATGATCTCACTGGAGGTTGGCACTCGCCTGAGAATCTGATCCTTGCCCTTACAATACAAGTGGTCGTTTACAAGGCTGTATCTAGTAGCTTTCCTGACCAGCCACTGCTTCTGGCCTTTGGTGTATCCTTCCGGACATTCTCCTGTATCTAGAAAACTGACGATATCAAGCATAGCATCACTACCTTGGAAGAGGGGTAGCTTCAGTTTGATTTCTCCTACGGGAATGTCTTGTATTCTGTCTTTGGCTAGAGCATTTGCCTCCTGATTTTCTGCTCTGGGGACATGAAATAGTTTGACTGCTTCAAACTTCCTTAGAAGATCCTTAACTTGGCGTAGTTGACCAAGTAAAACCTGATTCTTACAAACCCAAGTGCCATTTATCTGCCTTATCAAAAGCAAAGCATCGCCAAACACATTTAGGCGCTGAATTCCTTGTGAAATACATTGTTCCAACCCAAGAATTAGGGCTGCATATTCTGCTTCATTGTTGGAGTGGGAGTGTAATAACTGTCCGATGGAGAATACTAATTCTTGTTGCTCATTGAAAATGACTATGCCAGTCGTGCAGACTGGTCCATTGTTCTCTTGTATGCTCCGGCAAAGAAAAGAGAGTGAGCTCTTTCCAGCCTAGGACTCTGTACCATTGGTGCTTCTTCCTTTGCTTCCGTGTTGACCTTCAGCTTCTTACATAATGGCGATGAGTGAGAATTCCCGCTAAACTAGCCCTGGTGGAGTTTTCTACTTGCATGGTGTAGTCAAACTCTTGTAATCTAATTAACCACTTAGAGATCCTAGATGAGACATCCATGTGTCGCATTACATATGGGAAAACCTCTTCCATTGTCAGGATTACAAAGGGTCTGGGCAGGAGATAGGAGCGGAACTTTGTGGTAGCAAACATTAGTGCCAGAACCATGTGTTCTACTTTGGTAAATCCCTTTTCTGACAGCGTCATGACACGACTAGAGAAATAAATAGGACGCATGAAAGAAGTTTGGGGATCCTTTTGCATTAGCACGGTTCCGAGTGTATCACTTCCTACACTAGGGTTCACATAAAATGGCTCGTCCCACTTAGGAGGTGAAATGGTGGGAAGTTTAGCTAGGATTTGCTTTACCTCAATAAATTGCTGCTCATTCTCTTCACTCCATGAGAAGACATTCCTCTGGGTGAGTTGTTGTAGGGGAAGGACCACTTGAGATAGCAAGTGAATGAACCTACTTAAGTATCTTACCTTCTGAATGAAAGAAACCAACTGCTTAGCGGTGGTGGGTGACGACAAAGATACCAGGGCTTGAAGCTTGTTAGGGTCAGCCTCAATACCTTTTGCTGAAATTACATGGCCAAGGAGAGTGACTTTGCTTTCACCAATGTGACACTTATCCACGTTGAGCTGGCCAATCAAGGTTTGCAGCCTGGTTAAGCCATCATAAACTTTGCGTAAATGAAGGGCTCGTGAACTATAGATGCAAAAATCATCTATGAAAACCTGTATTGATGTTCCAAAGTACGATTGGAAAACAAAGGTCACATAGGGATGAAATGTGGCCGGGGCGTTAGTGAGGCCAAAAGGCATCACCCTGTAAGCAAAGCATCCCCAAGGTGTGATGAAGGTTGTCTTCTTCCGCAATGCTAATCTGGAAGTAACCCGAGTAGCCGTCGCACACTGTGTATCGTTCGTGATCCGCCACTTCATTGAGAATTTCATCCTGGAATGGGAGGGGAAAGTGATCCCTCTTCGTGGTTGCATTGAGAGGTTTATAGTCCACACAAACTCTCCACTTACCATTTTTTTTTGGTGTGACTACTACTGGGGAGACCCATTCTGAGTCTTTGACAGGGTAGATGAAACCTGCTTGTAGCAAACTTCTCACTTCTTTAAGTAGTGCCTCTTGTTGGATTACTCCAAGTCTTCTGAGCTTCTGCACTACGGGTTTACTGCCTTCCTTGAGTTTTATGTGGTGTTGCACTATTGTAATTCGTGTGATCTTATCATAGCCATCGATGAACAAAGTAGTGAAATTACCTAGCATGGAGACATATTCCTTCATCGGTTAACTCATTTGAGAGAATTTTTTGTAATTTACCTGCATCCTTCAAGGACTGCGTACCTGATGATTCCTCTTAGTTTGTCAAGGGTGTTTCTGATTGTGTCAATCTTTTCGGTCTTCAATGCTACTGGCACTTCCGTCGGTGGTGGTTGTCTCTTCTCCTGAGGTAGACGAACAGTCGCTGGTGGACTCATCCTCTGAAGCCTCCAAGATCATGTTCCGTTGCTTCCAAGTCCTCATGTCGTAGAATATGGACTTCCCTTTAGCATCCTTCATCTGAATCATTCTGGTGCTCCAGTCTTGTTTAGCCTCCATAGCCATAAGCCAAGGCCTCCCAAGAATGATGAGGTAGCCCTCCCCTTTTTGTGGCATGACGAAGATGTCTACCTCCACTTCTGTATTGAATGCTTTTACTTTGACCGCATTCACAATGCCTACGCATTTCACTCTTACATTGTTTGCCATTTTGGCTCGGCAGGGTGCCGGCCTACTTACCTCTAGACCTAGATGGTGCATCATCTTTTCACTCATGATGCATATTTGCACGCCACCATCTATGTAGACGTTTGATATTCGCTGCCCCTTGATGTGGGCATCCATGGTTGGTAGGATGTCGTTGAGATCCCTTCCAAAGATAGCCCCAGCTATCCTGGGCCTTGATTTCCTGGTACTTACCATTTTGGTCGATTGCCTCCTCATTTTTGGTGCAAGGTGGAGTAATTGGGGCCAAGTTATCTTCGGGCCCTGCATTAACACATCCTGAACTAAGTCATAGGGTTTTGCATACTCACCTAGTGAGAAGTCCACGATGTCTATGTTTCGTCGCGGTTTAGCTGCTTGCTTGCTAAACTCGGCCTTCCCTTTCATCTTCTCTTCTCTTTGAGAGGCCTCCTTGTGCCTGGCACGCTTCACCCCCATAGCATCCACTTCTTCTACCTTCGCTTTTCTTTTGTGCTTCTCTCAAACTGGTTCTTCTACCTTTGCCTTCCCTTTAGCCTCCAAGCTAATAACACTCACCGCTTGGTTCACAGCAGGTGGTGGGGGTAGTGGTGGAATGAGAGGTTGGGGTGGTGGTTGTTGTTGTACGGGCGGTCGAAGGATTTGGACTGGTGGGATCGGCCCTGGTTGCCTAGGTGGTGGTGGTCTTGCTCTTGGCGAAGAGATCTGATTCTGTCTCCCCCCTCTATTGAAATTCTGCCTCCTTGGATGTGGTTAGTAGTACATACCATGACTGTCTTCCCCACAATTGTAACAGTGGTACTCTTGGTTCTGCCTTTGTTGTCCTCTTCCTTGTTCTGGATTCCTGACAGGTGCATGCCCTTGCTGCACCAGATACACGGATAAACTCTCTAGTTGGGTGGTGATGCGACTCAACAGGTCTTGCTGCTCTTCTGATGCCCCTTGCGGTTGGGCTCTATGACTGGCTGTTGCAGTCACTGGGGTTGGTCGGACCGAGCTTGTTTCCTCTGACTCGTTTACTCTTGCTTGCATGCACAGATTCTTGTCTTTAAGACGGGCTACTTCTACTGCCAACTCATATGTTGCAAGAAACCTTACCTTCACCTTCTCTCTAAGCGGCGACCACAGACCAGCAATGAAATGGTACTTCTTTAGGAGATTAGGCGCTCCTTTGCCTTCCTCCAGTAAGGCAACCCATCTCTCCCATAAGTCCACAAATTTGGACTCGTAGGTGGCATACTCTAGCAGACCTCCCTGCTTTAATTCCGTCAATAGCTTCCATAGCTTCTCCGAGGTTGTACCTCCACCAAACCTCTTTACAAAAGCAGCTCTCAACACATCCCATGCATTCTTGGTAGCCTGGGGCAATGCATTATACCAGGACTTGGTCTCTACTTTCATCAGTAGAGGAAAAATTCTAAGTCGTGAAGCGTCGTCATCTTTGTTGGAGACGACACAAGCAATGTCGAAATCATCCAAAAAGTCGGTGGTGAGATCTTCTCCCTTCTTTCCGTTGAACGTGGGGAAAGAAACACTTGCCATGGTAGTGACTTAATAATTTACAAACCTTAAAAAAAAAAAAAAAGATTAATGAAAGTAGCGGCTCATAGCGGCTTTTTATAGGGTTGGGTGGATAGGTTAAAACAGGATAAAGATAGAAACATTAAAGGAATGATGGTAATCCAACATGGGGAGAATGATAGGGTTTGGGGAATTAAGGATTTCTCCTAATACTACCGCACCGAATAGGTACACGATCTTCTGTTGGTAGAAGATTTTCCTATCTACATAGATATTCGCATGCATATGCTGTAGGAATCTGAACGGGAAGGCCATCGGTCCGTTTTCCATCATGCACAGATGGTGGAATACTTACTTATACTCTTACCGTGCCAGTGTTGATGAGTCAGCACATCCACAAGAGGTCGTCGCCTTTCATGGGCTCTACCTTTCCTTCGTCGCTCACCACGTACGGGGTGATGACGACGCGTCTGACCACTCCCAGCCTCTTTGCTAGTAGCAATTGCAGGTAATTTTTGTAGTCGGCATGTTGCATGAATTCTAATCCATTCAGATGCAACTCCTCTCCAGCCCACTGGGTTTCACCCGTAGTGGAGAGCTTCTTTAGGATAAGTTGTACAAGGAGAGGAGGAAGATCCTCTACCCGTCTTCCAAAAGAGCAAGAGCAGTAGCCGAACCACTCTTCCCTAGGACATGGGAATCTTCTTACCACTTCTTCTTCAGGATTGTCAAAGTGGATTGGTAGTACTCGCATGCGTCGTGCAAATTGGTAGGCAACCTTCCGCTACTTAGCTTCGGATGACTTCCTCTTTGGCAATCTGGGTACAACCCGGCTTTCTGAGCTTGAAGCACTTGCTTGGCCAGATGCTTCTCCCTTCGGGGTCATGTGTTTCCAGACTGACTTATCTTTTCCTTAACTTTGGCTCGAGCAGCCTCTTTAGGCCATTTTGGAGTAAAGGTTATAACTTTGACTGCAGTTTCTTTAGGGAAGAGAGGCCTTACCGTTTTCTTTTCTTCTTTGATGTGAATGATTTCTTCGCGATGAATGTCGATGTAGACGATTTCAGCCCCTTTTCACTGCCTTCGTTGCTGGCACTCATTGACAGTGTGTCTTGGTTGACAATAGTGATGGCACTTCACCGACCTCCCACCTGATGCTCTCAATTTGTGGTAAGAACGAGCAACACAAGATGGAGAATTTACCTCTTGAATACTAACGACACTGCAGCCTGGCAGTAGTACTTTAATGAAGGCGGCTAGTGCCTCCTTAGTCTCCTCTTCTTTCGTCCTCCAATTAGAAAATTCCTTCAGCCATTCGTCCATGATTGATGGCGTGCGTCTCTTTCAGCATTGTAAACTGAAGGGTTCTTAGAAGCCCTCCTCAATGGGGGCACCAAATGAACGGGAGCAAAGCGAAACCCGAACCCCGAACCCCAACGGCCTCTAAAGTGCCCGAGGAAGAATGGCACACCTCGAGCCTGTCTCACCATGGTAGAGCGAACAGTGGGCATCACCTAGCTTTGAGCGGCTAGGACGCAGACCACGATGATGTGAACACCGAAAACTTACACACACACACACACACACGCACACGCACGCACGCGCACACACACACACACACACACACACACACACACACACACACACACACACACACACACACACACACACACACACACACACACACACAGACAGACAGAGAGAGATTTACAAATGAAGAAAACCCTCGAGGGTGTGAGGGAGAATTATTTCTGCAGTATTTACAATGATCTTCCTTCCAGTGAGGCGGCACACCGTGGTGATAGAGAGGTAGGGAGAAAAAAAGGTGAAACTACTTGGTGTGTTCTCTAAGACGACTCAATGATTGTGAATCTTGCTACCAAGAGCGTGTATATGTGTGTGCATCGACCATTGGAGTCGAGAGGTGCAATTCCCAAGGCAAACCATCACACAAGCCCCCTCCCCGTGATGTTAATAGTGTCAACTCTTTCCACTACACTCTACCAAGTGCTGACCTCTCATGAACTGCCCCCCCTCGATATTGACCTCTCAGTGCCCTTTTATAGGTGTTGGCTGCTTGGATTATGGTAATCCCAGTGTGATTAAGGTAAGCTAATCGGGGAGACAAAGCAAGCGGTGGGCCCAGTGTGGTTGACCCTTGCTTTGTTTAGGTGGGCCTTTGTAACCATCACCTAGAGAGAGGGAATTTACAATTTGGGAATTTTACAAGGCTTGGGTGAAAACTGAAGAAATGATGACATAACCTACAAATTACTGAAAATGTTGTCGTGGTTGCGTGATGCCGACGCGAATGGTGTGTTGTCGGTGCGTCGATGTAGCGTGTACGTCTCTTCGGGGTCGGCCGGGGCATGCCTTCGGCGCATTTTTTCTCTTTGTTGTTGGTGGCGCGTGCTTTGGGTTCCTCCTCTTTTTTTGTCGATGTCGATGGCGTAATATCCTTCTTTTTTGTATTTTTTATATATGGTATGTGTAGTGCGTGCGTATATGCGTGTGTATGTATGGGTGTGTGTATATGTGTGAATATAGGTGTGTGGATACGCGTGAGTGTGTCTGTATATGTAAGTGAATGTGTGTGCGAGCGTGCGTGGGAACGGGGGGGATGTGGTGTGTATATATAACGTATATATTTATTTATTTTTCTAATTTCGGCAGTGCTGTGGGCGACGCAGAGCAGGGTGTGTGTGTGTGTGTGTGTGTGTGTGTGTGTGTGTGTGTGTGTGTGTGTAGCGGCGCGTGCGCGGGCTGTGTACAGAGAGCGTGTGCGACGGCGGTGCAGAGCCGGGCAGCCTGCGGGCGAGACAGAGCGTGAGAGACAGTGAGAGTGGGGGGAGATGGTGAGGGAGGGGAGAGGGGATAGGGTTGAGGGGGGGTGCATGGCAGGAAGCGCGCACGGACGGGTTGGATGAGCGCGAGGCCCGGGAGGGGGGGGGGGTATTGACAACAGGCGCGACAAGGAGGGGGGGGGGGGGTGTGCTTAGTCAACGAGAGAAAGAGAGAGGGAGTAAATGGCTTAGGGGTGGTTCCCACCAAGGGAGGAGAGGGAGAGAGAGGGAGATAGGGGTTGTGAGGGGGGGGGGGGGGGGGGGGGGGGGGGGGGAGAGAGAGGATATGGTGGGGGGGGGGAGGGGGGGGGGGTATTGGAGTATAGAGGAAGAGAGGGTGAGAGATAGAGAGGGAGGGAGAGATGGTGCTTGCCCTAAGGCTCGCCGTGGCTACTTCCGAGAGAGAGAGAGAGAGAGAGAGAGGAGAGAGAGAGAGAGAGAGAGAGAGAGAGAGAGAGAGAGAGAGAGAGAGAGAGAGAGAGAGAGAGAGAGAGAGAGAGAGCTAGGTGTAGATAAGGGGGGGAAGGTGTTTAGGCCAGTGGTCCGCCATGGTGGAGGGGGGGAAGTGTTGGGGTATAAAGCCCAATGTGGTCGCCCAGGTAAGTGGGCGGGCTGCCAGGTATGTACACATATTCTTTTGTAAAAACCTAATAAGAACTCACTATGCTCTACACATTACAGTAGAGCGAGTTCACCATATCGTCATGCTCTTCTTCTCGCACTCTCTCTCTCTCTCGCGTCGCACTTCCGCTCGTACTCCTTCAACTGGTATCAGAGCTCAGATCGAGGCTCGGGGCAGCACTGCAGGAGGCTAGAGTCACCAGCTCAGTTTGGAGTGAAATTCGACAGGCAAAGACACGGCCCCAAATCTTGTTGGTAAGCCCGTAGGGCTTGGTGTGCTCAGAATTTCATTCTGAGGTCATCTCGGTTACCGTTCGGCTTCGACAAAGTTCTACGCAGGCCATTTTCGACTACGTGGTCTCAGCGGGTGCAGATCCGACTCTGCAAATTTGGGGTTTTTGGCCTACGACTGCAGGTGCTGAGGATATCGACACTCCCAGAGTGTTGATTTGTGGCTGTCTACACATCGAAGGACGGCTCACAGTTCTTGGAGGCGTGTCACATACGACACGAGCGCATCTACACACAGACTGTAGGCGACATCCACTAGTTCATCAGGTAGCTTGTGTTTGCTGCTTGATATTCCAGATTTCATCCTGACATTGCAGGTACTTCCACATGGGATGTATTGTCAGAGATGATGTATGTCTGTTGAGGGTTTGCTAGCTGTGAGTCACGCAGCAAACAACCGCTGCAGCGGTTACAGCATACAGTGGGAAATTTGTGGATGTATGACTTTGTGGGAAGTCTATGTACTGTCAGATTTACTGCAGCCTTTGTTGAGGGTCGAGTGAGGTTTTATTGAGATGGGGGATTCTCGAATGTTGAGATCCTTTCGGTGATACAGGTCGTGGAGCGATCCCTCGAGCACCCTTAGATAGGCAGCTAGGATGTATTGAGTGTGAGTTAGACAGTTGGGATTGCATCTTTGCTTTACTGCCGTTGAGGCATTGTCGCAGTCTATGCTTACAGGACAATGACAAGACAGTCAGAGACAGTACATGTGCAGGACAGGTTTACCCACAGCTTACAGTGTCAGAGAGACAGTGTTTTTTGAGCTGTTTTTTGGTCTGTTTTTGAGTACACCAGAGCCATTTTACAAAGGAGACTCTGCCGAAATTTATGCAGAATCTAAAGCTTTCTTGGTTCATTTGACAGGTTGATATTGGTTCAGAGGTCAGTTTACAAGGGAAACTCTGCCGAATTTTTCCCAGGAAAGTAAACTATTGTGAAGCGTAGCTATGGCTAGATCACAGGACACTGCTCTTTACAATATCAAGAAGCTGGATGGAACCAATTTCCCATTGTGGAAGCAGCAGATTTGGCACGTGTTGGTACAAAAGAAGCAGATAAAACCTATAAAGCTCAAGGGGATAAAACCAGAAGATATGGACGAAGATGAATGGAGCGAAGTGGATGAATTGACACTTTCTACCATTATGCTGACTTTGGCAGAAAGCGTTTACTTCAATGTAGCAGACGAGATGTCGGCTTATCAAGCATGGTTAAAGCTGAGTGATCTTTATGAGAAGCAGAGTGCAGCTTCACATGTATACTGGCTTAAGAAGCTTGTTGACTTGAAGATGAAAGAAGGGACACCTATGTCCAATCATCTGAATGAATTCAACACAATCTATAGTCAGTTGTCAGCTCAAGGTGTCAAGTTTGATGAACCTGTTAGAGCTATGTTCCTGTTGATCACATTGCCGGAAAGCTGGGACACTTTTCGCACAGCTTTGAGTAATTCTGCACCTCCAGATGGTTTGAACATAGCAGGTGTAGAAGGAAGTCTGCTTACTGAAGAAACCAATAGAAAGACAATGGACAAAGGCAAAGGAACAGCCTTAGTTGTCAGGGGAAGGACCAAAGAAAAGTACAAAGGTGGAAAGAGGAATCAGTCTCGTAGCAAGTCCCGCAGTGCTAAAGGCAAGAGTGACATAGAATGCTACCATTGTGGCAAGAAGGGTCACATGAAAAGAGACTGCAGATAATGGAAAGCAGGAAAAGGCAAAGAGAAAGCTGAAGACCGTGGTGAGAAGAACAAGTCCTCAGTGAAGATTCAAGAATAAATGTGACAAACACTGTTGCAGAGGATGACAGTCTAGTGTCAGGAGACATCTACTTCTCGAAGAATACAATGGACTCAGCTCTTCTTACATCATCTGATGGAAATGCACTGAGTGACTGGATTATAGACTCAGGGGTATCACTTCATGTGTCTCCAAACAAGGAGTGGTTTACCTCTTATGTGACCACTAAAGATCATGTTCGGCTAGGCAATGGGCAGACATGTGAGATCTTAGGTGTTGGAGATGTTCAATTGAAGTTTCAGAATGGCTCTTCTTTCACGCTGAAGAATGTGAGACAGGTTCCCGCAATTACAAAGAGCTTGATCAACACAGGTTTACTTGATGATGCTGGCTACGTCACCACTTTTGGACAGAACATGTGGAAGATATCCAAGGGTTCTATGACAGTAGCACATGGAGTAAAGTCTAGAGGAATTTACATGATTTATGTATCAAATGTCTCTAAAAATGTAATCAATGTAACCGAGCAGCCGAACGTTTCTTTGTGGCATAGCCGGTTAGGACATATGTCCAAGAAGGGAATGGAAATCTTGTCTCGTTCTAGTTATTTGCCTAGCTTTTCATTTAATGATTTTGAATTCTGTGAACATTGTCTGTATGGTAAGCAAACACAGCAGCCACATAAGCATAGAAGCAGTAGAAGAGATACACAGTTGGCACTTGTTCATAGTGATTTGTGTGGACCTATGCCTAACCTATCTCTAGGGGGAGCTTCTTACTTTATGACATTTATAGATGATTACTCGAGGAAAGTATGGGTTTACTTTCTCAAGCACAAGGATGAAGCGTTTAGTGTTTTCAAAACGTTTGTGACACTTGTGGAGAATCAGAGTGGCAAGAAGCTTAAATGCTTACGCACTGACAATGGTGGAGAGTATGTTTCAAAGGCCTTTTAGGACTTTTGTGAGTCAAAAGGTATAAAACGTGAACTTACTGCTCCTTACAATCCTCCTCAAAATGGTGTTGCTGAGAGGATGAATAGGACCATACAAGAGAAGGTCAGAAGTATGTTGTCTAATGCACAACTGCCAAATGGGTTTTGGGCTGAAGCTGTATCAACAGCTGTTCATCTTGTAAATAGATCTCCTAGCAAGGTTTTGCAGAAGGATTCAGTGCCAGAGATGGTATGGTCAGGCAAAATGCCCTCATACAAGCATCTCAGAGTCTTTGGCTGTGAGGCATATACTCACGTTCCAAAGGAATTTAGGAACAAACTTGAGCCAAAGAGTAGAAAGTGCATCTTTCTAGGCTATGGTAATTCTGGTGAGATGGGGTACAGACTTTGGGATCCCGAATCCAGAAAGGTTGTCCGCAACAATGATGTTCACTTTAATGAATCCAAATATCATTCTAAACCAGAGAGGGTTGAGGAGATTAGAAGAGTTGTCTTCCAAGAAGATGGACCTGCACGTGCAAGACAAAATGTCAGGGCTCAAGAGGAGCAACAACAGGATAGAGTGGAACCACAGGTTGTGGCTGAGCCTGAGCCACCTATTGTGCGTAGATCTGGACGTGTCACACGACCTCCTGGTAGGTTTGTTCCATCTATGAACTATGTCATGTTGACTAATTGCAATGAGCCTTCATGTTACAAGGAAGCAGTGAAAATGAAGGACTCCGGGAATTGGCAATTGGCCATGCAGTCAGAGATGACAGATCTGCATAAAAACAAGACATGGAAGCTAGTTAAATTACCACAGGGCAAAAAGGATCTACCTTGTAAATGGGTTTACAGGTATAAGATCACCGCTCATGATAGTCAGCCAAAGTACAAAGCAAGGCTTGTTGCCAAGGGCTTTAAGCAAGAACAAGGCATTGACTTTGATGAAGTCTTCTCTACGGTGGTCAAGATGACTACATTGAGATGCTTTCTTGCATTGGTTGCCATATTAGATTTGGTGTTGCACCAAATGGATGTCAAGACAACGTTCTTGCATGGTGATTTAGATGTGGAAATTTACATGCAGCAGCCAGAAGGGTTTGTTGAGAAAGGCAAGGAAGATTGGGTATGCCTGTTGTTAAAGAGTCTTTATGGCTCAAAACAATCACCGAGGGCATGGTACCATAAATTCCACAAGTTTATGCTTTCTCAAGGCTACAAACGTAGTGAGTTCGATCACTGTCTATATACAAAGAACGCTAAGGATGGTAGTGGGGCGGTCCGGGGCGGGCAACAAGAGAGGCGACCTCTAAACACCCCTCAAGGCTCCCGTGCTGCTCAATTGGGGCTGGGGCAACCACAAGCACAACACAACAACAAACCCACAGCCAAACCAAAACAAGATAGGGGCACCACCTAGTTATGGTATGCGAACTAGGACGCAAGAGAGATTTTGGCACAACCAAGAAGATGCACCACACAACACACACAAACAACCTCACACCAAGACACACATGAAATGGACCAGAGAGAGCTAGAGCAAGGGAAGAGAGAGAGGGAAGGATCTTGCGTAATACCTTATTTGTGACTTGCAAATGGAGATGGTTCGTTATGATGCTATCGTAGAACTTGTACAAAACTCACTCAATGCTTAGTGATTGCTAATCATTGCCAAAACACACACACACTGTCTTAGGGTGTGGGAGACCTCTCACCACAATACCCTCTTACAATGGACACAAAACTGGCAATGGAAAACACACTAAAACACTTTCTCAAATCAAGATCAACCGATAAAACTCAAAATACACAAGTCACCTTGAATTTACCAAACCGTATTGCACAAATGGAAGGACGAAGATTTAAACGTCGAATCACGCCTTTGATGCACCAAACCTCAATTTATTGATGATGAAGGAGCATGTAAAATAGTGGTTTTGAGATTTGTAGAACTCACGCTCTCTCACTTGCAATGTGTAGCTTGAAGGCTTCTCTCACACCAAGAGTGAAGCTCACAAGTGGTTGCTACACCTAAGTCTCTCCTCACGCATAGAGTGTTGGGGTGCTATGTGAGATGTTGGAGGTTGTTTTACAAGAAGGAGAGGGGCCTATTTATAGGTTGGAGACCCCTCATAAAGATTATTGGAAATCCTAATTTACAAGCTAACAAATCAGGATTATGAATTTTTTGAATATCAAAACATTGCGGGCCTTCTTTGTCTGCTTGAGTCATGGGTGTGGGCTCAAAAGAGAGCATTATTGATGGTAAATAAGGTGAAAGTCAGTAAGGAGAGAGAAAGAGAGAGAGAGTGTGTGTGTTACTATACACATGTCTTGAGGTGAGGTGTCTTTTATGGTTAGGTCAATGCTATTTTGTGTTAGCATGTTAGTCGTTAGTAATCACTAGAAAGTTAATGTTACATTTACAATGGGTAGAGTGATTTGATTTGATGAAGGAAGAGGGGTGAATTAAAAGAGAATCATTGAGATGGTGAAGCTTTGAAGAAGCTTGAACTCACCCTTGTGTAGATTGTGGAAAAAATGACCGCTGGTCTTCTTCTTCTTCTTCGCTTCTTTACGCCGCCGCTGCCAAGGTTGATCATCGTGATGAAAATGGTAATTCCGTTGATGAGATCTTTTGATTTGTAGAGGTTAAGCATGGTACACATGCTGAATTTATGTATATATATAAGGAGTAAGATGGAATTGTACTTTGGAGATAATAGAGAGAGGCATAGAGATGGTGTATGTACATGGAGAGCTCATATGAGAGCTATGGGAGTAAGTGGAGAGGTTAATGGTGAAGAAGGTGAGAGAAACCATTGAAGGTGCAGGTTTGAGTGAGGGATTGAGAGAAATGTGTGTGTGTGTGTGTGTGTGTGTGTAGAAGTGTGGAAAGAGGTGAGAGAAGACTAGGGGCTACTTGTGAAAAAAGTGGGCAGACTGGGGTCCACTCAAAAAATCATAGCTCACCGCTGGTAGCTCCAAAAATTATGAAAAAATTTGACGTGATTATTCAAAGCGTGGGCTACATTTTCTCTTTTGACCACTGCTCCAAATTCGGAGTGGAGATAGGTGCCAAAATTCTCACCAAAAAGCCTGTTTTTATGCTTGCAAAAGTCTTTTAGTGGACCCCTCCTTTGTTGAATTTGTACAATGCATCCAAGAGTGAGCCCCTCCTTTGTCATATCATAATACAAAGCATCCAAGTTGCCCTTGACACATGCATGGAGGAGGATTATTGGTGAATAAAGAAATATATACATGGTGGGACTAGTGTATGGACTATTCATGGACTTTAGCTCAATGAGCACATGGTGTTAGAATAATGAGTAAAAATAATAATAAAAATATAGAGGAGTTATGGATATGGAAAGATATTGGAATCATATGATATGATCCCTCCTTGAATTATTTTGGGTGAAAGAGGAAAAGGTATGCAAGTAAATAATATAATAAAAGTAACCAATGAGTAGAAATCAATTTTTTGTTTTCACGAGGGTGAGGGTGAAAATGTGGGAGTGATTTGTATAAAGGAAAAATATGAGGTTAGAGTATGTACATATTGGCAAAAAATATAATTATGGTGTAAGAGGATGAAAGAAGGTGTACATAGGTTTAATAAAACACACACCTAAGTAGAAATATTTAAATAAAATACCAAAATAATTATAAAAAATCCCTATATTTAGGCCATATATACAATGAAATATTTACACACAAAGAGGCCATAATATACTTTTATTTTTTTATTTTTTCTATTTTTTTTGGCTCACCTAGCCCAGTGACTAGCTAGCTGAGGGTTTTTTAAGAAAATATAGGAAAAGCCCCTAACTCACACACGCCTATTTGCAGTGAAATGGTAGGGATAGCCATAGTGTTTGGGTGATTTTGGTAGGGTGGAGTAACTTAGTATAGCAATTATGGAGAGCCGAAAAATGGCTATCATTAGCCCTCCCCCAGGATGATGGTATATTCATGTACCATCATAGAGCATCTTTTCCAAAGAGAGTGCTTTAGAGTCCTTGACGAGATCTTCATTGTTTGGCCCCTCAGAATTTTGGCTGGAGTTACACTCATGCTTCATGTAACAATACTTACATGAGACAGAGGCCTTTGGACAGATCTTTGGTAGATCCTTTGGTAGAAGGCGACTCAAATAGGGCTTCAAGCGATACCCGTTTACCTTCCTGGAGTGCTCTTTACCATTCAAGTCCATAAGCTGATAGTAACTAGAATTGAAAGCCTTCTTGACTATGTATGGCCCTTGCCATCTAGTTTCAAACTTGGCATCAAAACGATTGTCAAGTCGATTGTCATACCTTAGCACAAGCTCTCCTTCCTTGATGCCTTTGTCCTTCAGTTTCTTGTCGTGCGATTCTTTCGCTTGTGTGGCTTTCCTCTTGTAGCACTCGTATGCTGCTTCTCTTTTCCACTCAAGCTCCACTAACGTAAGAAGTCGATCCATCCATACCTCTTGATCATCTTGTGCTCCTTTGCCATGAAGTCGCATTGTTGGAATGTTGAGCTCGATAGGCTGCAAAGCCTCTTGACCATAGACCAAGTGAAATGGTGTGAACTCCGTGGCTTCCCTATATGTGGTTCGATATGCCCACAAGGCACCATCCAAGAAGTCATCCCATAATTTTGTCTTGTTTTGCACCATCTTTCTAATGATTCCTGCAATGACACCATTAGCCTTCTCCACCAAACCATTTGACTGTGGGTAGTATGGTGTGCTATGACGATGTAGAATGTGAAGCTCTTCACAAACTTCTGTGAGCAAGCCCTTCCTAAACCCTGGGCCATTATCAGAAACAATCTCCAAAGGTGTGCCAAATCTGCAACAAATGTGAGTGTACACAAACTTGCTAACCGTCCTCTCATTCACTCTTGCCACACTTTGAGCTTCCACCCACCTAGTCATATAGTCTACAGCCACTAGAATGTAGAGTTTACCATTTTTTGTCCTAGGCAGAGGACCCATAGCATCAATGCCCCACTTTTCAAAGGGTCCATTTGCAAGCACTATTTGCCTCGGGCCATGCACCAACCTTCTATTTCCATTTATCTGACAATTGTGACAGCTTTTACACCAATGTTGAACATCCACATGCAAGCTTGGCCAAACATACCCCGCAAGCAAAATCTTCTTCACAGTTGATTCTTGGGCAAAATGACCACCACATGCCTCTTCATGCAAACCTTTTAGAATGGCTGGAATTTCCTCAATAGTTGGTACTCTTCTGCATACTTGATCCTTCCCTTTTTGATAGAGGGAGCCTTCTAGGAAGAGATATACGCTTGCCTTCTTCATGAGTCTCCTCTTCTGAGCTTTTGTGAAGTCTGGTGGAAACTCACCCTCCAAAATGTAGCCAATAATGGGAGCCAATGACTCCAATCCCTGGTACCTCGATTGCTTCACAGCAGCCGCCACCATGATGACCTGCACTTCTTTCTTTACACATGCAACGGCTTGTTGTGCAAGTAAATCAGCATCTTCATTCTGTTTCCTAGGAATATGATATAGTTGCACTTCTTCAAATTGATTAAACAATCTACGAATGGCATGAACTTTTGTCCGTAAGCTCTCATTCTTGCATGCCCAAATGCCTAAAATCTGTTTAACAATGAGAAGTGCATCTCCCTTTACCATGAGGCGTTGTATCCCTTGGCCAATGCACATCTTCAAACCTTGAAGTAGAGTGTCATATTCTGCTTCATTGTTGCTAGCTGAACTTGGTAGATTGAACTTCTCTTTCATGACCACCTCTCCACTTGGGTTGAGCAACACTAGCCCTCCCCCTGCTTTTCCTGTGGCTCGTCGAAAAGCTCCATCAAAGAACAAGGTAAAAGCATTGGGAATACTTTTTGGTGGTGGCAATGGTAGGGTCTTTACTTGAGGCACCTTAATTTCCTTCTCATGTACCCTATAAGTGAGAATCCCTGCCAATTGTGCACGCACACTATCTTCTACCTTGAAAGAGTATTGGAACTCTTGCAACTCCATAATCCACTTTGAGATCCTAGTACTAAGATTCATTTGAGATGACACCCAAGGGAACAAATTTTCTGCAGTGAGAATTACAAAAGGTTTTGGTAGTAGGTAGGATCTAAACTTTCTCACCGCAAACATGAGAGAAAGCATCATGAGTTCTGCTTCTGTGTAGTCTCTCTCCAAAGCATTCATGACCCTACTAGCAAAGTAGATGGGTCGCATCCTTGTACTGTGGGGATCTTGTTGTAGCAACACAGCACCAATTGTTTCCCTTCCAACACTAGAGCTAACAAAGAATGTGTACTCCCAACAAGGAGGCATGAGTGTTGGTAGCTCTGACAAAATGACTTTAATGTTACAAAAATACTCTTCAAGCTCATCAGACCATGCAAATTCTACTTGTTGTGTCAACTTTTGCAAAGGATGAAGCAACTCCGAGGCTAAGTGAATGAAGCGTGACATATACTTCACCTTCTGAATGAAAGAGATGACCTCTTTAAGACTCTTCGGTGATGGGAGCTCAATAAGAGCCTTTGCCTTTGAAGGATCCACCTCAATGCCTTTATAGGAAACCTTGTGACCGAGCAAGATCACTTCATCCTCACCTATGTGGCACTTGTCGGGGTTGAGTTGACCTCCCATGTCGTAGAGCTTCTTTAAACCTTCTTCTACCCTTTGTAGATGCAATGATTTGAGCTATAAATGCAAAAATCATCAATGAACACCCTAATTGACTTTCCAAAGAATGCTTGAAACACCATGTTCATGAAACGTTGGAATGTTGCAGGAGCATTTGTCAGACCAAATGGCATGACTCTAAAAGCATAACAACCCCAAGGAGTGATAAAGGTTGTTTTCAATTGATCTTCCAATGCGATACCTATTTGAAAGTAGCCTGAGTAGCCATCACACACAGTGTACTTCTCATGACCAGCTACTTCATTTAGTATCTCATCCTGAAATGGGAGGGGAAAGTGATCTCTTTTTGTTGCCTCATTGAGTGGACGGTAATCCACACACACCCTCCACTTTCCGTTCTTCTTAGGAGTGACAACAACAGGAGAGACCCACTCTGAATTCTCCACTGGATAAATGAACCCTGCTGCTAGAAGCTTTCTTACCTCCTTGAGTAAAGCCTGCTCCTTGATGACTCCTAGCCTTCGTAGCTTCTGAGCCTTAGGTGTGGCCTCTGGCTTCAACTCAATTTTGTGTTGAACAGCATCTACTCCACGCACATCGGTGTAGTCTTTAGCAAAAAGCCTAGGAAACTTCCTTAGCACACATTTGAACTCCTCTCTTTCATCCTTTGTAAGTGTTGTTGATAGCATACCTTCCAGCATCCCTTCATCTTGATATTCACCTTCGTTCTCTTGAGGACCTACCTCCTCCAAGCCTTGACAAGAGGTCTCTTGGTTGCTTGGCTTAAACCTTACCCCCATGACTTCGATGGAAGACTCCTCTTCAGTAATGCTGCCGCTACTTTCTTCTTCTGAAGTGCTATCGGTCCAACCTTCTTCCGTCTCACTTTGAGATGATTCTTCATGGAGATCCTCTTGGCGTTGCTCCTTCATGTCAAAGACAACCTTCTTATGATTGTCATTCCTGCAAATTAATTTCCCACTTTCCCAATCCTGCAAAGCTCGCATTTTCATTAGCCATGGTCTCCCTAGGATAAATGGGTAACCATTTCCTTTGGTAGACATGACATAGAAATCCACTGCCTTCTTAATGCCAAAGGCCTCCACAAAAACATTTTTACAAATGCCTACGCACCTAGCCTTGCTATTGTTTGCCATCTTGACCTTAATTTCCGATGTCTCATGGATGTGCATGCCTAGTTTTTGCATGAGTCCCTCTATCATGATGCAAATTTGTGCACCCCCATCCACTAGACCTTTCCTAACCAATCTTCCTTTGATGTAACAGTCTAGCACCGGTGTAATGTCCTCATTCATTTCAGCTTGTGCAATTTTTACAACAGGCACACTCTCTTTTACCTTTCTCCTAGTGCTAACTGCCCTTGTTAAATCCCTCCTAACTTGTGGACATAATGCAAGAAATTGAGGCCATGAAATATCAGGACCCTTACCTCTCATGTCTTCCGACAAGTTGTACGGAGCCATACCATGTCCAAGAGGGAAGTCTTGGAGGTTGATACGACGTCGAGTCCTCTTGGTTTCCTTGGTTTCCTTTGCCTTCTTGCCTTGTCCATGGTCACTCTGTGATGTGACTCCTTCTTTCTCTTTACCTTTTCGTCGGCCACGCTTAATGCCATTGGCTTCCATGTCAACCTTATTTGAATTTGTCACCTCTACCACATGCACATTTGGATCTGGCAAAGGTGGAACTCCTTCTACCCCTTGTGGAGGTGGTCTTGGTCCATTTGGCCTTTGTAGAAGCCTTGGTTGTTGACCAGCTCCTTCTCTTGCATTCATCACTGGGTAATTCAAGTTAGGCCTCCCTGGCTCCCCACGGGGCCAAGGACAATTATACATCCCATGTCCAGACTCTCCGCAATTCCAACATTGCAAGACTCTCCTAGGTCGTGGATCTCGCTCTTCAGACTTCTTTGCTTGTCCCTTTGGACCTACAGCTTGTGCAAGGTGAATTGACAGGCTGCTTAAAGATTCGTTTAACTTCTCAATTACTTCCGCCGTTACCTCAGGAATCTCCCTCGATGTTGATGCTTGTGACTTACCTTTGGGTCTAAGACCTTCTATTGGAACCTCTCCCCTTAAGCACTTGAGTTTCCTATACTTCTCAGCAGCCCTAGTTTCAGCTGCATCAAAAGTAGCAGGTGCACCCGCCTCAACTTTTACCTTAAGGTCAGGAAAGAGTCCGGCTATGAACCTCTCCTTCTTTAAAAATTCTGCACCATCACCAGGGTTAGTAACATTTCGTATCCATAGAGCCCAAAGACGTAGAAACTCTTGCTTGTACAAGTAGCAGTCATCTAAGTCTTTTTGCTTATGAGAAACAATGTCTTGCCATAGTTTTTGAGTGTTTTGGGGATCAAAGAAGTATCTCTTAAAACGATTCAAAACTTCTGTGTAATTCCCCTTAACTTCCTCAGGCAAAGAGTCAAACCAAGTACTAGCATCTTTCCTAAGGACCACCTCAAACATTTCTACACGTTCTTGATCAGTTACTATCCTCTTGATACGGCAAGACATCTTGAAATTCGCTAGAAATAATTCTGCATCCTCTCCAGGCTCTCCAAAGAAAAGAGGATATCCAGACATTTGGCGTTGGCTCTCCATTGAATTAATTTCAAAGTGACGCGTTTTTGTTTTTTCTTTCTTTAAAAGATTTACACAATAATATTTTCTAAATTGCAATCTATTCTACAACAAAATAAAAATATTCACATCAAATGACCTATGATAATCAATAAGAGGTAGAATGACAGGGTTTGGTGATGCGAGAATTTCTCCTACTCTTTGGGCACCAAACATGAATACCATACGTTGTTGAAAATGGATTTTCCTACTAATTGCAATGTTTATTCTAATGTGTGGAGTGAAATGGAAGGGGAAAAACCTCTATTCCTGGGCCATTATCCATGGTCTATGCATGACCTAATACTCAAAACAAAACAAAAATATAGACGTCCAAACTAAGGTCGTACCTAATCAGAGGCAAAATAAAAGGGTTTACTGAAGCGTTTATCTCGGCCAACCTAAGAGGACCTAAAATCCTACGAATTACTCGCTGAAATTGCAACTTAGTACTAACAATTATGTGTACCTTTTGCCTTGCAATGGGAATGAAGGGATCATACAAAGCTTCGTGATTCATGCAAACTACTTGACTATGCTAAAGGTTGATTCTACACAAAAATACACAAGCCGTCCTCAGTGGGGGCACCAAAATTTGGGGCGGTCCGGGGCGGGCAACAAGAGAGGCGACCTCTAAACACCCCTCAAGGCTCCCGTGCTGCTCAATTGGGGCTGGGGCAACCACAAGCACAACACAACAACAAACCCACAACCAAACCAAAACAAGATAGGGGCACCACCTAGTTATGGTATGCGAACTAGGACGCAAGAGAGATTTTGGCACAACCAAGAAGATGCACCACACAACACACACAAACAACCTCACACCAAGACACACATGAAATGGACCAGAGAGAGCTAGAGCAAGGGAAGAGAGAGAGGGAAGGATCTTGCGTAATACCTTATTTGTGACTTGCAAATGGAGATGGTTCGTTATGATGCTATCGTAGAACTTGTACAAAACTCACTCAATGCTTAGTGATTGCTAATCATTGCCAAAACACACACACACTGTCTTAGGGTGTGGGAGACCTCTCACCACAATACCCTCTTACAATGGACACAAAACTGGCAATGGAAAACACACTAAAACACTTTCTCAAATCAAGATCAACCGATAAAACTCAAAATACACAAGTCACATTGAATTTACCAAACCGTATTGCACAAATGGAAGGACGAAGATTTAAACGTCGAATCACGCCTTTGATGCACCAAACCTCAATTTATTGATGATGAAGGAGCATGTAAAATAGTGGTTTTGAGATTTGTGGAACTCACGCTCTCTCACTTGCAATGTGTAGCTTGAAGGCTTCTCTCACACCAAGAGTGAAGCTCACAAGTGGTTGCTACACCTAAGTCTCTCCTCACGCATAGAGTGTTGGGGTGCTATGTGAGATGTTGGAGGTTGTTTTACAAGAAGGAGAGGGGCCTATTTATAGGTTGGAGACCCCTCATAAAGATTATTGGAAATCCTAATTTACAAGCTAACAAATTAGGATTATGAATTTTTTGAATATCAAAACATTGCGGGCCTTCTTTGTCTGCTTGAGTCATGGGTGTGGGCTCAAAAGAGAGCATTATTGATGGTAAATAAGGTGAAAGTCAGTAAGGAGAGAGAAAGAGAGAGAGAGAGAGTGTGTGTTACTATACACATGTCTTGAGGTGAGGTGTCTTTTATGGTTAGGTCAATGCTATTTTGTGTTAGCATGTTAGTCGTTAGTAATCACTAGAAAGTTAATGTTACATTTACAATGGGTAGAGTGATTTGATTTGATGAAGGAAGAGGGGTGAATTAAAAGAGAATCATTGAGATGGTGAAGCTTTGAAGAAGCTTGAACTCACCCTTGTGTAGATTGTGGAAAAAATGACCGCTGGTCTTCTTCTTCTTCTTCGCTTCTTTACGCCGCCGCTGCCAAGGTTGATCATCGTGATGAAAATGGTAATTCCGTTGATGAGATCTTTTGATTTGCAGAGGTTAAGCATGGTACACATGCTGAATTTATGTATATATATAAGGAGTAAGATGGAATTGTACTTTGGAGATAATAGAGAGAGGCATAGAGATGGTGTATGTACATGGAGAGCTCATATGAGAGCTATGGGAGTAAGTGGAGAGGTTAATGGTGAAGAAGGTGAGAGAAACCATTGAAGGTGCAGGTTTGAGTGAGGGATTGAGAGAAATGTGTGTGTGTGTGTGTGTGTGTGTAGAAGTGTGGAAAGAGGTGAGAGAAGACTAGGGGCTACTTGTGAAAAAAGTGGGCAGACTGGGGTCCACTCAAAAAATCATAGCTCACCGCTGGTAGCTCCAAAAATCATGAAAAAATTTGAGGTGATTATTCAAAGCGTGGGCTACATTTTCTCTTTTGACCACTGCTCCAAATTCGGAGTGGAGATAGGTGCCAAAATTCTCACCAAAAAGCCTGTTTTTATGCTTGCAAAAGTCTTTTAGTGGACCCCTCCTTTGTTGAATTTGTACAATGCATCCAAGAGTGAGCCCCTCCTTTGTCATATCATAATACAAAGCATCCAAGTTGCCCTTGACACATGCATGGAGGAGGATTATTGGTGAATAAAGAAATATATACATGGTGGGACTAGTGTATGGACTATTCATGGACTTTAGCTCAATGAGCACATGGTGTTAGAATAATGAGTAAAAATAATAATAAAAATATGGAGGAGTTATGGATATGGAAAGATATTGGAATCATATGATATGATCCCTCCTTGAATTATTTTGGGTGAAAGAGGAAAAGGTATGCAAGTAAATAATATAATAAAAGTAACCAATGAGTAGAAATCAATTTTTTGTTTTCACGAGGGTGAGGGTGAAAATGTGGGAGTGATTTGTATAAAGGAAAAATATGAGGTTAGAGTATGTACATATTGGCAAAAAATATAATTATGGTGTAAGAGGATGAAAGAAGGTGTAGATAGGTTTAATAAAACACACACCTAAGTAGAAATATTTAAATAAAATACCAAAATAATTATAAAAAATCCCTATATTTAGGCCATATATACAATGAAATATTTACACACAAAGAGGCCATAATATACTTTTATTTTTTTATTTTTTCTATTTTTTTTGGCTCACCTAGCCCAGTGACTAGCTAGCTGAGGGTTTTTTAAGAAAATATAGGAAAAGCCCCCTAACTCACACACGCCTATTTGCAGTGAAATGGTAGGGATAGCCATAGTGTTTGGGTGATTTTGGTAGGGTGGAGTAACTTAGTATAGCAATTATGGAGAGCCGAAAAACGGCTATCAGTAGTTGGCTGATCCTTATTTTGTATGTGGATGACATGTTGATTGCTGGCAAGCACTTGGAAGAAATTTCAGCTTTGAAGTCAAAGATGGCAAAATGGTTTGACATGAAAGACATAGGTGAGGCAAGTCATATACTTGGTATGCGCATTGAGAGAGACAAATCAAAGAAGTTGATTTCGTTATCTCAAACATAGTATATTGACAAGGTTTTGCAACGTTTCAATATGGAGAAGGGAAAGGCACTGAGTGTTCCATTGCCACCATATGTGAAACTTAGCAAACAAGATTGTCCTGTGTCTGAGGAAGAACAGGCTGAAATGGATAAGATTCCATATGCGTCTGCAGTGGGTAGTTTGATGTATGCAATGATTGCTACTCGCCCAGACATTGCATTTGTAGTGGGAGTAGTAAGTCGATACATGTCAAACCCAGGCAAGAAACATTGGGAGGCAGTGAAAGGAATATTCAGATACCTGAAAGCTACAAAGAGTATGCGTATATGCTATGGGAGTCAGGAGCTAAGTGTAAAGGGTTTTACAGACTCAGATTATGCAGGTGACTTAGACAACCGAAGGTCTACGTCAAGGTATGTCTTTACATTGGCTGGTGGAGCAGTATCATGGCGTTCTAGATTACAAGATTGTGTTACTCAGTCTACTACAGAGGTTGAATATGTTGCAGCATCAGAGGCATGCAAAGAATCAATTTGGATTAATCGACTAGTAACAGATTTGGGAATCAAAGAAGAGATGCCTGTGTTATATTGTGATAGTCAAAGTGCTATACAATTGGCTCGCAATCCAGGTTATCACTCAAAGACAAAGCATGTGGATGTGAAGTATCATTTCATCAGGGAAATGCTCGAGGATAAGCAACTTCAGCTTGTCAAAGTTCACACCACAGAAAATCCTGCTGATCTACTTACAAAAGGACTTCCCTTAGAGAGCTTTGCGCATTTTCGCAAGCAATTAGGTGTAGGGTAGTACATCACTTCTCTACATCTCTTGTATATTAGCTTGTATAGTAGCTTCTCTCACACTTAAAGTACCACATTGGACTTTAAGTGGGAGGTTGTTGGGGTATAAAGCCCAATGTGGTCGCCCAGGTAAGTGGGCGGGCCGCCATGTATGTACACATATTCTTTTGTAAAAACCTAATAAGAACTCACTATGCTCTACACATTACAGTAGAGCGAGTTCACCATATCGTCGTGTTCTTCTTCTCGCACTCTCTCTCTCTCGTCGCACTTCCGCTCGTACTCCTTCAGGAAGGAAGAAAACGGGGGGGGGGGGGTGCTTAAGGCCGAAGGGAGTGTGGACGAGAGGGGGTGAGTGTACGGCCTGCCGGGGTTGGAGTGTGGACAAGCAGAGAGAGAGAGAGGGAGAGGATATTTCGAAGAGAGAGATGATAATATCTGCTGCGGTCCGCCGGGCTAGAGTGTGACAGAGATACTAAAGGCACCTATCAGGCCGGATGATGCAGCGATAGAGTAGGAGAGAGAGAATATTTGCAGAGCCAGGCAGTAAGAGAGAGATCGTCTTTTGGTGATAATGGAGGGGTGTGGCCAAACTGGCGGCGCCCCACTGGTGGTTAACCTTGGGGGGGGGGAAGGGGGGGGGGGGGGGTGTATGGTGAATGGTAAAGGGCTTTTTTGGTTTCTTTTTTTTTCTTCTTTTGATAACAAACCTTTCCTTCCTTAGGGTGTGGTTCTCACGGGCTCGGTTTCGAAAGCCGGCTATCAGTGTGTATATATTTATATGTATGTGTGTGTGTGTGTGTGTGTGTGTGTGTGTGTGTGTGTGTGTGTGTGTGTGTATGTATGTATGTATGTCTCGATCTCTCTCTCTCACACACACCCATGACAAAAAATTTCTAATATTAGAAATCAATTGGCAAGTCAAAAAACTCAGGATCTATTACTCAAAAGGAGGCAGATCATGTATGTATGTATGTATGTCTTGATCTCTCTCTCACACACACACCCATGACAAGAATTTCTAATATTAGAGATCAATTGGAAAGTCAAAAAACTCAGGATCTATTACTCAAAAGGAGGCAGATTATGTTTGCATTGTTGGCTAGTGCGGCAGCTTGCTCAATATCCCCTTCGGTTGGATGTGCATTGAAGTCAAGGTCTTGCATGGCGTTGAATATGGAGCTTGTGGCCTCGTTGACTGCATGGAGAGCGTCAGTGTAGTTGTGTGCACTTTGTGTTGGGCATACATCATTCATAGCATATACATTGTTGAGAATGTAATTGGTGTGCACATTGTTGATGGGGTTGACGGGAGCAAAGCGAACCCCGAACCCCCGACGGCCTCTAAAACACCGGGGACCGGATGGCGCGCCTCGAGCCTGTCATGGTAAAGCAAAAAGGGGGCACCACCTAGCTTCATCGGCTAGGACGCAAACAACAGACCACCATAACAAAGTTTTCATCCAAGAGAGATGGATGCTTGGGAGCAATGATGAAGAGGAAAGGGAATGAGATCAAGAGAGAGAGAGAGAGAGAGAGAGAGAGAGAGAGAGAGAGAGAGAGAGAGAGAGAGAGAGAGAGAGAGAGAGAGAGAGAGAGAGAGAGAGAGAGGGAGGGGGTATAGCGGCTTAGTACTTAGGCACCACAAAAGGATGGCGAATCCGCACACCTTTCACACATACACAAACTCACTCCAAACACAAGACTAGGTGGCGATTCCGCACACCTCACATGGGCAAAACATTGCAAGAAAATATACTCACAAAACCTCAGGCTTTATTTAGAGAATAAGGCGATGAAATGGGGAGAATAGGGTAGGGGAATGAGAAGGGAGAGCGTGGTAGAGCACATGGCGGATAGGTGGGAGTTGATGGCGAAGACTCGCACAAGGGTTACGGCCATCATCCTATCATTTAGTTTCCCTTCATCTTCAATAGCCCAAGGGTGTAGAGGTCATGCTCAAGACGAGCATGGTGATTGCGGTGATGGTGATAAACATAGTTACAAAAAAAAAAAAGCATAGTATCAAACACATAGCACATGGTGCAGAAACTAGAACATAGTATGCCAACCAGTAAGTTTTGGTGTGCCACTACATAGAGAATAAGTTCATATGGAGTAATCAATGCAAGTCGGGATTTAGGTTCCCAATGGTCGCAAATCCTGTGGGGGTTGCGCTACTGGGACATGTGTAGGTGGGAGCACCATGGGCAGTGTGGAAAATAGTGGCCGATAGAGCGGTTGATCATGACTTGGCCAACTTGGAACTATTACTGGAGGTCTACTCAGAGGAGGAGCAGATGACACAACCAACTCTTGGTGATGTCGCAAAGGAGACGGGGGTGTCTCTACATGATACCTTGCCCATATGAAGAGTAGATCCTAGAATAGTAGGAAGCCATTACTGCAGTTGAATCGTGTCAAAAAAAATTTGTTATTCCGATCAATGCTGATGCAATGTCATTGTAGATGATCGCACTCCATTGCCAAGCCACCACAACCTGCCAGACTATCCAAAATTGCATCCATTTGTGAAGGTACCCACAAACAACTAGTTGTTTACAATAGCACAAACATTAGCAGACATTTCAATGGACATTAGCGGACTAGTTCGATGGAGCGGGCTGAGGGGGTCCCATAAAAGAGAGAGAGAGAGAGGACACGAGCGCAAAATGCAACTTAAATTTTTTTAATTTTAATATGGAGTTCAAACATTATTAAATAATACTAATAACTACTAGGATCATTATAAAATGCTCTTAACTCTTCTAAACACAACTAAACACTTTCACTCTCATCTTTTCAATCTCCTGCTTATCTTTTCAACTCTACTATCATGTCATGCATTATAGTCTTCCCTTCTTTCGAAAGGGCTTTTGCCTTTACCAATGGGAAGATTATCTTTGGGGTTGAATATCTATAGAAGCATGTTGCACCACAAACATTTATTGTTTTACATGCAATTGTCATGGTTGGAGTGAAGAGTTGACAGTCCCAATGGAGAGAACAAGAAATCACTTGGAAGAGGAGTTCTATATTGTGGACAAATCTCTCTCTACAAAGTTCATGGTGCTAGTCGAAGATGACACAGTCTCAAATTCAAGTGGCATGGCTGCTCCCTTGGTGGATGTTCCCTACATAGATCTTACTAGTCCAAGCAAGGAACAACTCGTTGGAGACCAAGCATTGCAAAACTCTATTGAGGTAAGGAGTACAAATAGTATTTTGTCAATTTTTCATGAAATGATGAAGCCCAACACCTTGACGAAGCTTCTTTCAAAGATAGTGAAAATCAAACCAGTGTCAGAAATACCAAATGTGTGCAATGGTAACATGGTTTTTGAGTTTCCATCGACCCTAGGAAAGGTTCATCCAATGGATTCTATGGAACATAAGTATGATCCACACTTGGACCAAACCTCAAACATCCCATTTTTTGGAGTGTGTCGCAAAAGTCAGTGTGCAGGTGTGCTCTTAAGTGTCGCAATAAAAGTTGTCCCAATTTGGTTAATTTGGTAAGTCAAACACAACGCATTTCAATGACAGCATGACAAAATTACCTTGCATGGGAAAGTTTTGTGATGGACTTGGTGGCAAGCTTACTTGCCACTATTGCGGTCAACCGCCCATTTTTTTGCGTACATATGATTGCTTTGAATATTATGTCATGCCAAGGGATGAGAGCATGAGCAAATTAATGGTACATCAAGGAACTCACCAACATGACATGAGGGATGGTTCATTGAAAGGGCTCACCGATAAAACCAAAGAAATGGTTGCACGAGTTCTCAGTGTGGATAGACATGCAAGCGCAAAGAAAGGTACAAATGTGTGTGGCAAAGGAAATTGTGAACAACTTTGATGCAAAAGGGGAGCTCTAGCCATGTACTTGGTGAGCAAGAATTTCTAAGTGTTATTGAGGCAATGGGTCCCTTGGTGGAGGACAATTGGTGAGGATGGTTACATGTTTCTCTTGTTTGGACATAATATTTCAAAGTAATCTAACTCTGAAATACAAGTTTTTAAGGTCCATGGCTGCAACTAGAAATGGGCCAACAAAGGAGAGCTTTGGTGTGGACTCCTTGCTATGGCTAAAAAAGAAATTACACATATGATTTTTTTCTCAAAAGCAGGTTTCTCGGGCAAGGAGCGAAAGGGGAGTGGTGCTTTGTGTTCAAGATGTCTACAGTTGGTCCTACATATGGATTGGATTTGGTTAATCGAATGCGATGAAGTGGACCTAGACATCTTCGACACACTTGGATGCAGTTTGATCACTCTCACCGAGTGGCGGATTGGGTGACCATGGCATGCCACGTTTACAATCCAGGGTTTGTTGTCTTAGGAGCATATTTTTGAAGTTTGGTATATCTTAAGAAACAACCAACAAAATGTTTACTAATGTGCTTGTCTTATGTTGTAGCATGTAAGATCTCCTCACTATTGCAACTTGTGAGATGAAAGAGGAAGACATGGAAGCAAAAATTCTTTTCTGGCAGTGCATAAATGAAGTTAGGGAGGGTCATGGATGTGAGAGAGCGGATTTCCATGGGTTCATGGCGGACGAAGCTCAAGCCAACTGGAATGCACTTCGCACCGTGTTCAATGGTGGCAAAGACAATATTCTACAACATCGAGAGCGATCTTTCCTTTTTCATTGAAAACAAAGCATGGTGGCACACACCACAAAGTACGTTGTCTCTTCATCTCAACAAAATCACAAAGACATGCGCAAAAAGTGGCATCTAGCCCTCTCTAAAGAGGCAGCTATAGCGAAGTCTTGTCTCCTTTGACAATGGTGGCAAAATGGAAATTGCATGGATAAAAACATCCCTGCAATGGACTCTTGGTTGAGTTGGTGGGAGGTGTGTATTGCACATTGGGGGAGCATCTCATGACAACAATAGAGGGAAGTGCTAATGGGGCAAAAACACTCCAAGAACCAACTTGAGCAAGCAATGGATAAAAACATCCCTGCAATGGACTCTTGGTTGAGTTGGTGGGAGGTGTGTATTGCACATTGGGGGAGCATCTCATGACAACAATAGAGGGAAGTGCTAATGGGGCAAACACTCCAAGAAGCAAGCATGGTAGCTGGCTTGCAGGTGAAGGGTTCAAAAAAAAAATCTCATTGTATGACGAATTTACTTCAGATATGCCAAATGAAATACTACAAAGCACAAGGGCAGTTTCTTACTCTCAAGGTAAACATATTGGAAAGAGTCCTTCACTAAAGAGGCTCAAGGAAGGAGTTTCCTCTAGTTCAGCACAAGTCATGGGAGTAGTAAATGAGGCTACATCTAGAACACCCCTGTATAAGACTTGCACCCCTCTTGAAGGAGACAAAGAAACCGTTCGGCAAAAGCGAGGGCCATCAATTGTGATTGATGCTAAGGGAATGAATCAACACATAGGCCAAAGTACAATGAAAAACACAAGACCGCACAACACACAAAAGGCCAATGAAGTTCATTTGGAATGAAAGGTCAATGAAGCTATGTGGGCAATCAAAAGAACCCCTCTCAGCAGTTGTGTGAAATGCAATTGGTACCCCCAGCATTGGAAAAAGATGTGGACAAAATATGGTGGCATATAGTAAAGGGACTCCTGCATCATCCTTTGAGGGGTATATACGACATCCAAATGTGCTACTCAGACAATGGTTTTGGTTCTCGCCCAGACATGTTATTCATTGCTATGTGGTGGATCATAATATAGAACCAAGGCCAGCTCCTCCTCCAACAACTTGGCTGGTTGATCTAGGAACAAATCTCACTAATGAAGAAGTTGAGGTACTACTTGATAGAGGATTTCAAGTGGAGATAATTGGAAAGGATCAAGAGAGTGCAACAACAATGCGAACTCCTCCCAGGGGTGGAGGCAATTCCTCTTCCACTTCAACAAAAGCACCGTAGCAGTGGTTCAATACTAAGAAATGGCATAAGAGTCAAAGTTTGAACTTTCATTTCAAAGGAGACAGCTAAGAAAATTGGTATTGCTCTTTGTTTAAAGTCTAAGGTGATTGAAGAGAAATGCATTGTTGGGCGGTTACGCCGCTAGTGGATGCTGTAATAGCGAGAACTCAACCAACAAACAAGAATGTCAGACGAGGACGGAGCTTGACCCGCAGGCGCATGGAAACAAATAGATGGGTGTCAATCACCTACTCGACCTTCTAGAGACAATCACTACCAAAGAAATCAAATCTAAGTTCAAAAAATGCAAATGACTGAAATCCATCCTACGAGCAAACGCTATCCGAAACATGATCAAAAGTCATCGAATCAGCCTCAAACTCAAAGGGGAGTCTATACACCACGTAAGGACAGTACCCTATGAATTTACACTCTAATCTCAACCTGCAAACACTCCGTGCGGTAATCGCGTATGAAGATAGGCCGAAAATTATAGGTCACCGAATCTCGACTTCGATGGTTCTGATGTGTAGTTCGACTCGCTGCAGTTCTATCTATATATAGCACGCTGAATTCTGACACACAGATCAAGAGAAAACTCACAAAGAAGCTCGTGGAAGCTCGCCTCGCGTAGAAGCCGAATGCACGCACGCTTGGTATTGGTGCGTAGCCCTCGCCGTCGCTATCGCAATAGCGGTGTCGCCTCTCGAATGGCTGCTCCGTAGCTCATGTAGCAAGAGGATAAGACTCTCTCTCTACTGTCTCTCAGACACAGTCACGACGCTCAAAAACTCAACTTTTGATTAATGATAAGTCTCCCCTTTAGGTTTACAAAAGTTGGCTTTTATACCTCAGCCTTGGAGGTGTGAAATCATCTCTACTTACAAATGCGGGCACAACTATCTTGCCTACTTGAATGGAATACAATCTGGAAACTCAATCGAGTCCCGCTAATTACAAATGATTGGCTCAATGAAAAATAATATCGGCAAGACATTTATTATAATTAATAGTTGCAAAAGTGTGGCTGTGTTGTCCTTCGGCTCAACACTCCCCCCCTCCGTGTTCATGTCGTCCCTGACATGATGTCTTTGAGCTTTGCTTCAGTGGAATCCCGATGGCTCTTTGGTTGGCGATGGTTAGGATCTCTGAATGTCCCTTGATAAACCTTGATTCCTTGCTCTTCAAGGATTGCCTCTTCCATCCATGTCTTTGTAGGCTTCAGTGTTGGGTTCTGCTTCTGCTATTTTGTCCTTGAGTGTGGTTCTTTTTCTCTTTGTAGGCGACTTTCCTGTATCCATAGCTTCTGTAACTCCAATTTCAAAAGTTAGCGTCTTTTTCGTACTGATTACCGAAACTAAGCTTTTAACTATCCAAATGACTTCAAAAATTGAAACATAAGCTATTCAGGGCCTAAGGATGCAATGCATATGGAAAAATATGAATTTTGGGTGCATTTTCATGCTAGAGACATCATATGGGTATGATGTCAAAGTGCTCAAAATCACTTGATATTTGATATGCATATAGTTGATAGCATGTACATCATAGATATATGCCTGATTTGGCAATTGGATCTCATTTGGTCAAGTTATGGCCACTTTAGTCCTAACAGGCTTTTGTTGAGATATTGAGTGAGGATTGGATTTTGGTATCCAAATGGGATAAAACTTTGTAGATGGCTCTCATATCACATGTTGAACAATTCTGTATGGTCAAAATAGCTCTGAAATGTGCCAAAGTGCCTTAGAGACATCATACTCATATGATGTCCATATGGCCCAATTTGGCTCATTTTGGTTTTTTGGCTTGGATTTGGCTTTATAATGGCTTCTGCAATGATCTTATGGAATTTGAAACGAATTTGGGTCAAAATTTCTCCATGAGACATCATATGGGTATAATGTCTTTTGTGGATTTTTTGCATGATTTTGGTTATGTGAGCTCCTTACATGGTTGTAAAGTACTGTTTGTACTCAAATCATCATTTGAAGTTAAATATGACTGAATTTGGATAAAAATAGGCTTTAGGTCGGGATTTTTTCGCTAAGTGGACTAATGTGGCCATATACTTGTCCAAATGGTACCAAACTTGTTGTGTGGCTTATATTCTATGTGTATAATGAGAATATGATGAAAAACATTAAGTTCTGGCCCAAAATGAGTGAAAAGACATCATATGGGTATGATGTCTTTTTTGGCCAAATTGCACTTTTGATATCCAGATGGCTTGTGCATGTTATTTACACCACTCCTACAAAGTTTCACTTGATTTGGAGCTATTTTTGCAAGTCTAGGGTCATATGTCGGTTTTATGCCCTTCTTTGTGTTTTTTGGGTTTGCAATCGATTAACTAGCTCCAAATCTCCTGTAACTTTGTATTTTGGATGGTCTTAGCATGTATATAGTGAATATGAACTCAGAAGTGGAGTGTTATGTGCAAAAATGCTGTGAGACATCATATGGGTATGATGTCTGATTTGTCAAAAATGCTTTTTTTCATGCAAGGCTTGTGTTGTGCTTGTGCCCTAAGCCCTTGTAGCTAGTTTTCAACTTTAAAAATCACAAGTTTAGCTAAAAGCCTCCTTTATAGGCATTTCAGTCTTTGAGTCCGTCTTTTGGTTTTGAAGTAGACTTTTCTTGATCTTAGTCCTCGAGAGTTGTATCCCGAGCTTGTGTGAGTTATTGGGAAGTCGTCTATGTGGTTCAGGTTGACCTTGATTGTTTTTACACCACTTTTTGCCAAAGTGTCCTGTGAAACCTGTGAAAGAAGCTTTATATGTGTGTTTCGAAAAACCGCGTCTCTCAAGAGACCACTGTTGGTGTGTATACGTCTCCGTGATTCTTTGCCCAAATCTACCTCAAAATCTCAAACCACAAGTCTGCGGAAGCTGAAATTACATTATCAGCTCATAACTTATGCACTTAATTTTGAGCACCTCTCGTTCTTCCAAAAGTGCATCAAACTCGCATACTGCGCCAAAGCGGAAAACCTGAAATTTTCTGAGCTGAATATCAGAAAAGCAGTGATGAATTTGCAAAAAGTTTCTTCTGCAAAGTTGTAGATCTTGCAAAAATGGTTAGGTTGCACGGGAATCGATCTGAATTGCCACCTTTTACTAGCTGAAAACAGACCTGTTCGGGACTCAAAATCGGACACTTTTTGCCATTTAGTTGCCCGAAGCGTATTTTTCCACATTGGTAAGTGAAATGGCTTCGCCTTGGATTTTGGTTGTAGACATTCGTCATTGATAGTCATTCGAAGCTTTTCGCAAAGTTTTGTGGCGAATGGTTGCCAAATTTGGTCGTTATGCCAAAATGAAGCTTTCTGTGTCTGCCACCCAATCAGATGTTTAGACCCACTTTTGGTTGTCCGAACCCGGAGATACTCCATGGTTTCTTTGATCTCTATAAGGTTAAACTTCTTGTGAAGTTCCGTTGCATTCCGAGTCATCATCCTGTTTTTGTGTAAGTGCATGGGTGGAACACCAAAGAGTGTCTGATGTATATGTCCAATGTGAGGACATCTATATGCTTGCACAGAGTTATGCATGTTAAACAAGATGCGGTGCCAGAGAACTATATTGAGGGGTTCTTCTTAGAGAAAGTGTAGCAAAACCTATCACTTCGCACAAGAAGGGTTTATGTTGACGAGGTTTCTCCACTCTCCTCCCTGCATCAAGTGCGTGAGTGTTTTTGGACTACTCCGTTGTGAGCGGGATGAAAACACACACAACGCCTCTATAACGACCCGACACACACTCTTGGAATGATACACACACACACTATGGGGCACCACTCGGCTTACACAACACACCTGGCCGAGACAGGGAACACACCTATGGAGTGAGAGGAGAGAGACTATCCGTTTGCCCACTCCACACAGAGACACACACACACACACACACACCCAAAAAACTCAGCTCAAAAGAGGAGAATTTCTGATGTTTAGATACAATTGAGCTTGGGCAAACACCAATGGGGCAAATAGCTCACACAAAATGGGTAAAATATACCAGATACAATCACAAATTGGAGCAGAAGCTTCGCTCATAGGAGAAACTTACACAGCAAAAACAGCACAAAAAGAGTGAGTAATTTGGCAAAATGGACAGCTCCATCGCGTCTAGAACGGCCCAAAACCTCAGTCTACAATGTCAAAGTGCTCAAATCCGACCTCAGATGAGCAGTTTACGGCCAAAACAGGCTCCAAAATGAGCAAAAACACACCTGCGGATGTTCCTCCTCCCTTCTCCACGTTTTTTCTGGTCTTCTCTCTATTTTTTCAGTTCCCACACTTAGCTTTTTTATTTGGGCACCCTTGGCCTTTTAAATGACCTCAAACGGACCCCGAACAGGCCAAAAATTGACCTCGCAGTACATAGTTGTTACCTTTTTGCATCATCCGCACACCTGGCACTCAGCTTTTCCCAATAATTCATCCCACCACCACGTGGAGTGGCCCCAAAATATGGTCCTCATGATGACCTTTTTGCATAATTATCACAAGAAAACACCCACGTTGTGTCCGTACTCATCCACGTGCAAGTATTGACCCCGTTCGGCCTCCTGATGCCACTAGATGCCATCTGACGCACTCGCTTACCTCATGTCGTCAGCCCGCGGATAGATTCCTTGAGAATATTTACGCGCTACCAACTCCTCATTATTATAGAAAAAACACACTGGTACTGGTGAGAGTGAAAATGGATGCACTATGTACATGCTGTCCTACCTGTACACACGTGGGCCCCACGTAACCACCTGGCTCTGGAAAATGGACAATCCTTTATTTGATGCACCATGCATGTGTATGAACATATGTGCAATCCCTTGCTCCAAAAAACTCCTGACACCATTTTCTCCACCGTACAAAATAATAGACTTCAACTCTTATGCTCACCTCTTCCAGCATGAGCGACATGACTTTATGTATGCTCAACTCTCCAGCTTGAGCGTATATCTATTAGCTAGACTCATAGACCACAGAGAAACTATTAGACTTGAAGCTTGGGTTTGACACCTTGCTCATTTAGTGGCTCAGCTGCTCGACTCTAGACTCTTATGCCATGTATTTTTAATGACAACTTGGACTTACCTGATCACGTCTTTAAATCCAATTCCATATGTTATTGAGGTTTAGGCCATTCTCTTTGGTTTGGTTTTGTGATGCCATTTTGTCAAATACATTGACAAATACCTGCTCTTCATGCTTTGGTAGCACACTGATGTTGCGTGGTGAGACAGGTTTTGAGGTTGAAGCAATGGTTGATGAAGTCTTCTTCCAGATTGTGTTCTTTAAAACTATGACTTCTTGTTGTATCCTTGCTTTACCTTTGTTGATAAGAGGATGTAGACTAGTTGTGGGCCTCTGTTGTTGAGTTCCGGCTATAGGTTTTGGAATCCAAGCTTTCCTTGGTCCTTGTGTGACCTACTTTTCCACTTGCCTTGTTGCTTGTTCGACTTGATGGTCCTTTGGCTTCAGTGTCCAAATATTGATGTTACCTTTGTAAAAGCCTTTCTCCTGTAGTAAATGACAAGGGATCCACCTTGGAGTTGTAGCACTCATGGTTGCGTAGTTGGGTTGTCGTTGTTGGGCACGTTGTGCTACATGAGTTTTCTTCATGATCTCAGGGGAAGCTTTAATTTTTGGCAACCAAATTTGAGTGTTACCTGTATAGTATCCTTGTGCTTCCAGTAGCTTGACTGGGATCATTCGTTGCACTGCTTGCTGTGTAACCTTAGCTTGACTTTGTGGGGTATTTTCACCGCAGAGATCTGACTTTGGTACCCACAACTGCTTCAATGTTTGTTGCTTGGAAGGTCTTTGCTTCTTCTTCCTGTACCTGTTGTTACTCCTGTATGAACAGTTAGACCTGCGCTTGATGCCGTGTTGATCTTGTTGAAGAGATACCACATGCTAGGTATGTCCAAGCTGTTACCTTTGGTTTTTTGACCCATACTTTGATGTTCTCGTCATAGTAGCCTTGAGCAGTGATTGAATTGTTTGATGCTATCCAACCTGTGACTTTTGCTTGTCGTGGTTCTTTTGATGCTGGTACCCAAATTGGATCTTTGTCCTTGATGTACTCCTTGGATACTAACACTTAGCTGACCTGTTTCTTTCTTTTGTGGAGGCTTTGTTGCGATGGAAACTTTGGTTGATAGACTTTGCGCTTTGGTTTCCATTGTGTTGTCGAGGGTTTGGCTTTTGATGTAGAGGCTTCTTCATGTACGTGAATTGGCTAGGCTAACGACTTTGACTGAAGTGAAGGATTTTGGTTGCAGAACACTGTTTCACTTGCTTTAGCTTTTCCTTTGTCGATAGTGGCCAAAGATCTTTGAGTTGTCATAGGCTTAACCACTGTTGAAGATTCAGGTGCTTCTTCAAGCATTTTCGCCCATTGCTTGGACAAAATCAAGTGTGTACTCATTTTTTGAGAGTCCACCACTAGGAATTTGTCTTTTACTTTTTTGGACTGTAGTTTAAGGGTCGCCTCTGCAATCCCCAAACTTATGACTTCTATTCCCGGTGACATAAACACCTTTACTTGAATTTCATAAAGCTGTGGTTTACCTAAAAGTAACCACATGCCATATGACATAACATTCGTCATGGCAATGTGATCAATCTCTGCTATGAAATTTAGCTTGACTCCTTCATGCGCACTTATCAAGAATTTGATCTTCTTGTTCACTACCAGGCCTTTCATGTCCTCCTTGCATGCTTTAGTAATCTTTGATTCTTGTGCCTTGAATCTTGTGTCAGCTTCTTGTAAATTAAGCTTCTCTGCCATTTCACTGGGTTTAGCAGATTCTGCGCACTTTCTAAAGCTTTGTGTAAGCATCACTTCTTGAACTTCTTGCTGGTCCTTGACTTCGTCGATAGCTCCGATCACTGACACCTTGATTGTTTCCTCTTGTGCACTAGAGTTGTCTGAAGACTCCTTGTCTGCATCATTTCCCCAATCTAGACGATCCGAAATGTCGTGAGACATATCCTCTTCATTTATCTTTTCTCGTTCATCCTTTTTCGCTCGTGTATCACTCTGATCTGATTCTTTATCAATCACTACTCCCATCATGAAATACGGAACTACATCGTATCCGTCTTTGTCGCAAAACTTTGTTGTGGGACCATCTGGAATCGCACTGACATCTAGTGTGGCGAGAATGTGTGTCCATTCTAATGGTTCAAGAACTTCATCCTCAATCGCCCTTTCTAAGACATATTCCTTGTGTTTCAGGCTTCCACAATTTGAAGCTCCACACATCCATAGCTCATTGGGTTTACCTAGCCAAGCTGGAAGTTATGTTCCTGCTAATGTAGCTGAATCGAAATCCTCGACATGTGTTCGATTCACGTCCTTGTAACTATGGTCTTTCAAGTTTACTCGTGTCGTGGTTTCCTTGTGTCTCAGGTATATGTGGTCGTAACCCCAATCCTGGACCATTTTCAGCTGTCTCATGAATGGTCTTCCCAGTATGAGATCATAGTTGCTCTCCTTGCCAAAATCAACAATAGCAAATGTATGCTCATACTCAATCCCGCAAGAAGTCACTATGACTTTATCTAAGAGTCCCAAAGGTTTCTCCATATGTCCGTCAACTAGTGGGAGTTTCAATCTTGTTTTCCTGATTGCCGGTTTTCCCCATTTCTTCCATATTTCTTTTGTGGCAATGGCCACCCCTGCTCCGCTGTCAAGTATTGCCATCGTTTTTACTCCCTGGAATTCAATTGGTAAAGTTGTATTCCCATCCTCTCCTTCACAATACTCTCCGACCTTGTTCAAAGGTACCGGTTTTGCGTTTTTTTGCGGCTTATTCAGCTCTCGTATCCCTTCTTGCAGCTTCGAAGTTGGGTCTTTTACGCCAAATTTTTATAAGCATTTTCCTACCGTTGCCCACATATTTGGTCGTAGTCTTAGATGCTCAGCTAGGGTGATAGTGCATGTCACTGGAGTTGACAATATCTCTATCAATCCTTGCGAGTCCATGGCTTTCTCTGAAGAGATTCCTCGTGAGGGAAGTGCTCGCGGATTTGGCTTCATACTCTCCTAAGTATGAGGGTAAGGTATCCAACGATTGAGGTTTACTCTCTATTGATCTAACAGAGCCTCTATCTCCCCAGTATGAATGCAGATCTAAGTCCACTTGAGATCCTGCCTCAAATTCCTCTATGGGAGGATTCCTGATGTCCTTTTCCCCATTAGTCTGATTAGCTTGAAAACTTAGCTCATTTGCTAAGTTTACCTCTCTCACTTGTTTCCAAAACTCATCATAATCTTCGTCTCTTTTATAAGACTCTGTATCACAGGATGAAAACTTTCCATCTCCTGATCAGTTGTGTTCATCACTATGTGTTCATCCCTATTTGTTTTCTCAGCTTTTTGCGCACTTTTAGTGGTTTCAGCTATCTGTTCATGTGGTGAAGGGATAGCATTTGTTTGAGTTGGGTTTACAAAATCATGCTGCAGTGGCTGACCACCACTGCAACTAGTATGATTTTTGTTACCCGGGTATAGAAAATGAATTATATTTTGGATTTGGATTTGGATTGGGAATTGGTATATGTTGATGCTTTTCTGTCACGACAATATTTATGAAATTGGACTTCAGATTGATAAGAATTGATTATTGAATGATGAGTGTGACCAATGATATCCTGATTCATTAGGGTATGACATATACTGCTTATTCTAGTGGTATGGGACACTAGAATAGGTAGTATATGGATGACGGCAGTAAGAAATGTTGTCTAATTTTATGAATTTCTTACTATTTGATACAGATTTCTAATCATTGTTTTTGACAAGTATTGTTTGCAAATTTTTATCTTTGCAACTGAGGACAGTTGCTTTCCATCAGAGAGGTATGTTATAGAATTGATATTTTATTATTTATTGCAGCTGACAGGTAGAAAATACTAGACCCAGCTTGGCCTATGCGAATGGATATGTATATCATGTACGTTTTTATTATTCAAGTGCTCTTTTATGAGCTTTGGCCATTTATGAATGGCGGGCCAGTTTGTACACACATTTGACCATTCAAGAAATCTATAAATCAAATACGTGCAAGAGGGAAAGGGTCACTCTTGCACGGGGGGAGATTGCACCCAGTGTCTGTGTTATTCTCCTCTCCTCTCCCTTCTCTCTCGCCGTGCCGGCGTAGCACTCCGCTCTAGGAGGTGCGTCTGCACGCGCCCTATTGCTCTCTCTCGCACTCTGTCTCCTTCTGTTTGTGTATCTCGCGATTATGCGTCTATATGGTTGCCAGGTATTTCGATTAGTCTGTTTTATGATTTGTAGTATGCTATTTTGGGTATTTTGCAGGGAACTCTACGCCTCCGACTGTAGCTATAACTAGAGTCTGCTTAACAAACAGGACTTCCGACAAGAGGAAAATCTAAGTTGTGACCAAACCAAGGATCCAAATTGACCATGCAAGGTGGCAACAAAATCTACACACCAAGGAGAATCAAATGGTACCTCTTTTGCTAAGAATGGACACATGGGCAGCAATTGTGATTTTTTGCCACTTGACCTAAAAAGGGCACTCTGATCCAGGAGAAATGTTAGATATAGCATGTTGCCAGTCCAAAGAACCCACTTGAAGAGTAGAACACAAAAATGGAGTCAGAAAGGCATGTCAAAAATCAAAACTCCAAATTGACTTGAAGAGACCAAGTAAGAAAGAGTCCAAATCCTTTCTGGGACTAATTTGAGATTTTAGGTGTCCAAATTGATTATACATAGCATAAATTGGATCAAGAGAAGGTGAATATACCAAATACATGAAAAATTCTCAGATTTGACAATGTTGGCACCAACTGTGGTGGTTGATGGACACCCTAAACTCAAGTTATGGACCAAACTAACTATGAGGGAACTAATTGTACAAATGACTGACATTTGATGACTATCCACCATCTAAATATTGGATTTTTATCATTTGTTTTCCATAGGGTCAGACACTTCCAAGAGGATGAGACACAAACGTATTTACAAGTTGGAAGAGAAAGGGAGCTATCAGGTCGAAATGGACCACATTACAGGTTCAAGAGCCTGTTTGTCGATGAGGCCATCTAAGTGCAGCATGGTCTTAGAGTCTTCGATTGCATATGGAAAGATGAGCAAGTTAAAAGATGGGAGGCACCGTAGATGCCAAAAGACTTCAACACCAATGCTTACACACCACAAAATACTGACATAGCTATCTCTAGACTAGGAATCAAGAACTTCCTATTTGAGCCTATAGTTCGAGCTGATTACAAACGGGGCCATGAGTTGATAACAAATCTCCAAAATATAAATGAAGAGAAAATGATGACAACACTCACAAAGGAAGATGGGAAAAAGGTTACCATTGAACGTGTTAGCAAAAAGCACGAAGTTGCTAAGAGGAGAGCTTGTAAAGCCACAAGGCTATGCAGATGAAGACTTCAGTGCAATGAAATAACCAACATTTAGTAGCATCAAAGAAAGAAGGATTGAGTACTTGATGAGAGTTTTACATAAACATTTACACTTTGATAGACAGACCAGATACACAAGGCCAAACAGGAATTTAGCATCAAACATTAGGAGAAATATGGACCTTGCATGGGCCTTGTAAGTGTTGAGAGAGAAGGAGAGAGCACAGAAGTAGAACCCCAAAGTGTGTAGAATACACACATGAGATGATGTATATATAGAGGGGACCTGGGTGCCATATATAGAGAAGCCATATATTGAGTAGCTTCACATATAAGCTCAACACCCCCGCTCAAATAAGGGTCCCTAACTGTGGATGAAAAAACCCTTGGGGGATCAAGGGAAAAACCCACAGCTCTATATACACCCACCGTTATATTATAAAAATCATTGAATATACAAATGTTTACGAGGAGCTACATCACTCCTTTTACAATGAATGTTTTATGAGGAGTTACATTACTCCTATCCTATCAATACAATAATGAATACAAAGGTTCAATAAAGAGGTGTAAAAGCTATCAATTAGCTTGTAATCAAAAGTGTCTCCGTGAATCTGCTCTGTAGCTTGTCATCAATATCGCATCACCAAACATGTTTTCATGTTGTCATCAATATGGCATCACCAAACATATCTTCATAAATCTTTTATTGTCACCAAGTTTGTCTTCATAAAATCAATTCTTTGATCAATCCTACATAGATCATACACTCCAAAAAAGAAACATGTCATGAAAATTATTAGCATCGTTAATGAAATAATTACGTTCACAATGCCATAAGAGATGGTTCGCGACGCCACTCTTTTGACGACATATATATGCACGACAACATATGGTACATAAAGTATAAACGTAAAAGTACAAAATGTGTGATTACGTGATACAAATGATATGTGTATATACTACATAAAACAACATTTATCAATGTAGTGATCAATGAATACCATCAAAGTATTAACAAAATATCATCATTATATCAATAAAAATGAATAAATGATCATGGTATCAACGAAAAGCATCATGATATCACCGAGAATAATCATTGTATCAACGAAACAACATCATGGCATCACCGAGAATAACCATGGTATCAACGAAACATCATCATGGCATCACCGAGAATAACCATGGTATCAACGAAACAACATCATGGTATCACCGAGAATAACCATGGTATCAACAAAACATCATCATGGTATCAACAAAAATCACCATGGAATCAACGAAATATTATCATGGAATCACCGAGAATAACCATGGTATCAACGAAATATCATCATGGCACCACCGAGAATAACCATGGTATCAATGACATATCATCATGGTATCAACGAAAATCACCATGACCAAAGTATTAACAAAACATCATCATGGTACCATCAAAATCACTATGGTATCAATGAAGAATTATCGATAAAACGACGTAAACTATATCTCTAAAAGAATAATTATACGAGAATCAATGAACGAGTATATCATATAACAAAAGATCATGTACCAATAGTAGCTCGATAGAATTTGGACAATCATCAACGGCTCGACTCAATCGGAACGATGTGTAACTGGCTTCTACAGCAATGTTACGTCAGTAACAAATATATGATTGATGAAGAAAAATATAATTGAGAAGTTTTCAATTATGAGAAAAATCAAAAGCAAAAAGTAAAATTTTGATTTTCAAACATATTCGTAGTCCGAGACGATAACCCAAAATCGAAGCAGAATTTATAGAAACTTTCTTCTGCAAAGTTATAGACCACATCGATTCTAATCCCCATCGCGGGTAGTTTCTTCTGCAAAGTTGTAGAACACATCAATTCCGGTCTCTCACGCGGGTAGTTTCTGCAAAATCGTTTTCAATAAGCAGAAAAATAAAAAACAAAAAACGGAAATTGCTTTTTAGGTATGTACGCAGTCCGCGAACGATAACTCAAAATCGGTGCAGAATTTGAAAACACTTTCTTCTCCAAAATTGTAGACCACATCGATTCCCGTCTCTCTCATGGGTAGTTTTTGCAAAATCATTTTCAATAGGCATAAAAATCAAAAACAAAAAGCAAAAATTGCTTTTTAGGTATGTACGCAGTCCGCGAACGATAACTCAAAATCGGTGCAGAATTTGAAAGCACTTTTCTCTGCAAAGTTGTAGACCACATCGATTTCGGTCTCCCGCGGGGGTAGTTTCTGCAAAATCGTTTTCAATTAGCAGAAAAATCAAAAACAAAAAGTTGGACTTGCTTTTCAGGTATGTACGCAGTCCGCGAACGATTACTCAAAATCAGTGCAGAATTTGAAAACACTTCCTTCTGCAAAGTTGTAGACCACATCGATTTCGGCCTCTTCAACGGGTAGTTTTTGCAAAATCATTTTCAATAAGCAGAAAAATCAAAAACAAAAAGCAAAAATTGCTTTTTAGGTATGTACGTAGTCCGCGAACGATAACTCAAAATCGGTACAGAATTTGAAAACACTTCTTGTTGCAAAGTTGTAGACCACATCAATTCCGGTCTCCATAGCGGGTAGTTTTTGCAAAATCTTTTTCAATTAGCAGAAAAATCAAAAACAAAAAGCAAAAGTTGCTTTTCAGGTATATACGCAGTCCGCGAACGATAACTCAAAATCGGTGCAGAATTTGAGAACACTTCCTTTTGCAAAGTTGTAGACCACATTGATTCCGGTCTTGCTGACGGGTAGTTTCTGCAAAATCATTTTCAATAAGCAGAAAAATAAAAAACAAAAAGCGAAAATTACTTTTTAGGTATGTACGCAGTCCGCGAATGATAACTCAAAATCGGTACAGAATTTGAAAACACTTCCTTCTGTAAAGTTGTAGACCACATCGATTCCGGTCTCCCCCACGGGTAGTTTCTGCAAAATCGTTTTCAATCAGCAGAAAAATCAAAAACAAAAAGCAGAAGTTGCTTTTCAGGTATGTACGCAGTCCGCGAATGATAACTCAAAATCGGTGCAGAATTTGAAAACACTTCCTTCTGCAAAGTTGTAGACCACATCGATTCCGGTCTCTTGCGCTGGTAGTTTTTGCAAAATCGTTTCTAATTAGTAGAAAAATCAAAAACGAAAAGCGGAAGTTGCTTTTCAGGTATGTACGCAGTCCGCGAACGATAACTCAAAATTGGTGCAGAATTTGAAAAAACTTCCTTCTACAAAGTTGTAGACCACGTCGATTCCGGTCGCTTTCGTGAGTAGTTTCTGCAAAATCGTTTCCAATTAGCAGAAAAATAAAAAACAAAACGCGGAAGCTGTTTTTCATGTATGTACGCAGTCCGTGAACGATAACTCAAAATCGGTGCAGAATTTGAAGAAACTTCCTTCTGCAAAGTTGTAGACCACATCGATTCCGATCCCTCATGAGGGTAGTTTCTGCAAAATCGATTTTGATCAGGAGAAAAATCGAAAACAAAAACGTACTGCTCTTATACCATGTTGAGAGAGAAGGAGAGAGCACAGAAGTAGAACCCCAAAGTGTGTAGAATACACACATGAGATGATGTATATATAGAGGGGACCTGGGTGCCATATATAGAGAAGCCATATATTGAGTAGCTTCACATATAAGCTCAACAGTAAGGAATCCTAATTTTTAGGAATTAAGGTTAATGGTGTGTAGGGTTAAGGGGACAAGGGCATTCAAGAAGCTAGTTTTGAGTAGGCTTTTCTAGCCTTTTTTTAGACACATGTAGGATGTGGACCTAGGAGGTCACCTTCTCTCTCTACCTTTTTGAAAGTGAAGGGAGTAAAGAGGTGTGGCCACATCATCAAAAACGTGGATCACTAAGAGCCAAAATTTGATTTTTTTAATAAAAAAGTTGTTTTTACTTATTTTTGACTTAAAACTCCCCCCCAACATATATCCATATCAAAAAAGTATTTTTGTACTTTTTTTAAAACTTACAAGCACTAAAAGTCCAATTTTTCAAAAAAAAAACTCCCCCCCAAAAAAAACCCTTTGTTCTCTCCTCCTCCTCTCTCCTTTCTCCCTCTCCTCTTCCTCCGTGTCCCCTTCTCTCCTCCTCCTCCCCTCTCTCTCCCTCTCCCCCACTGTCCCCTTCTCTCCTCCCATGCTCCTCCCTCTCCCTCCCTGCCCCCTTCTCTCCTCCTTCTCCACTCTCTCTCTCTCTCTCTCTCTCCCCCACTACCCCCTTGTCTCCTCCCATGTTCCTCTCTCTCCCTCCCCCCTCTCTCTTTTCATCCTTTGCTTCCTCACGCAACAGCTACCATGGTGCTCAAGGACATCACAAATCGTATGCATACATATTTTCTTGTTCGCAACGTTTGCACCGAAGGGCGCACGTGAGGGTAAGCAGAGGTCATCCCAGGAACGTGGTACCATCGGTGAGATGAATGTCGATGGTTCTTCAATATCTTGCCAATACCATCACATATTTGAATAAAACACCCCTTTATGCAAGGTAACAATATATTTCCTACTTTTGATTGTGTTCTTCTTATCATAGACTTTGAAGTCTAAGGTGCTGCCTCTACTTGTTTTGTAGTGCTTGGCGCAAAGGTTGCTTTTATGCACAAATAGTAAAAGGCTGCAGGTTAGAGAGGCCAAGTGTCACCACTTTTCCTCTAAAATAGTCTTCTTTGTTACATCTTGCAGGTAGGTGCTTCAAATCCATGCTTATTAGGAATGGTAATCTCATCCTAATATATATTTTAGGATTGTTTATTTCCAGTTAGATAGAAATACATGCAAATTTGTACAACATATACTTAACAAGTGTCTTTATTATACAGCTTGTAAATGTTGAATTCATACATGTTTTTGTTACAAGGTGACCTCTTTCTATGCTAGTTGAGTGGCGTTGTTTCCAAGAATGGCTCAAGGAACTGGTGTAAAATGAAGCTGTTACGGTGGCACAAAGCTCTCCTCAGCGGCAATGTGGCTCCCACTACACCAAAAATCATTATGCTAACATGGAGAGATCCCTAGTAGGACAATGCAAAAACTTTTCATCAGCAGCAACACACCCTTTCCTAACATGAGGGCACTCCTACCAAAGATATTTTTATGTGATAGGTCACCCCATGAGCATACCATGTCGTGGAATGGATGTAAGAACTATGACCGCACTACTCCTTGGAAGTTGTCCACAGATGTATGTTTATCAAAGTTAATGAGAAGAAATTTGGACTTTTTTGTTTGTTGATGTGTAAGAGCACTCTAGGTCTACCATATTTTAGATTGTTTGATAAGTTAAATAAGATTTGTAGTCATTTAAAGTGTAAGTTTGATTTATTTTGGTAAGATTGTACATGAGAAGAGATGATAAAGTATAAGAGATCTTGACGGAATAAACCTTGATTAGATTCCTACCATGCACTTGTGACACCAGACCTCTCCTTGAACCCTTTGATTTCTATTGTTGTGGGAAGTCTAAGGGTAGTCTATTTTCAAATTTTTAGCAATAACTTTTTTAAAAAGGAAATTTTGGTTATTTTAAAGTTTGTACACAGTGTAGGAGTTCATTTTGATTGTTTTCCTTCAGTTTCAATTTTTGATCGAGGGCACTCCTTGGAAGCCACTTTTGAAGGTGTTAGGGTGAGATTATTGTGCAGAATGCAAGGTGAGCATAATGACAAGCTGCAAGAAAGAATTCTTTCTCTAGAGTTGTTGCGAATGAATGGAGAGAAAGCCAGTGATTATTATCTTCAAGAAGCAGAGACAAGGATGAGAAAATGAATAAGAGGCTGCCAGAGATAGAGATCAAAGAGGGAGATCTGGTGATGAAGTATGATTCTCGCTTGGATTTCACTTTTCAAAAGAATTTGAGGGACAAATGGTTGGGTCCATACAGAGTGAAGCAGTATTTTCTAATGGCACATATGAGTTGGAAAAATTGTATGGTGAATGTTTGCTCTACAGAATAAATGGTTATAGATTGAAGAAATATTTTGCAAGGGACGTGGTTCCAGATGCAAATAGTCTCCTGGTTGAGCATAAACGCTCTACCTAGAGGGTGAACAATGATGATAGACCTCTTTTTGCGTGTACAAAGTAACATTTATATGCATGGTCATATGTACAAAAAGATGTAAATACATGCATTTGGGAGCTTTTCAAAGTGGCTTCAAGTTTGAAAAAGATGCAATGTGTACACATTATGAATAGACACGTTTGCGTGCCAGCAGTCGAGCACATGTACATACCTAGACAGGGTGTCGGGGCCTTGGATATGGTTTTTGGTCGCCTCTTTTGGCTCTAGAGAGTGTGTTTGAACTTTTTAGAATGTAAATAATGCAAGAGACAAGTGTGGGTACTCTCATCCCGCTCGAGAAGTTTGGGACATGCAGGAACCGTCTATTTACTGTGCTTGATCGTTGATGCGTGCACCGCCCTAGAAGTGGTCAAAGATAGAATGCGGAGATGTGGAAAAGTGCTTTGGGTATCGAGGATCAAGCATACAAAATTTTGTGAATTTTGGAGTCCGTTTGGGGTTTTTCCCGCATCAACTTATGATTGACATTGCACATCCATGTTCTTAGCTGTATAAAGAGCAAGATTCTTGATGGTACACAAAGGCGATTGATTCCACTTACTGCTATACTTATCCACATGCTTGTTGGCTTAATGAGGAAGATAATGTTGCAAATCTTGAGAGGGAAGTAGATCCTCTCTAGAGAGCTTAATGGAGAAGGAGCAAGAAACGTGTTGATGAAACAAAGAGGGATGATCTAACATAAGGATATGCTGCAGACTTCAACTTTAGGTAGCTGTGCTTAGTGAGGCTCATGGAGAAATGGAGAACTTTAGCTTGAGGAGAATGCAACAAGTTTGAGGAGAATGCAGTCCTCAAGAATGAAACAAGCTTGAGGAGGGAAAGGAGGTTCAAACTTCTGTTGTAGAGCTTTTGGGAGGGAAAACTGAAAGGAAAGAAAGAGAAGCAACTTGCAAGGTGAAGTGAAGAGAAGTGAGAGATGGTACGATAGAGAGAGAGAGGGAGGGAATGATCAACACGTTTTTGGAGGGAAACCCTTTAAGGAGAGAAGGGTGGAGAGATTGGCAGCCACTAGACAAAGAAAGGATTGGTTTTTACTCAACTATTTAGAGAAAAGTTCAATTTTTAGAATTTATAAGAGATTTTCTCTTTATATTTTATAAAAGAGTACAAGCTTGATTACTTTTTAGGCTTTTCCATACCCATAATTTTAGTCCACATTGCATCCATCCATTTGCCCCTTCCATACTCTCCGTTTTAATCCCATGGCAAATAAAGAGGCCCCCTTAGACCACCCCATTCCCTTCCTAATAGCGTTTTGGTAAAAAAACTAGCCCTTATGTATGAAAATTTTCACTTTCTCAATTAAAAGGCCCTTTATGTAAGTACATTTTTACTATAAATGTACCTAATTATAAATCCCTTATTTTGTTCGCACATGCTATCTTACATATCTCCTAGTGGACGCCTCGCGATTCATACAAGGGAAGTGCCTTGGCTGTGAACATATAGATAAATCTATGATAAAAACTAATGTATCCCAAGAAAGAACTCAATTCAGATACATTTATTGGAGTTCTGCCTTGCTGAACACACTCAATATTATCATTATCCATCTCATACCATTCATAGAGACAATATGTCCTAGGAGTTGGCCTTTCCATACCATGAAAATTGATTTGACTGGGTTCAAGCAAATCCTCTTCTCCTTGCATCTCTCAAAAACCATTTCGAGGAAGAGTAGATGAATTTCCTCACTAGAGAAGATAGTAAACTCAACCATAAATATTGCCAAGAACTTGTGTAATAACTCACTGAATATTTCCATCATACACCTCTGAAAAGTGTCTAGAGCATTACAAATTCCAAATGGCATGACTAAGTACATGAATGCTCCCAGTCAATGATGAATGTTGTTTTGTCTCTATCTTTTGATGCGATGTTTACTTGATTGTAGCCACTATAGCCATCCATAAAACTGTATATCTTCTAGCCAACAATCTCATCAAGTAGCATATCTAAAAATAGGAGTGGAAAGGGCTCTTTGATGGTAAGAGCATTGAGCTTTCTATAATTGACATATACCCTTAACTTCCTATTTTTCTTTAAAACCACTACAATTAAGAACAACCAGTCACTACTTGAAACCTTAGTGATGAACTTTGCCTTTATGAGATTGTCAATCTCTTCCTTGACCTTCTGAGAAAAGTAAGGGTTCATTTTGTATCTCTGCAGTCTAATTGGTCTAGCATTGGCTTTCAATGGTATCCTGTGCTGGCACACTTCCTGATCAAGGCTTTTCAAGTCAGTGTGTTCCCATGAAAATACATCCTTGTATTCTTCAAATAAATATTTGGCTCTTTCTTCAACCTCCAACTTTAGATGTTTATTGATCTTGACAATTCTAGGGTTCTCTGTGCCTCAATTCCATTATTCCACCTCCTAATCATCTGGGAGTAATCAATTTGGACCCCCCTCCTTTTTTCTTGGCCAGTGATTCTGCTTCCTACTGCATATTCATAAAATGGATTGCCTAACTCTACTGTCCAGGCTCCATCTTTGTTCTTCAAATCTGATTGTCCTAGTGCATGCCCATCCAGCTAAACTCTCCTTTCCTCATTATTTGACTCCATGAACTGATCTCAATATTTCTTTCTTTGCCTATCAGCCTACTCTCTGTCTATCTGAACATCAGTCATGTCTATTTCTGTGAGTGGGAAGATATTCATTGAGGCAACATCCTCTCAATTTTCTTAATGCCAGTTTTTACAAATCTCTTCTGGTCATAGAGCCTTTATCCAACTCCTCATATTGTCTATCTTGATCTAGATTCTCCTTCTAGACCCCTAGATTGTCAGTGTTTGCTTGGCTTAATCATGAAATGTAGTACTAGTTTTGACCCATGATCTACTGATAGCTGTTTTTTGGCTCTCCGTAATTGCCATAGTGAGTTAACCCACCCTACCAAAATCATCCAAACACTGTGGCTATCCCTACCATTTTATTGTACATAGGCATGTGTGAGTTAGGGACTTTCTCCATATTTTCTTAAAAACCCTCAGCTAGCTAGTCACTGGGCTAGTTGAACCAAAAAATATAAAAAATATAAAAAATATAAGTATATTATGGCCCATTTGTGCGTAAATATTTCATTGTATATAGTGCCTAAATAAAAGGTTTTTTTATAATTTTTTTGGTATTTATTTAAATATTTCTACCTATGGTGTGTTATTTATGCTATGTACATTGACTCACCATTACCATATTTTTTCTTACCATTTTGCATACTCTTTATTCCATATAAAAATAATTTCATGCAAGCTTCTCTTATTTTTGGTGTAACTCCATCCCAACAAAAATCCAAAAAAACTAGTTCTATTTATGTGTATATTTTTTCACTATTGTGATTTTTTCCTTCCTACATCTATTCTCTTTTACTCTCATAAATTAGAACACCAAAAATATTCATCTTTTTATGGTAGACTTATAATGAGAGAGACACCTATATTATTTATATTTGACATGTACATATTTTTTTAGACCCCTCAATATTTGATTTTCTTAGTTATACTATTCACTTATATCATGATCTCAAAAATATCTTCAATTATAGACCTACCAAATAAGGTCAAGGGTATGTGGAATGCATGCATGCACCATGGGGAGCTCACTCTTGGAGGTATTCAAAAGAATCATCCAAAGAAGGACCTCACAAGGACCTTGTGCAGTGGAAAAAACAGTCGGTTTTGCTGAATTTTTAAAGATCACATGCTCCCCGAATTTGAAAAGGTGATACAAACAAAAATTGTAGCTCGTGAGCTGAACTTTCACCTCAATTTTTTTAATATTTTTTTGAGCTACGATCTGTGAGCTAGGATTTTATTTGTGGACCCTAGTTTGCCCATGCTATGCAGCCACACTCCCTCTTCCACTTTATCATTTTCCTCTTTCACACACACCTCTCCACTCATCATCCCCACCTCTCTCACCACTCCTCTCTGCACCCTACTCACCTTCTTCTAAACCTTGAAGAATAAGAGAAACCATGGTGAACTCATGTTTCCTACACACACTTCCATTCCAAAATTGACCACCTAGTCTCATTTTTCCTCATCCATATTACTCATATCTATCAAAAAACCATAAAATTCAGCCTCTTCTCTTGAAAGACAGCATCATGGTGATTGATTACTCATATTCAATTACCTTGGCTCCCAAAGGAAGGTCAAGAGTGAAAAAAAACGTACTGTCAAAGCTAGTGGACCGTCAACAAGCATCAAAATTGACCCTACTCAAAACACTTGGAGCATCAACATTGTAAGAAATCCATGTTTTCTTACCTATTAAGAGTTTTTTCTTCCTTATTTTTATCCTACTTGGATACTCCCATTGTAAATATCCAATTCCATTTGTAAATCAATAAAATAACTAACTCTACTAATTTACTAACACTAACCTACTATGAAAAGTCCTATCACCTCCACTTCTCTCCTCTCTCTCTTCTTCCTCTATCCACACCAACTTCTTGATAATTCCAAGCAAAAGAAATTAGATAAGTTCTGAAAATCTAACCCAACCATGGTTAGAGGAGTAACCCTAGCCTTCAAAATTGCTATAAAAGGAGGGTGTAGCTAGCACAAAGAGGGAGCCATAAGCAAGAGCACTATGCTATAGCTTGAGAAGCCAAGCTCAACCTCTCTAGAAGGAGCTCTTGAGTGGAAGCTCATTGTCGTATGCTTGTGCATGTGTTGTAATAGGGGTGATTAGCACGGGAACTCTATGCCATTGTAAGAGAGAGAGAGAGAGAGAGCGATCATTCAATTGAGAGTGGAAAATCTATCATTCCTCCTACTAGTGTAAGCCCAACATTTGCTGAATCAAGGAGGGTGGATTTGGACTAAGCTTGGATACTTTGTCTCTCTTCCAACGTGAAGTAATGGACAACAATGATGTGTAAGTGTCTTGGTGATATTTTTAGTTCTTGATAGCTTGTATCTGGGTGTTGTCATCAATTTAGCCATAAATCCCACATATTGTAAGAGGGCTACAGGGTGGAGAGGACTACCCTCGCCTTAAGACAATGATTGGGGTGGCTTTTCTTGTGATGTGTCGTGGTGAAATTTACTCAAGCTATGTTAAAAAAATACTAATCTCACTTTGATCTGTCATGACAGATTTTTAAGAAGGTATTAATGCAACAAGCACCCTCCCCCTCTTCTCTCTCTTTCTTACATATATAATTGTGTTTGCTTGATCATTGCCGATACATTTCAAAGCAGCCCGAGCACTATCTCTCTCTCTCTCTCTCTCTCTCTCTCTCTCTCTCTCTCTCTCTCTCTCTCTCTCTCTCTCTCTCTCTTTACGCGTCCTAGTTCGCATCCAAAACTAGGTGGTGCCCCAAATTTGTGTAGGGTTAGGTTGCGGGTTTGTGTGTGTGTTTGTTGTTTTTTCCAACCCCAGCCCAATTGACCAGCACGGGAGCCTACAAGGGTGCTTAGAGCCCAATTCACTAGCACGGGAGCCTACAAGGGTGCTTAGAGGCCACTCTTCTTGTTGCCCGCCCCGGACCGCCTCAAATTGGTGCCCCCACTGAGGATGGCTTGTGTATGTTTTGTGAAGGCTCAACCTTTAGCATAATCAAGTAGCTTGTATGAATCACGAGAATTTGTATGATCCTTTCATTCCGATTGCAAGGCAAAAGATACACATAATTGTTAGTACTAAGTTGCAATTTCAACGAGTAATTTGTAGAATTTTAGGTTCTCTTAGGTTAGCCGAAATAAACGCTTCGGTAAATCCTTTTATTTGGCCTCTCATTAGGTACGATCTTAGTTTCGATGTATATATATATTTGTTCTATTTTAGGCATTAGAATATGTATAGAGCATGGATAACGGCCCAAAAATTTTCCCTTTTCACTTCACACCTTATATTAGGATAAATATTGCACTTAGTAGAAAGATACATTTTCAGCAGCGTATGGTGTTTATGTTTGGGACTGAAAGAATAGGGGAAATTCTTGCATCTCCACAACCTATCATTCTACCTCTCATCAACTACCAAACTTCTTTTGATGTACATGTGTTCATTTTATTTTAAAATGAAGTGCAGCTAAAAACTAGTGTGTATGTTGGCTTTTTCTTTGTCCATGTTTGTTACCAAAAAAAAAAACGATCATTTGTTCTAACAAGGAGTGTGTGTGCAGTGAAAATTCAATCCTTAGAGATGTAGCTCTATTACTGATTGAGTTGCAGGAGCAGGTAGTAAAGCGTCTCCCTCATAACAAGAGGGTGGTGAAGCTAAGACGAAAGGTCCTGCATGTGGATTCCATTTTTCTTTTGCTGTTGGACACTAAGGAAGACCGTACATTCATCCAAGTAGTGTGTGACCTAAGATTGGTAAATAGAGTGAAATTTGGTGTTTGGCGAGTGCATTTCACCATTGAGGAAGAGTCTTCAGGAAACTTGCGGCCAGAGTTTATGCTTCATAGACTCACATTTGGTGAATTTTTCCCTCATTTGCGTCTTATTAATAGTCTTCCTTTCACTTTCAACAAAGGAGATAGGGAGCTATTTAGGGCTTGTCTTAATAAAGAGAGCATCGAGAAGATTGCAAATTTGTATAAATTCTCATCCTTCTCTACTTTCCATGACACTTTGTTCATAGAGACATTATGAATCTCTTGATGCTTATGAATGATTTAACCATAATCCTAAGGAGTTTTTGTCTAGGAGTTTTGTAGCACAAGTGGAGTCTTTAAATCTTGCAAGCTTGATTGGACTTGAGGAGGATGTTCTTTATGAAATTGTGAGAAGGTTGCCTCATTCCGACTATGTGGAACTCGAAGGAAAGGAGCTCCTAGTCAATTGCTACTTTCTCACAGCCTTCGACGAGCATGAAGATCTAGTTTTTATACAAACCGCTTGTGCATTGCGAATTGTAGAGCAAGTGCAATTCATTACTTGGGACGTGGTTGCTCTTCTAGATCCAAAAAATGAAGTTTTAGATATTTTTGTATATCGTCTTAGCTTTAAAGAATTTCAACCCTTCTTAGAGCTCATAAATAGTCTACCCTTTTGTTTTGATCAAACAAATCGAGACCTCATTGAAGCTTGAATAAGCTCAAGAAGAAAACCTAGAGTGGTACTTTCTTACTTCTTCATTTGCAGGTGAGTGGTTCTAAATTTCTATTGTATCCCTTGTTGCAACTCGTGTTGTAATCTTTCATAATAATGGAAAGCCAATGCCAAATGTCCGGATACCCTCTTTTCTTTGGAGAGCCTGGAGAGGATGCAGAATTATTTTTAGCAAATTTCAAGATGTCTTGTCGTATCAAGAGGATAGTAACTGATCAAGAACGTGTAGAGATGTTTGAGGTGGTCCTTAGGAAAGATGCTAGCACTTGGTTTGACTCTTTGCCTGAGGATATTAAAGGGAATTACATGGAAGTTGTGAATCATTTCAAGAGATACTTCTTTGATCCCCAAAACACTCAAAAACTATGGCAAAACATTGTTTCTCATAAGCAAAAAGATTTAGATGACTACTGCTTGTACAAGCAAGAGTTTCTACGTCTTTGGGCTCTATGGATACGAAATGTTGCTAACCCTGGTGATGGTGCATAATTTCTAAAGAAGGAGAGATTCATAGCTGGACTCTTTCCTGATCTTAAGGTAAAAGTGGAGGCGGATGCACCTACCACCTATTATGCAGCTGAAATTAGAGCTTCCAAGAAGTATAGCAAACTCAAGTGCCTAAGGGGTGAGGTTCCAATAGAAGGTCTTAGACCCAAAGGTAAGTCACAAGCATCAACATTTAAGGAGCTTCCTGAGGTTACGGTGGAAGTGATTGAGAAGTTAAATGAATCTTTAAGCAGCTTGTCAATTCACCTTGCACAAGCTGTAGGTCCAAAAGGACAAGCAAGGAAGTCTGAAGAGCGAGATCCACGACCTAGGAGAGTGTTACAATGTTGGAATTGCGGAGATTCTGGACATGGGATGTATAATTGTCCTTGGCCCCATGGGGAGCCAAGGAGACCTAACTTGAATTACCGAGTGATGAATGCAGGTGAAGGAACTGGTCAACAACCAATGCCTCTAAAAAGACCAAATGGACCAAGACCACCTCCACAAGGGGTAGAAGGAGTTCCACCTTTGCCAGATCCAAATGTGCATGTGGTAGAGGTGAAAAATTCAAAAGAGGTTGACATGGAAGTAAATGGCATTAAGCGTGGCCATGGAAAAGGGAAGGAGAAAGAAGGTGTCACATCACAGAGTGACCATGGACGAGGTAAGAAGGCAAAGGAGACCAATGAAGCTAAGAGGACTCGACGTCGTATCAATCTCCAAGACTTCCCTCTTGGACATGGTATGGATCCATACAACTTGTTGGAAGACATGAGAGGTAAGGGTCCTGATATCACATGGCCTCAGTTTCTTGCATTATGCCCACCAGTTAGGACGGATTTAACAAAGACAGTTAGAAGTAGGAGAAGGTAAAGGAGAGTGTGCCTTTTGTAAAAATTGCACATGCTGAAATGAATGAGGATATTACACCTATGCTAGATTGTTACATCAAACGAAGATTGGTTAGGAAAGGTCTAGTGGATGTGGGTGCACAAATTTGCATCATGACAGAGGGAATCATGCAAAAACTAGGCATGCACATCTATGAGACACCTGAAATTAAAGTCAAGATGGCAAACAATAGCAAAGCTAGGTGTGTAGGCATTTGAAAAAATGTTTTTGTAGAGGCCTTTGGCATTAAGAAGGCCGTGGATTTTTATGTTATGTCTACCAAAGGAAATGGTTACCCATTTATCCCAGGGAGACCATGGCTAATGAAAATGCGAGCTTTGCAGGATTGGGAGAGTGGAAAGCTAATTTGTAGGAATGATAATGATAAGAAGGTTGTCTTTGACATGAAGGAGCAACGCCAACAGGAGCTCCATGAAGAATCATCTCAAAGTGAGACGGAGGAAGGCTGGACCGATAGCACTTCAGAAGGAGAAAGTAGCGGCAGCATTACTGAAGAGGAGTCTTCCATCGAAGTCATGGGGGTAAGGTTTAATCCAAACAACCAAGAGACCTCTTGGCCAGGTTTGAAAGAGGTAGGTTCCCAAGTAAACCAAAAAGTGGAAGATGAAAGAATGCTAGAAGGTATGTTATCTACAACACTTACAAAGTATGAAAGAGAGGAGCTGAAACGTGTGTTAAGGAAATTTCCTAGGCTTTTCGCTAAAGACTACACCGATGTGCGTGGAGTAGAGGCTGTTCAACACAAAATTGAGTTGAAGCCAGAGGCCACACCTAAGGCTCAAAAGCTACGAAGGCTAGGAGTCATCAAGGAGCAGGCTTTACTCAAGGAGGTAAGAAAGCTTCTAGCAGCAGGTTTCATTTATCCAGTGGAGAATTCAGAGTGGGTCTCTCCCGTTGTTGTCACTCCTAAGAAAAATGGCAAGTGGAGTGTGTGTGTGGATTACCGTCCACTCAATGAGGAAACAAAAACAGATCACTTTCCCCTCCCATTTCAAGATGAGATACTAAATGAGGTAGCTGGTCATGAGAAGTACACTGTGTGTGATGGCTACTTGGGTTACTTTCAAATAGGTATCGCATTGGAAGATCATTTGAAAACAACCTTCATCACTCCTTGGGGTTGTTATGATTTTAGAGTCATGCCATTTGGCCTGACAAATGCTCCTGCAACTTTCCAACGCTTCATGAACATGGTGTTTCAAACATTCTTTGGAAAGTCCATTAGGGTTTTTATTGATGATTTTTGCATTTATAGCTCAAAATCATTGCATCTACAAAGGGTAGAAGAAGGTTTAAAGAAGCTCTATCACATGGGAGGTCAACTCAACCCCGACAAGTGCCACATAGGTGAGGATGAAGTGATCTTTCTTGGTCACAAGGTTTCCTATAAAGGCATTGAGGTGGATCCTTCAAAGGAAAAGGCTCTTATTGAGCTCCCATCACCCAAGAATCTCAAAGAAGTCATCACATTCATTCAAAAGGTGAAGTATATGTCACACTTTATTCACTTACCTTCGGAGTTGCTTCATCCTTTGCAAAAGTTGACACAACAAGTAGAATTTGCATGGTCTGATGAGCTTGAAGGATACTTTTGTAACATTAAAGTCATCCTGTCAAAACTACCAACACTCATGCCTCCTTGTTGGGAGTACACATTCTTTGTTAGCTCTAGTGTTGGGAAAGAAACAATTGGAGCGGTTTTGCTACAACAAGATCCCCATAGTACCCGGATGTGACCCATCTACTTTGCTAGTAGGGTCATGATTGCTTTGGAGAGAGGCTACACGGAGGCAGAACTCATGATGCTTTCTCTCATGTTTGCGGTGAGAAAGTTTAGATCCTACTTGCTACCAAAACCTTTTGTAATTCTCACTACAGAAAATTTGTTTCCTTGGGTGTCATCTCCAATGAATCTTAGCACTAGGATCTCAAAGTGGATTATGGAATTGCAAGAGTTCCAATACTCTTTCAAGGTAGAAGATAGTGTGCGTGCACAATTGGCGGGGATCCTCACTTATAGGGTACATGAGAAGGAGATTAAGGTGCCTGAAGTAAAGACCCTACGATTGCCACCACCTAAAAGTATTCCTAATGCTTTTACCTTTTTTTTGATGGAGCTTTTCGATGAGCCATAGGAAAAGCAGGGGGAGGGCTAGTATTACTCAACCCAAGTAGAGAGGTGGTCATGAAAGAGAAGGTCAATCTACCAGGTTCAACTAGCAACAATGAAGCAGAATACGATACACTACTTCATGGTTTAAAGATATGCATTGGCCAAGGTATACAACGTCTCATGGTAAAAGGGGATGCACTTCTCATTGTGAAGCAAATTTTAGGCATTTGGGCATGCAAGAATGAAAGCTTAACGACAAAATTTCATGCCATTCATAGATTGTTTATTCAATTTGAAGAAGTGCAACTATATCATATTCCTAGGAAACAAAATGAAGATGCCGATTTACTTGCACAACAAGCAGTTACATGTGTTGAGAAAGAAGTGCAGGTCATCATGGTGGTAGCATTTGTCAAGCAACCGAGATACCAGGGATTGGAGTCATTGACTCCCATTATTAGCTACATTTTGGAGGGTGAGTTTCCACAAGACTTCACGAAGGCTCAGAAGAGGAGACTCATGAAAAAGGCAAGCGCGTATCTCTTACTAGAAGGATCCCTCTATCAAAGAGGGAAGGATCAAGTGTGCAGAAGAGTACCAACTATCAAGGAGATTCCAGCTATTCTAAAAGGTTTGCATGAAGAGGCGTGTGGTGGTCATTTTGCCCAAGAGTTAACTGTGAAGAAGATTTTGCTTGCGGGGTATGTTTGGCCAAGCTTGCACATTGATGTTCAACATTGGTGTAAAAGCTGTCACAATTGTCAGATTAATGGAAACAAGCATCTGTTACATGGTCCACGTCAGTTAGTCCTTGCAAATGGTCCATTTGAAAAATGGGGCATTGATGCTATGGGTCCATTGCCTAGGACTAAAAATGGGAAATCGTATATCTTGGTGGCCATAGACTACATGACGAGATGGGTAGAAGCACAAAGTGTGGCAAAGGTAAATGAGAGGACAATGAGCAAATTTGTCTACACTCACATTTGTTGTAGATTTGGCACACCTTCGGAGATTGTTTCTGATAATGGTCCAGGGTTTAGAAAGGGCTTGATTACAGAAGTCTGTGAAGAACTTCACATTCTACATCGTCATAGTACACCCTACTATCCCCAATCCAATGGTCTGGTAGAAAAAGCTAATGGTGTCATTGCAGGCATCATTAGAAAGATGGTGAGAAACAAGACAAAGTTGTGGGATGACTTCTTGGATGGTGCCTTGTGGGCGTATCGAACCACATATAGGGAAGCCACGGAGTTTACACCATTTCACTTGGTCTATGATCAAGAGGCTTTACAACCAATTGAGCTCAACATCCCAACAATACGACTTCATGGCAAAGCAGCACAAGATGATCAAGAAGCATGGATGGATCGACTTCTTACCTTAGCTGAGCTTGAGTGGAAAAGAGAAGCAGCATACGAGTGCTACAAGAGGAAAGCTACGAAGGCGAAGGAGAAGCTTGACAAGAAACTAAAGGACAAAGGCATCAATGAAGGAGATCTTGTGTTAAGATATGACAATCGACTCGACAATCGTTTTGATGCCAAATTTAAAACTACATGGCAGGGGCCATACATAGTCAAAAAGGCTTACAACTCAAGTTATTATCAGCTTACGGACTTGAATGGGAAAGAGCACTCCAGGAAGGTAAACGGGTATTGCTTGAAGCCTTATTTGAGTTGCCTTCTACCAAAGGATCTACCAAAGATCTGTCAAAAGGCAGCTATCTCATGTAGGTATTGTTCCGTGAAGCATGAGTGTAACTCAAACCAAAATTCTGAGGGGCCAAACAATGAAGACCTCGTCAAGGACTCTGAAGCACTCTCTTTGGAAAATATGCTCTATGATGGTACATGAATATACCATCATCCTGGGGGAGGACTAATGATAGCCGTTTTTTGGCTCTCCGTAATTGCCATAGTGAGTTAACCCACCCTAGAAAAATCTTCCAAACATTGTGGCTAGCCCTACCATTTCACTGTACATAGGCATGTGTGAGTTAGGGACTTTCTCCATATTTTCTTAAAAACCCTCAGCTAGCTAGTCACTGGGCTAGTTGAGCCAAAAAATATAAAAAAATATAAAAAATATAAGTATATTATGGCCCATTTGTGCGTAAATATTTCATTGTATATAGGGCCTAAATAAAAGGATTTTTCATAATTATTTTGGTATTGATTTAAATATTTCTACCTATGGTGTGTTATTTATGCTATGTACATTGACTCACCATTACCATATTTTTTCTTACCATTTTGCATACTCTTTATTCCATATAAAAATAATTTCATGCAAGCTTCTCTTATTTTTGGTGTAACTCCATCCCAACAAAAATCCAAAAAAACTAGTTCTATTTATGCGTATATTTTTTCACTATTGTGATTTTTTCCTTCCTACATCTATTCTCTTTTACTTTCATAAATTAGAACACCAAAAATATTCATCTTTTTATGGTAGACTTATAATGAGAGATATTTATTTTGATCCCTTTATATTTTTTCCACCTATATTATTTATACTTGACATGTACATATTTTTTTAGACCCCTCAATATTTGATTTTCTTAGTTGTACTATTCACTTATATCATGATCTCAACAATATCTTCAATTATAGACATTGTAAGAAATCCATGTTTTCTTACATATTAAGAGTTTTTTCTTCCTTATTTTTATCCTACTTGGATACTCCCATTGTAAATATCCAATTCCATTTGTAAATCAATAAAATAACTAACTCTACTAATTTACTAACACTAACCTACTATGAAAAGTCCTATCACCTCCACACCTCTCCTCTCTCTCTTCTTCATCTATCCACACCAACTTCTTGATAATTCCAAGCAAAAGAAACTAGATAAGTGCTGAAAATCTAACCCAACCATGGTTAGAGGAGTAATCCTAGCCTTCAAAATTGCTATAAAAGGAGGGTGTAGCTAGCACAAAGAGGGAGCCATAAGCAAGAGCACTATGCTATAGCTTGAGAAGCCAAGCTCAACCTCTCTAGAAGGAGCTCTTGAGTGGAAGCTCATTGTCGTATGCTTGTGCATGTGTTGTAATAGGGGTGATTAGCACGGGAACTCTATGCCATTGTAAGAGAGAGAGCGATCATTCAATTGAGAGTGGAAAATCTATCATTCCTCCTACTAGTGTAAGCCAAACATTTGTTGAATCAAGGAGGGTGGATTTGGACTAAGCTTGGATACTTTGTCTCTCTTCCAACGTGAAGTAATGGACAACAATGATGTGTAAGTGTCTTGGTGATATTTTTAGTTCGTGATAGCTTGTATCTGGGTGTTGTCATCAATTTAGCCATAAATCCCACATATTGTAAGAGGGCGACAGGGTGTAGAGGACTCCCCTGGCCTGAAGACAATGATTGGGGTGGCTTTTCTTGTGATGCGTCGTGGTGAAATTTACTCAAGCTATGTTGAACAAATACTAATCTCACTTTGATCGGTCATGACATATTTTTAAGAAGGTATTAATGCAACAAGCACCCCCCCCCTCTTCTCTCTCTTTCTTACATATATAATTGTGTTTGCTTGATCATTGCCGATACATTTCAAAGCAGTACGAGCACTATCTCTCTCTCTCTCTCTCTCTCTCTCTCTCTCTCTCTCTCTCTCTCTCTACGCGTCCTAGTTCGCATCCAAAACTAGGTGGTGCCCCAAATTTGTGTAGGGTTAGGTTGCGGGTTTATGTGTGTGTTTTTTGTTTTTTCCAACCCTAACCCAATTGAGCAGCACGGGAGCCTACAAGGGTGCTTAGAGGCCACTCTTCTTGTTGCCCGCCCCGGACCGCCTCAAATTGGTGCCCCCACTGAGGACGGCTTGTGTATGTTTTGTGAAGGCTCAACCTTTAGCATAATCAAGTAGCTTGCATGAATCACGAGAATTTGTATGATCCTTTCATTCCGATTGCAAGGCAAAAGGTACACATAATTGTTAGTACTAAGTTGCAATTTCAACGAGCAATTCGTAGAATTTTAGGTTCTCTTAGGTTAGCCGAAAGAAACGCTTCGGTAAATCCTTTTATTTTGCCTCTCATTAGGTAGCATCTTAGTTTCAATGTATATATCTTTGTTCTATTTTAGGCATTAGGTTATGTATAGAGCATGGATAACGGCCCAAAAATTTTCCCTTTTCACTTCACACCACATATTAGGATAAATATTGCACTTAGTAGAAAGATACATTTTCAACAGCATATGGTGTTTATATTTGGAGCTGAAAGAGCAGGGGAAATTCTTGCATCTCCACAACCTGTCATTCTACCTCTCATCAACTACCACACTTCTTTTGATGTACATGTGTTCATTTTATTTTAAAATGAAGTGTAGCCAAAAAATAGTGTGTATCTTGGCTTTTTCTTTGTCCATGTTTGTTACAAAAAAAAAAACGATCATTTGTTCTAACAAGGAGTGTGTGTGCAGTGAAAATTCAATCCTTAGAGATCTAGCTTTATTACCGATTGAGTTGCAGGAGCAGGTAGTAAAGTGTCTCCCTCATAACAAGAGGGTGGTGAAGCTAAGACGAAAGGTCCTGCGTGTGGATTCCATTTTTCTTTTGTTGTTGGATACTAAGGAAGACCGTACATTCATGCAAGTGGTGTGTGCCCTAAGATTGGTAAATAGAGTGAAATTTGGTGTTTGGCGAGTGCATTTCACCATTGAGGAAGACTCTTCAGGAAACTTGCGGCCAGAGTTTATGCTTCATAGACTCACATTTGGTGAATTTTTCCCTCATTTGCATCTTATTAATAGTCTTCCTTTCACTTTCAACAAAGGAGATAGGGAGCTATTTAGAGCTTGTCTTAATAAAGAGAGCATCGAGAAGATTGAAAATTTGTATAAATTCTCATCCTTCTCTAATTTCTATGACACTTTGTTCATAGAGACATTGTAAATCTCTTGATGCTTATGAATGATTTAACCATAATCCTAAGGAGTTTTTGTCCAGGAGTTTTGTAGCACAAGTGGAGTCTTTAAATCTTGCAAGCTTGATTGGACTTGAGGAGGATGTTCTTTATGAAATTGTGAGAAGGTTGCCTCATTCCGACTATGTGAAACTCGAAGGAAAGGAGCTCCTAGTCAATTGCTACTTTCTCACAGCCTTCGACGAGCATGAAGATCTAGTTTTTATACAAACCGCTTGTGCATTGCGAATTGTAGAGCAAGTGCAATTCATTACTTGGGACGTGGTTGCTCTTCTAGATCCAGAAAATGAAGTTTTAGATATTTTTGTGTATCATCTTAGCTTTGAAGAATTTCAACCCTTCTTAGAGCTCATAAATAGTCTATCCTTTTGTTTTGATCAAACAAATCGAGACCTCATTGAAGCTTGAATAAGCTCAAGAAGAAAACCTAGAGTGATACTTTCTTACTTCTTCATTTGCAGGCGAGTGGTTCTAAATTTCTATTGTATCCCTTGTTGCAACTCGTGTTGTAATCTTTCATAATAATGGAAAGCCAATGCCAAATGTCCGGATACCCTCTTTTCTTTGGAGAGCCTGGAGAGGATGCAGAATTATTTTTAGCAAATTTCAAGATGTCTTGTCGTATCAAGAGGATAGTAACTGATCAAGAACGTGTAGAGATGTTTGAGGTGGTCCTTAGGAAAGATGCTAGCACTTGGTTTGACTCTTTGCCTGAGGATATTAAAGGGAATTACATGGAAGTTGTGAATCATTTCAAGAGATACTTCTTTGATCCCCAAAACACTCAAAAACTATGGCAAAACATTGTTTCTCATAAGCAAAAAGATTTAGATGACTACTGCTTGTACAAGCAAGAGTTTCTACGTCTTTGGGCTCTATGGATACGAAATGTTGCTAACGCTGGTGATGGTGCAGAATTTCTAAAGAAAGAGAGATTCATAGCTGGACTCTTTCCTGATCTTAAGGTAAAAATGGAGGCGGATGCACCTGCCACCTATGATGCAGCTGAAATTAGAGCTTCCAAGAAGTATAGGAAACTCAAGTGCCTAAGGGGAGAGGTTCCAATAGAAGGTCTTAGACCAAAGGTAAGTCACAAGCATCAAAATTTAGGGAGCTTCCTGAGGTAACGGCGGAAGTGATTGAGAAGTTAAATGAATCTTTAAGCAGCTTGTCAATTCACCTTGCACAAGCTGTAGGTCCAAAAGGACAAGCAAGGAAGTCTGAAGAGCGAGATCCACGACCTAGGAGAGTCTTACAATGTTGGAATTGCGGAGAGTCTGGACATGGGATGTATAATTGTGCTTGGCCCCGTGGGGAGCTAGGGAGACCTAACTTGAATTACCGAGTGATGAATGCAGGTGAAGGAAGTGGTCAACAACCAAGGCTTCTACAAAGACCAAATGGACCAAGACCACCTCCACAAGGGGTAGAAGGAGTTCCACCTTTGCCAGATCCAAATGTGCATGTGGTAGAGGTGACAAATTCAAAAGAGGTTGACATGGAAGAAAATGGCATTAAGCGTTGTAACATTTAATGGCCTAATAACTTATGTGTAGCAGAAATTAGCATGAACATAGTGGACATTTCATTAGAATAGATTCCTAATGAGAATTACAAGAGTGCTTGGGTGGAGAGAGAGCAACAAAAATCATAGCACCTAGTTAGATAGCATCAACAATACTTTCAAAAGAGAGAGAAATTAAGCTATTGACAACAATTGAGGACCGGATTTGCATGGAGCCGGTCCCCCTCCAAAAGGCTTTGTATTATGGTTTCTCCCATCAAGAGAGACATTGTACAATACAATTCTTTGTGTTCCTTCAAGACTAGCTAGTGCAATGAAGATGGAAACTTCATGCACTAAGCAAAACACTTAACAAACACAACTTGAATTATCCCCATTCTCAGACCCAAGACCTCACACACCTTCGAAGATGGTGAGAGCTAGCAGGGTATGAGAGTAGATTGAGAGGAAGGAGTATCTTACGAGAAAGATGTACATCTCCTCACATAATCACTCATATTAGCATAGCTTAGCTTAGTAATTAGCATGGTAGAGAAGATGTGCATGCATTGAAGCTTGGCTCTTGGTTGGATTTGCATCCACATGCCAAGAGAGTGTTGATGTAGGCTTCTATCTCACAAGCTTGGAGTAGGTGATGAGCTCTCCATTAAAGCTTGGGAGGAGATAGAGTATTCTTTCTTCACACATGGTCAAGTGTGAGCGTGTGTGTGATAATGCCTTGCAAAAATCAGCCCCCTGTCTCTCTCTTGGGCGAGCCCTCTTCCTAAATGCTCTTGCTGAAGCCTCATTGGCCCTTCCCAAGTCAAGCCAATTATAATTAAGCAACATAAGTGATAGCCTTCTGACATGTGTCCCCCTTTCCCCTTTTGTGAGAGCTTTAGGTAATTAAATAATTAAACTAAACTCTCATTGGACCCCTTTGCCTCCTGGCCAATAGGAATCAGGCAAGCCATGGGGCTCCTGAATGCTCATTGGACCCCTTGGGAGACTGCCCAATAGTCTTCTAGGAGACTTAATTCTTATTGGTTTCTTTTATTAAATGTTTTTTAAATTAATTAAACTAGATTTACTCTAGCTTAATTATCATTGGTCCACTTCAAGGGTCATCCAATAGAAATTGGGCACACCTTGTGGGCATCTGGTCTAGGGAGCTGACATGTGTCCCTCATTCCCTTTGTGTAAAGGGAGCCTGTGTGTGTGTGTGTGTGTGTGTGTGTGTGTGTGGCTAACTTTAGGGCTCGCCCCCTCCCATGTACGGATGTGCAAAGACTTTTAGGGCACACACAAAGCATCCAATTTTCCCTAGGGTTGACCTTTGGACACAACCTTTGAATTTTGGAACCTTAGCATTTTGGAAGTCTTAATGGGCTGAACCTTAGGGTCTTTTTAGCCCATTGTTGCACATGGCTCTTTTGCAGACGGCCCCCCCTTTGGATCCCTATTTTCCCTCCTTTGGATCCCTACTGTGGCCAGTCTGCTAGCTTAACCAATATTCTAGATCCCCACATTAAATGATCAGTTTAATATGAGAAAATCATTTAGGAGAATTAGATATTGATTATTATGACAAGTGTGGCCGTGGAAAAGGGAAGGAGAAAGAAGGTGTCACATCACAGAGTGACCATGGACGAGGTAAGAAGGCAAAGGAGACCAATGAAGCTAAGAGGACTCGACGTCGTATCAATCTCCAAGACTTCCCTCTTGGACATGGTATGGCTCCATACAACTTGTTGGAAGACATGAGAGGTAAGGGTCCTGATATCACATGGCCTCAGTTTCTTGCATTATGCCCACAAGTTAGGAGGGATTTAAAAAAGACAGTTAGCACTAGGAGAAAGGTAAAAGAGAGTGTGCCTTTTGTAAAAATTGCACATGCTGAAATGAATGAGGATATTACACCTATGCTAGATTGTTACATCAAAGGAAGATTGGTTAGGAAAGGTCTAGTGGATGGGGGTGCACAAATTTGCATCATGACAGAGGGACTCATGCAAAAACTAGGCATGCACATCCATGAGACACCTGAAATTAAAGTCAAGATGGCAAACAATAGCAAAGCTAGGTGTGTAGGCATTTGTAAAAATGTTTTTGTAGAGGCCTTTGGCATTAAGAAGGCGGTGGATGTTTATGTTATGTCTACCAAAGGAAATGGTTACCCATTTATCCTAGGGAGACCATGGCTAATGAAAATGCGAGCTTTGCAGGATTGGGAGAGTGGAAAGCTAATTTGCAGGAATGACAATCATAAGAAGGTTGTCTTTGACATGAAGGAGCAACGCCAAGAGAAGCTCCATGAAGAATCATCTCAAAGTGAGACAGAGGAAGGCTGGACCAATAGCACTTCAGAAGGAGAAAGTAGCGGCAGGCGCACAAGACTTTCCTCTCAAACACACGAGAGAATCACTTACAAACTAACACACTTTGCATAGAGAGCTCATCTCCATCTATGCAATGCCGTGACACAAATAAAATCACCATGAGAGGTAGCCACATGCATATGTAATGAAGTAAAAGAGAGTTGGAGTGAGAAATTTCTTTAGACCAATTGAATAAGTGTGGAGAAACAAACCAATGGTAAATTGAGAATAGAACACTTACTTCATTTCTCGCACACCTTTTAAGGGGAGGACAGACGCTGGCTAACCATCATGAATTGCGACACTTGAAAGTTTTGAAGATGATTTAATGATCACTAACATAACCATGAGAGAGATCATGATGTATTTACAAGTTATTGAGGTGCTACAAATGATTTATTGGGTTGATGGAGTAAGAGATTGTAGAATAGAAAGAGTGGAGGATAGAGTTGCACTTCCTCCAAAGAGGAGGGCTAGGAGGGAGGATGTAAAAGAGGGAGAGTTGGGGTTTTCTCTACTATTGATCAAGAAACAACATGAAGTTGAAAATATAGGTGTGTGTCCTTGAGTCTCTACAAGGGGGGACTATTTATAGTTGTGTAGGAGTGGGATTATGCTACACTTAATTAGGGTGAGTGATTAGCCCTAATTAAGTGTCCTTTGACCACTCATTGAATATTGGACATAAAAGGGACTATTTATTCACCAAAAATATCATTTTAGACCGTGAAGTCTCCATAGGGGTGCATAATGTAGGTGGGCCCCACCATGAGGCCCTACGGGTGGCTCCTGCGGGGTATCTCAACTTGTTTGTCTTGGCATTTAGAAATCATCTTCAGGTTGCTCCCATCACATGCAAGTGACCTTGAACACTCATTGCTCTTCTAGAAGATGAGAAGGAAAAAAATAAGATCTCACCCTCTTAATTTACTTGATTTACAGTTCCCTTTTGCTGCGAATCTGACAGATTTACACTATTTTGACCATAACTTTTTACCTGTAGCTCGGAATGACATGCTTCAAAAGGCAAATTTGACCTTCACAACATGTTTGATATGAATTTGGACTATTCTTCACGCCCATGCACCAAGGTATTCGGTTTGGAAGGTCCACACTATGCTAGGGAACCTTTTGCTTCCAAGTCTTCTTGTATGGGCCCTTTGCTTGTATGCATCCAAGGGGAATCATGCTTTTTCAAAAGGGTATGATGCTTAAACAAATAGAGGAGGGCCCAATATTATTTTCTTGTGAAAAGAATATACAATTTGAGTCTTTTTGAAAGAAGAAAAACTATATATATATTCTTAAGAGATATTGGGCCACCTATGTAGGGGGCATAGAGGACTTGTAGAGATGGACCATAATCTTTGGTAAAGACAAGTGGAGAGTTGATTTTCCATGGTAATTTATCTATATGGGATGGAAGATGGATATATTATTTTTCTACTACTAATTCACAAGAGATAAGAAAGTTTGGGGGAAGATAGCTGGTTATTGTATGCTTACTTTTATTTACAAAGCAGAAAGAAAAGGGTGGTAATATAAATATATGACTAAGGTGACATTTTTTGGGAAGAGTACAATGTATGTGTCGCCACAAAGGTTAAATGAAGAGGGGGAATTTACTCTAGATAACTTAATAGCGTAGAAAAATATATACACATATGAGGAAGAGGACGTTGAGTAGGCTGAAAAATGTTGCAAAAAGATGGTTACCGTTTTATGCCACTCATATTAGCCCTCCTCCAAGCCTAGAGATATTCATATCTTTAGGAGGACGGTTTTGCTTCTTTTTTGTTTCTCTCTCTTTTTTGTAATTTTCCCTTTTTCACTTTTTTTTTTCAATTGGAGGAGTGTCATGCACTCTTTTACTCCATTAGACCTTCTTTTCATTACCTCAGTCCCATAAATCAGAGATGGGAGGGTTGCCTTGGGTATGTTCAGATTCCAAGGCTGGTTCTTCTTTGCACATCAAAGCTTTAAAAATAGGTGGAGCATTTGCCAAGCCGAAGGGAGACATGCCAATTTGGAGCTTAGACGATGTAGGCAAATGACTTCCTATCAACGGATTGATACGTTGAAAGTAGGTCTTTAATCTCCATCCATTGACTCTGGTCTTGTGGAGTTTTCTTGATAAATCTGTTAATCTGTAACTACCATTCCCAAACTTTGTTTTTATCATGAAAGGTCCCTTCCATCTTTGCAAATTTTTTTTTTCAAGTCGAGTATCAAGTCGGCTATCAAAGCGAAGAACCAACATACCTTCCTTCAATCCTTTCCCCTTGAGCTTCTTGTTGATTTTGTCCCTTTGGCTTGTCGCTTTGGTGATGTAGTGATCAATGGACTCTTCTTTATCTAGCTCAAGTCGTTGGAGATCTAAGATCCTTTCATGTAGAACCTCTTTTGGTTTTTTTTCCACTCTTGCAAGAACGCGCAAGCTTGAGAGCTCTACCTCAATGGGGAGAAGTGCCTCTTGTCCATAAACTAGATGAAAAGGGGTGAATTGGGTAGATACCTTGAAAGATGTCCTATATGCCCAAAGAGCAGCCGTCAAATCACTACAAGAGGCCATTCATATTAGCGACGCTCACACAGCGACGCTCAAAAAAAATAATCCCGGCGTCGCTATGAGCGTCGCAAATTTACTTGTAAATTTGCGACGCTCATAGCGATGCTCATAGCGACGCCGCTGGGCTAAAAAAATAACAGAGAGCGCCCAAAAACTCAGATCTCAGATCTGAGTTTTTCGGCGCCCTCAAGCAAGGAGCAGGTAACGCTCTCCCTCTCTCTCTCTCTCTCTCTCTCTCTTTCTTCTCCACACACACACACACACACACACACACACACACACACACACACACACACACACACACACACACACACACGAGGAGAGGAAGGAGATCCAGGTATGCTCCTTCCCTCTCCTCACTCTCATGTTCCCTTCCCCTCTTTCTCTCTCCCTCTCTCTGTCTCTCTCACACACACACATACACACACACACATAGTGTTTTTGAGAGAGAGAGAGAGAGAGAGAGAGAGAGAGAGAGAGAGAGAGAGAGAGAGAGAGAGAGTACAAACATAAACAAAAACGCACACACACATACATAAACAAAGAATGCACACACACATTGAGAGAGGAAAAGAGAGAGAGAGCATGCATAAACAAAAAACGCACACATTGAGAGAGGAAAAGAGAGAGAAAACATGCATAAACAAAAAAACGCACACACATTGAGAGAGAAAGAGAGAGAGAAAATATGCATAAACAAAAAAACGCACACACATTGAGAGAGAAAGAGAGAGAAACTAATTTAACGTCGTAGGAAACTAATTAAAATTAAAATACCTAAAGATCTAGCAGACAAGGAGTTGAACTCAAGACCTATTATTCAAGAGGGAAATGGCATAACCAATCTATCATACTTGGCATGGGTGATAGAAAGGTTATACCATTTATCTCTTTTTATTGGCACACACATCCACACACGCGCACACACACAAGAAGAAGAGAGTTATAAAGTCGTAGGAAACTATCCTAAAAGACGTTAAAGATTAGGTTAGATGTAGACTTACGTTAAATTAGATTTAGGTTTATTCAAGTTAAATTAGATTAGATTTAGGTTTATTTTTAAATAGATTTACGTTTATTTACGCTAGATTTAGATTTATGTTATATTAGATTAGATTTAGGTCTCCATAGACTGCGATGCCTGCATGAAGCGGGTGAAGAAAGCCCTCAATGGAATATAGGGTATTGCTGCCTTCACTCATGGTGGGCTCCGTCGATCCAAAAGTACTGGTGAAATGTCTTCAGAAGATAGGGAAGAAGGTGGATCTTCAGGGCAGCAAGAGTCACTACATCCCCGACACAATGACCATCTAGACAACCTCTAGTCATTCAACAGCAACTTCAAAGTTAGTAACAAGAGCAAGAACGGTCTAAAGGGCCAATTGCTGTCATCAGATGTGGATGGAGATGAGGCAGCGTCACCGCCGGAAGTTAACTCTCACATCTTTGGTGATGAGAATGCCAACTCTTGCCGAGTTATGTGAAAAATTATGTGTTAAATCAGTTTTAAGGTTCTTATAATCCCTGTTAGTTTAGTTCTTTGTTTTTAATATAACATAATTTACGTTGTCAGGAGATTTTTGGAGCAAGGGATTGCGCATATGTACATATACATGCATGGTGCATCAAATAAAGGATTGCCCATTTTCCTTAGCCAGGTGGTTACGTGGGGCCCACATGTGTACAGGTAGGACAGCATGTACATAGTGCATCGATTTTCACTATCACCAGTACCAGTATGTTTTTTCTACAATAATGAGGAGTTTATAGCGCGTAAAAATTCTCGAGGAAGCTATCCGCGGGCCGACGACATGAGGTTAGCAGGTGCGTCAGATGGCATCTAGTGGCGTCAGGAGGGCGAACGAGGTCAATATTTGCACGCGGATGAGGACGGACACAACGTGGGTGTTTTCTTGCGAGAGTTATGCAGAAAGGTCATCATTAGGACCACTTTTTGGGGCCACTTCACGTGGTGGCGAGATGCATTATTGGAAAAAAGTTGAGTGCCAGGTGTGCGAATGATGCAAAAAGGTGACAACTATGCACTGCGAGGTCAATTTTTGGCCTGTTCGGGGTCTGTTTGAGGTCATCTAAAAGGCCAAGGGTGCCCAACTAATAAAGCTCAGTGTGGGAACTGAAAAAACAGAGAGAAGACCAGAAAAAATGTGGAGAAGAGAGGAGGAACAGCCGCAGGTGTGTTTTTGCTCATTTTGGAGCTTGTTTTGGCTGTAAACTGCTCATCCGAGGTCGTATTTGAGCACTTTGACATTGTAGACTGGGGTTTTGGGCCGTTCGGGACACGATGGCGCTATTCATTTTGCCAAATTCCTCACTCATTTCCTGCTGTTTTTCTATGTAAGTTTCTCCTATGAGCGAAGTTTCTGCTCTAGTTTGTCATTGTATCTGGTATTTTTTACCCATATTGTGTGAGCTGTTTGCCCCATTGGTGTTGGCCCAAGCTCATTTGTATCTAAACATCAGAAATTCTCCTCTTTTGAGCTGCGTTTTTTGGGTGTGTGTGTGTGTGTGTGTGTCTGTGTGGAGTGGGCAAGTGGATAGTTTCTCTCCGCTCACTCCAGAGGTGTGTTCCCTGTCTCGGCCAGGTGTGTTGTGTAAGCCGAGTGGTGCCCCATAGTGTGTGTGTGTATCTTCCCAAGAGTGTGTGTCGGGTCGGTATAGAGGCGCTGTGTGTGTTTTCATCCCGCTCACATTCTTTTGGTGCCACCACGGAGGATCTTCTTCGAGTACCTTTTGCTTCGAGCTTCGGGATTACAGGTTGCAGATTACAGGTTACAGGTTACAGGTTACAGGTACAGGTGATTCACACAGGTACAGGTAGCTGGAGTACAGTGATATACTAGCAGTGATGTCACTTACAGTTGTTGTGGGAATGCATCACTTGGCGCCTATTTGAGCGCATTGTCTGCTGGATTGTACGTTACTTGTGGAAACTGCCATTGTACGCATTTGTGGAGCCATACTTGGTTGTATTTGGCAGTCCCAGCCATTTCTAAGACTTGGTCTGGAAGATAGTCATTTCTGAGACTTGACTATACGCGATTTGCATTAGCCTTCGTGTGAGGGTCGATAGCGTGAGGTTTTTATTGAGCTGGGGGATTCTCAAATGTAGAGATCCTTTCGGTGATACAGGTAGCTGGAGCACCCTTTTTGTGACCTCGCCATAGGCTATGTACTAGTGAGTCCTATTTGATGCTCGGGTTCTATTGTTGGCAGTTTATGCATATAGATACAGTCTATATTTGGGTTCCTACTGCTCTACTTCTGGGGAAACTCTGTCAAAAATTTTTCCCAAGTTATGATGGCTGGTTTTTTGGTATTTTAAGCCATTTATGCTGTTATGCTGCTGAAATTTTGGCAAAATCAGAGGTTGAGTCAGGTGTGCCTGCTTGGGAGCTTCATGGTTGGCTTTAATGGATGATCAAAATGGCCCTCAGTTCACTCCTTTTCATTTAACTCAAAGAATTCAGATTCATGTTCATGTGTCCAGGAAGATCTTTTTCCAGCAGCGCATAGTCTTTATGTTTGGGCCAAGAAGATTGAGAGAGATCCTGGAATGTCCTTTGCGTGTTGTCATTCCGATGATTAACTATGAAAGCTCATTTGATGTGCATGTGTTTGTCCTTATCTAAAGTTGAGCTCCATTGAAGTTTCTGGGGATTGGGTAGTGAAAAGATTTGGGTTCTTGCACGTGTGTTCGAAGGGGTTCTCAAAGCATCATAATTTGGGTAGCCATGGCTTTCTCTTATCCCGAGTTTCATGGAAGAAGTGATGAAGATGTGGAAGAATTTTTGGAAAAGATGGAGGTTGCCTGCATTAGCAACCAGATTCATGACCCTACGCAAATGTTACGCCTTCTCCAAATTTGTTTGAAGAGTGATGCACGAGTTTGGTCCAAGGCATTTGAAGAGGAGTTGTGTTTGGCTGATCCACCTGTAAGGTTGAGTTGGGACAATCTACGACATGGGTTGGAAGTGGAGTTTGTGAAGATAGAAGATCCTGACAAGGTGTGGCAAGAAGTACAGGCTTTGGTACAGAAGGAAGGTGAGCCAGTAGATGCGTACATACGTAAGTTTTCATTGGCATGGGAGCGAATGTGCAAGGCTTTAGCACCACAGGTACCCCCGCCTGACATGATGAAGAAGGACAGGTTCTTGGCTGGTCTTTGGGAGAATATACGTTGGAGAGTGGAGCTAAAGAAGCCTAGGACATATGAGGATGCACTAGAGGTAGCAAGGAACAAAGAGTGGAAGCTGAGGAAAATGAGCCAGTTAGGGGTGGAGTCTTTGCCAATGAGGTCTGAATTTCAGCCTATAGAGTCTTTACAAGGGCGCATGTTAGGGGTTCATCATGAACCAGTGGTTCCTGTTACTACTCAGGTTATGCCAGCAGTGGTCACTACAACAGTGCAAGATGATGGCCTAAGGCAAGACATGAGGCAAGTGGTTGATCTGATGAAGAATATCAGCCTAAACATGCTAGGTCAAGTGGGAAATAATCGAGGTCGAGGGCGGTTTGCAAATCAGCCAGGAGGTGAAGAAAGACCTAGGAATGGTGCTGGACAAAGTAATAGTAGGTTTTGGAGGCAGACGCCCACATGTTATAATTGTGGAAGTTGGGTCACATCAGCCCGCAATGTGATAAGCCACCAAGGATGGGGGGAGACATGTATCCATTGCCAAGACAGGTGCTAACTAGGTCAAATGATTATGGCATCGAAATTAAGGGAGACGAAGGAACCAGTGGACTGACCCAGGAGGAAAAGGGAAAGACAAAAGTGCTAAGTGTAGTCACCTTGGAGAAGGCATCAAAGCTAGAGGATACATTAGTGATGCCTATTGGGAAGAGGACCACAGAGGACCCTAAACCCTAATGGACTTTCCAAAGAATTCTTGAAACACCATGTTCATGACGCGTTGGAAAGTTGCAGGAGCATTTGTCAGGCCAAATGGCATGACTCTAAAAGCATAACAACCCCAAGGAGTGATAAAGGTTGTTTTCAATTGATCCTCCAATGCGATACCTATTTGAAAGTAACCCGAGTAGCCATCACACAGAGTGTACTTCTCATGACCAGCTACTTCATTTAGTATCTCATCCTGCAATGGGAGGGGAAAGTGATCTCTTTTTGTTGCCTCATTAAGTGGACGATAATCCACACACAACCTCCACTTGCCGTTTTTCTTAGGAGTGACAACAACGGGAGAGACCCACTCTGAATTCTCCACTGGATAAATGAAACCTGCTGCTAAAAGCTTTCTTACCTCCTTGAGTAGAGCCTGCTCCTTAATGACTCCTAGCCTTCGTAGCTTTTGAGCCTTAGGTGTGGCCTCTGGCTTCAACTCAATCTTGTGTTGAACAACATCTACTCCACGCACATCGGTGTAGTCTTTAGCAAAAAGCCTCGGAAATTTCCTTAGCACACATTTGAACTCCTCTCTTTCATCCTTTGTAAGTGTTGTAGACAACATACCTTCTAACATTCCTTCATCTTCCACCTTTTGGTTCTCTTGGGAACCTACCTCTTCCAAACCTCGACAAGAGGTCTCTTGGTTGCTTGGTTTAAACCTTACCCCCATGACTTCGATGGAAGACTCCTCTTCAGTAATGCTGCTACTACTTTCTTCTTCTGAAGTGCTATCGGTCCAACCTTCTTCCGTCTCACTTTGAGATGATTCTTCATGGAGCTCCTCTTGGCGTTGCTCCTTCATGTCAAAGACAACCTTCTTATGATTTTCATTCCTGCAAATTAATTTCCCACTCTCCCAATCCTGCAAAGCTCGCATTTTCATTAGCCATGGTCTTCCTAGGATAAATGGATAACCACTTCCCTTGGTTGACATAACATAAAAATCCACTGCCTTCTTAATGCCAAAGGCCTCCACAAAAACATTTTTACAAATGCCTACGCACCTAGCCTTGCTATTGTTTGCCATTTTCACTTTGATTTCAGGTGTCTCATGGATGTGCATGCCTAGTCTTTGCATGAGCCCTTCTGTCATGATGCAAATTTGTGCACCCCCATCCACTAGACCTTTCCTAACCAATCTTCCTTTTATGTAACAATCCAGCACAGGTGTAATATCCTCGTTCATTTCAGCATGTGCAATTTTTACAACAGGAAAACTCTCTTTTACCTTTCTCCTAGTGCTAACCGCCTTTGTTAAATCCCTCCTAACTTGTGGGCATAATGCAAGAAACTGAGGCCATGAGATATCAGGACCCTTACCTCGCATGTCTTCCAACAGGTTGTATGGAGCCATACCATGTCCAAGAGGGAAGTCTTGGAGATTGATACGACGTCGAGTCCTCTTAGCTTCCTTGGTCTCCTTTGCCTTCTTGCCTTGTCCATGGTCACTCTGTGATGGGACACCCTCTTTCTCTTTACCTTTTCCTCGGCCACGCTTAATGCCATTTGCTTCCATGTCAACCTCATTTGAGTTTGTCACCTCTAACACATGCACATTTGGATCTGGCAAAGGTGGAAATCCTTCTACCCCTTGTGGAGGTGGTCTTGGTCCGTTTGGACTTTGTAGAAGCCTTGGTTGTTGACCAGCTCCTTCTCCTGCATTCATCACTGGGTAATTCAAGTTAGGTCTCCCTGGCTCCCCACGGGGCCAAGGACAATTATACATCCCATGTCCAGACTCTCCGCAATTCCAACATTGCAAGACTCTCCTAGTTCGTGGCTCTCTCTCTTCTGACTTCTTTGCTTGTCCCTTTGGACCTACAGCTTGTGCAAGGTGAATTGACAGGCTGCTCAAAGATTGATTTAACTTCTCAATCACCTCAGCCGTTACCTCAGGAAGCTCCCTAGATGTTGATGCTTGTGACTTACCTTTGGGTCTAAGACCTTCTATTGGAACCTCTCCCCTTAAGCACTTGAGTTTCCTATATTTCTCAGCAGCCCTAGTTTCAGCTGCATCAAAGGTAGCAAGTGCACCCGCCTCAACTTTTACCTTAAGGTCAGGAAAGAGTCCGGCTATGAACCTCTCCTTCTTTAGAAATTCTGCACCATCAGCAGGGTTAGCAACATTTCGTATCCATAGAGCCCAAAGACGTAGAAACTCTTGCTTGTACAAGTAGTAGTCATCTAAGTCTTTTTGCTTATGAGAAACAATGTCTTGCCATAATTTTTGAGTGTTTTGGGGATCAAAGAAGTATTTCTTAAAACGATTCAAAAACTTCTGTGTAATTCCCTTAACTTCCTCAGGCAAAGAGTCAAACCAAGTACTAGCATCTTTCCTAAGGACCACCTCAAGCATTTCTACACGTTCTTGATCGGTTACTAACCTCTTGATACGGCAAGACATCTTGAAATTTGCTAAAAAAATTCTGCATCCTCTCCAGGCTCTCCAAAGAAAAGGGATATCCAGACATTTGCGTTGGCTCTCCATTATTATGAAAGATTACAACACGATTTACAATAAGGATACAATAGAGATTTAGAACCACTCGCCTGCAAATGAAGAAGTGAGAAAATACCACTCTAGGTTTTCTTCTTCAGCTATCCAAGCTTCAATAAGGTCTCGATTTGTTTGATCAAAACAAAAGGTAGACTATTGATGAGCTCTAAGAAGGGTTAAATTCTTCAAAGCTAAGGCGATAAACAAAATCTCTAGAACTTCATTTTTTGGATCCAAAAGAGCAACCACGTCCAAGTGATAAATTGCACTTGTTTCTACAATTCCCAAACGCACAAGCGATTTGTATAAAAACTAGATCTTCATGCTCGTCGAAGGCCGTGAGAAAGTAGCAATTGACTAGGAGCTCCTTTCCTTCGAGTTCCACACAGTCGGAGTGAGGCAACCTTCTCACAATTTCATAAAGAACATCCTCATCAAGTCCAATCAAGTTTGCAAGATTTAAAGACTCCACGTGTGCTACAAAATTCCTGAACAAAAACTCCTTAGGATTATGGTTAAATCATTCAAAAGCATAAAGAGATTTACAATGTCTCTATGAACAAAGTGTCATAGAAAGTAGAGAAGGATGAGAATTTATACAAATTTGCAATCTTCTCTATGCTCTCTTTATTAAACAAGCTCTGAATAGCTCCCTACTCCTTTGTTGAAAGCGAAAGGAAGACTATTAATAAGACGCAAATGAGGGAAAAATTCACCAAATGTGAGTCTATGAAGCATGAACTCTGGCCGCAAGTTTCCTGAAGAGTCTTCCTCAATGGTGAAATGCAGTCGTCAAACGCCAAATTTCACTCTATTTACCAATCTTAGGGCACACACTAGTTGGATGAATGCGCGGTCTTCCTTAGTGCCCAACAACAAGAGGAAAATGGAATCCACGCGTAGGACCTTCCGTCTTAACTTCACCACCCTCTTGTTATGAGGGAGACGCCTTACTACTTGCTCCTGCAACTCAATTGGTAATAGAGCTAGATCCCTAAGGATTGAACTTTCACTGCACACACATTCCCAGTTAGAACAAATGATCGTTTTTTTGTTTCTTGTAACAACTTGGACAAAGAAGAAACAAACATACACACTATTTTGTCGGGCTGCACTTCATTTTAAAATAAAATGAACACATGTACATCAAAAGAAGTGTGGTAGTTGATGAGAGGTAGAATGACAGGGTTTGGTGATGCAAGAATTTCTCTTGCTCTTTGGGCACCAAACATGAACACCATTCGTTGTTGAAAATGGATCTTTCTTTTAATTGCAACGTTTATTCTAATGTGTGGAGTGAAATGGAAGGGGAAAACCTCTATTCCTGGGCCATTATCCATGGTCTATGCATGACCTAATGCTTAAAACAAAACAAAAATATAGACGTCCAAACTAAGGTCGTACCTAATGAGAGGCAAAATAAAAGGATTTACTGAAGCGTTTATCTCGGCCAACCTAAGAGGAACTAAAATTCTACGAATGACACGTTGAAATTGCAACTTAGTACTAACAATTATGTGTACCTTTTGCCTTGCAATAGGAATGAAGGGATCGTACAAATTTTCGTGATTCATGCAAACTACTTGACTATGCTAAAGGTTGATTCTACACAAAAATACACAAGCCGTCCTCAGTGGGGGCACCAATTTGAGGCGGTCCGGGGCGGGCAACAAGAAGAGCAACCTCTAGACACCCTTCAAGGCTCCCGTGCTGCTCAATGGTTGGGGTTGGAAAAACAAACAAACACACACACAAACCGCAACCTAACCCTACACAAAGGGGCACCACCTAGTTTTAAGATGCGAACTAGGACGCAAAAGAGAGAGAGAGCAACCCACAAACAAGAGAGAGAGAGAGAGAGAGACCAAGAGAGAGAGAGAGAGAGAGAGAGAGAGAGAGAGAAGAGAGAGAGAGATAGTGCTCGGGCTGCTTTGAAACGTATCGGCAATGATCAAGCAAACACAACTATATATTTAAGAAAGAGAGAGAAAGGGGGAGGGGTGCTTGTTGCATTAATACCTTCTTACAAATCTGTCATGACAAATCAAAGTGAAATTAGTATTTGTTCAACATAGCTTGCGTAAATTTCACATAACACATCACAAGAAAAGCCACCCCAATCACTGTCTTAAAGCTAGGGGAGTCCTCTCCACCCTGTCGCCCTCTTACAGTATGTGGGATTTATGGCTAGATTGATGACAACACCAGAGACAAGCTATCAAGAACTTAACAAAAAACACCAAGACACTTACGCATCATTGTTGTCCATTACTTCACGTTGGAAGGGAGACAAAATATCCAAGCTTAGTCCAAATCCACCCTCCTTGATTCAGCAAATGTTGGGCTTACACTAGTAGGAGAAATGATAGATTTCCTACTCTCAATTGAATGATCACTCTCTCTCTTACAATGGCATAGAGTTCCTTGCTAATCCCCTATTACAACACATGCACATGCATAAGACAATGAGCTTCCACTCAAGAGCTCCTTCTAGAGAGGTTGAGCTTGGCTTCTCAAGCTATAGCATAGTGCTCTTGCTTATGGCTCCCCTTTTGTGCTAGCTACACCCTCCTTTTATAGCAATTTTGAAGGCTAGGGTTACTCCTCTAACCATGGTTGGGTTAGATTTTCAGCAATTTATCTAATTTCTTTTGCTTGGAATTATCAAGAAGTTGGTGGGAAAGAGAGAGGAGAGAAATGGAGGTGATAGGACTTTTCATAGTGGGTTAGTGTTAGTAGAGTTAGTATTAATTTACAAATGGAATTGGATATTTACAATGGGAGTATCCATGTAGGATACAAATAAGGAAGAAAAACTCTTAAGAGGTAAGAAAAGGTGGATTTCTTACAAGGTTGATGCTCCAAGTGTCTTGAGTAGGGCCAATTTTGACGCTTGTTGACGGTCCACTAGCTTTGACGGTACATTTTTTCTCCACTCTTGACCTTCCTTGAGAGACAAGGTAATTGAAGCTGAGTAATCAACCACCATGATGCTGTCTTTTAAGAGAAGAGGCTGAATTTTGTGGTTTTTTTTGATAGATATGGGTAATTTTGGAGGAGGAAAAATGAGACTAGGTGGTCAATTTTGGAATGGAATTGTGTGTGGGAGGTATGAGTTCACCATGGTTTCTCTTATTCTTCAAGGTTGAGGAGAAGGTGAGTAGGGTGCAGAGAGGAGTGGTGAGAGAGGTGGGGATGATGAGTGGAGAAGTGTGTGTGAAAGAGGAAAATGATAAAGTGGAAGAGAGAGTGTGGCTGCATAGCATGGGAAAACTGGGGTCCACTAATAAAATCATAGCTCACAGCTCGTAGCTCAAAAAAATATGAAAAAATTTGAGGCAAAAGTTCAGCCCACGAGCTACAACTTTTGTTTGTATCACCTTTTCAAATTTGGAGAGCAAGTGAACTTTAAAAATTCAGCAAAACCGACCGTTTTTTTCCACTGCACAAGGTCCTTGTGGGGTCCTTCTTTGGATGATTCTTTTGAATACCTCCAAGAGTGAGCCCTCCATAGTGCATGTATGCATGCCACCTACCCTTGACCTTATTTGGTAGGTCTATAATTGAAGATATTGTTGAGATTATGATATAAGTGAATAGTACAACTAAGAAAATCAAATATTGAGGGGTCTAAAAAATATGTACATGTCAAATATAAATAATATAAGTGGGAAAAAATATAAAGGGGTCAAAAGAAATCTCTCTCATTATGAGCTACCATAAAAAGATAAATATTTTTGGTGGTTCTAATTTTTTAAAAAAAAAACAAAATAGATGTAGGAAGGGAAAAATCACAATAGTGAAAAAATATACACATAAATAAAACTAGTTTTTTTGGATTTTTGTTGGGGTGGAGTTACACCAAATATAAGAGAAGCTTACATGAAAATATTTCTATATGGAATAAAGAGTATGAAAAATGGTAAGGAAAAATTGTGGTAATGGTGAGGCAATGTACAGAGCATAAATAACACACACCTAGGTAGAAATATTTAAATAAAATACCAAAATAATTATGAAAAAATCTTTTATTTAGGCCCTATATACAAAGAAATATTTACATACGCATGGGCCATAATATACTTATATTTTTTATTATTTTTAATTTTTTTTGGCTCAACTAGCCCAATGACTAGCTAATTGAGGTTTTTTTAAGAAGATATGGGAAAAGTCCCGTAACTCACGCACGCCTATGTACAGTGAAATGGTAGGGATAGCCACAGTGTTTGGGTGATTTTGGTAGGGTGAGGTAACTCACTGTTGAAATTACAAAGAGCCGAAAAACGGCTATCATTAGCCCTCCCCCTGGATGATGGTATATTCATGTACCATTATAGAGCATCTTTTCCAAAGAGAGTGCTTCAGAGTCCTTGACGAGATTTTTATTGTTTGGCCCCTCAGAATTTTTGCTAGAGTTACACTCATGCTTCATGTAACAATACTTACATGAGACAGTGGCCTTTTGACAGATCTTTGGTAGATCCTTTGGTAGAAGGTGACTCAAATAGGGCTTCAAGCGATACCCGTTTACTTTCCTGGAGTGCTCTTTACCATTCAAGTCCATAAGCTGATAGTAACTTGAATTGAAAGCCTTCTTGACTATGTATGGCCCTTGCCATCTTGTTTCAAATTTGGCATCAAAACGATTATCGAGTCGATTGTCATACCTTAGCACAAGATCTCCTTCATTGATGCCTTTGTCCTTCAGTTTCTTGTCAAGCTTCTCCTTTGTCTGTGTGGCTTTCCTCTTATAGCACTCGTATGCTGCTTCTCTTTTCCACTCAAGCTCAGCTAAGGTAAGAAGTCGATCCATCCATGCTTCTTGATCATCTTGTGCTGATTTGCCATGAAGTCGCATTGTTGGAATGTTTAGCTCAATTGGCTGTAAAGCCTCTTGACCATAGACCAAGTGAAATGGTGTGAACTCCGTGGCTTCCCTATATGTGGTTCGATACGCCCACAAGGCACCATCCAAGAAGTCATCCCACAACTTTGTCTTGTTTTTCACCATCTTTCTAATGATGCCTGCAATGACACCATTAGCTTTTTCTACCAAACCATTTGATTGGGGATTAGTAGGGTGTACTGTGACGATGTAGAATGTGAAGTTCTTCACAGACTTCTGTGAGCAATCCCTTTCTAAACCCTGGACCATTATCAGAAACAATCTCCAAAGGTGTGCCAAATCTACAACAAATGTGAGTGTAGACGAATTTGCTCACTGTCTTCTCATTTACCTTTGCCACACTTTGTGCTTCCACCCACCTAGTCATATAGTCTACAGCCACTAGAATGTAGAGTTTACCATTTTTTGTCCTAGGCAGAGGACCCATAGCATCAATGCCCACTTTTCAAAGGGTCCATTTGCAAGCACTATTTGCCTCGGGCCATGCACCAACCTTCTATTTCCATTTATCTGACAATTGTGACAGCTTTTACACCAATGTTGAACATCCACATGCAAGCTTGGCCAAACATACCCCGCAAGCAAAATCTTCTTCACAGTTAATTCTTGGGCAAAATGACCACCACATGCCTCTTCATGCAAACCTTTTAGAATGGCTGGAATTTCCTCAATAGTTGGTACTCTTCTGCACACTTGATCCTTCCCTCTTTGATAGAGGGAGCCTTCTAGGAAGAGATATGCGCTTGCCTTCTTCATGAGTCTCCTCTTCTGAGCCTTCGTGAAGTCTTGTGGAAACTCACCCTCCAAAATGTAGCCAATAATGGGAGCCAATGACTCCAATCCCTGGTATCTCGGTTCTTGACAGCTGCTGCCACCATGATGACCTGCACTTCTTTCTCAACACATGTAACTGCTTGTTGTGCAAGTAAATCGGCATCTTCATTTTGTTTCCTCGGAATATGATATAGTTGCACTTCTTCAAACTGATTAAACATCCTACGAATGGCATGAACTTTTGTCCTTAAGCTTTCATTCTTGCATGCCCAAATGCCTAAAATCTGTTTAACAATGAGAAGTGCATCTCCCTTTACCATGAAACGTTTTATCCCTTGGCCAATGCACATCTTCAAACCATGAAGTAGTGTGTCGTATTCTGCTCCATTGTTGCTAGTTGAACCTGGTAGATTGACCTTCTCTTTCATGACCACCTCTCCACTTGGGTTGAGCAACACTAGCCCTCCCCCTGCTTTTCCTGTGGCTCGACGAAAAGCTCCATCAAGGAACAAGGTAAAAGCATTAGGAATACTTTTTGGTGGTGGTAATGGTAGGGTCTTTACTTCAGGCACCTTAATCTCCTTTTCATGCACCCTATAAGTGAGAATCCTTGCCAATTGTGCACGCACACTATCTTCTACCTTGAAAGAGTATTGAAACTCTTGAAACTCCATAATCCACTTTGAGATCCTAGTACTAAGATTCATTTGAGATGACACCCAAGGGAACAAATTCTCTGCAGTGAGAATTACAAAAGGTTTTGGTAGCAGGTAGGATCTAAACTTTCTCACCGCAAACATGAGAGAAAGCATCATGAGTTCTGCTTCTGTGTAGTCTCTCTCCAAAGCATTCATGACCCTACTAGCAAAGTAGATGGGTCGCATCCTTGTACTGTGGGGATCTTGTTGTAGCAACACAACACCAATTGTTTCCCTTCCAACACTAGAGCTAACAAAGAATGTGTACTCCCAACAAGGAGGCATGAGTGTTGGTAGCTCTGACAAAATGACTTTAATGTTACAAAAATACTCTTCAAGCTCATCAGACCATGCAAATTCTACTTGTTGTGTCAACTTTTGCAAAGGATGAAGCAACTCCGAAGCTAAGTGAATAAAGCGTGACATATACTTCACTTTTTGAATGAATGATATGACCTCTTTGAGATTCTTGGGTGAGGGGAGCTCAATAAGAGCCTTTGCCTTTGAAGGATCCACCTCAATGCCTTTATAGGAAACCTTGTGACCAAGCAAGATCACTTCATCCTCAGCTATGTGACACTTGTCGGGGTTGAGTTGACCTCCCATGTCATAGAGCTTCTTTAAACCTTCTTCTACCCTTTGTAGATGCAATGATTTTGAGCTATAAATGCAAAAATCATCAATAAAAACCCTAATGGACTTTCCAAAGAATGCTTGAAACACCATGTTCATGAAGCGTTGGAAAGTTGCAGGAGCATTTGTCAGGCCAAATGGCATGACTCTAAAAGCATAACAACCCCAAGGAGTGATAAAGGTTGTTTTCAATTGATCCTCCAATGCGATACCTATTTGAAAGTAACCCGAGTAGCCATCACACACAGTGTACTTCTCATGACCAGCTACTTCATTTAGTATCTCATCCTGAAATGGGAGGGGAAAGTGATCTCTTTTTGTTGCCTCATTAAGTGGACGATAATCCACACACACCCTCCACTTGCCGTTTTTCTTAGGAGTGACAACAACGGGAGAGACCCACTCTGAATTCTCCACTGGATAAATGAAACCTGCTGCTAGAAGCTTTCTTACCTCCTTGAGTAGAGCCTGCTCCTTAATGACTCCTAGCCTTCGTAGCTTTTGAGCCTTAGGTGTGGCCTCTGGCTTCAACTCAATCTTGTGTTGAACAACATCTACTCCACGCACATCGGTGTAGTCTTTAGCAAAAAGCCTCGGAAATTTCCTTAGCACACATTTGAACTCCTCTCTTTCATCCTTTGTAAGTGTTGTAGACAACATACCTTCTAACATTCCTTCATCTTCCACCTTTTGGTTCTCTTGGGAACCTACCTCTTCCAAACCTCGACAAGAGGTCTCTTGGTTGCTTGGTTTAAACCTTACCCCCATGACTTCGATGGAAGACTCCTCTTCAGTAATGCTGCTACTACTTTCTTCTTCTGAAGTTCTATCGGTCCAACCTTCTTCCGTCTCACTTTGAGATGATTCTTCATGGAGCTCCTCTTGGCGTTGCTCCTTCATGTCAAAGACAACCTTCTTATGATTGTCATTCCTGCAAATTAATTTCCCACTCTCCCAATCCTGCAAAGCTCGCATTTTCATTAGCCATGGTCTTCCTAGGATAAATGGATAACCACTTCCCTTGGTCGACATAACATAAAAATCCACTGCCTTCTTAATGCCAAAGGCCTCCACAAAAACATTTTTACAAATGCCTACGCACCTAGCCTTGCTATTGTTTGCCATTTTCACTTTGATTTCAGGTGTCTCATGGATGTGCATGCCTAGTCTTTGCATGAGCCCTTCTGTCATGATGCAAATTTGTGCACCCCCATCCACTAGACCTTTCCTAACCAATCTTCCTTTTATGTAACAATCCAGCACAGGTGTAATATCCTCATTCATTTCAGCATGTGCAATTTTTACAACAGGAAAACTCTCTTTTACCTTTCTCCTAGTGCTAACCGCCTTTGTTAAATCCCTCCTAACTTGTGGGCATAATGCAAGAAACTGAGGCCATGAGATATCAGGACCCTTACCTCGCATGTCTTCCAACAGGTTGTATGGAGCCATACCATGTCCAAGAGGGAAGTCTTGGAGATTGATACGACGTCGAGTCCTCTTAGCTTCCTTGGTCTCCTTTGCCTTCTTGCCTTGTCCATGGTCACTCTGTGATGGGACACCCTCTTTCTCTTTACCTTTTCCTCGGCCACGCTTAATGCCATTTGCTTCCATGTCAACCTCATTTGAGTTTGTCACCTCTACCACATGCACATTTGGATCTGGCAAAGGTGGAACTCCTTCTACCCCTTGTGGAGGTGGTCTTGGTCCGTTTGGACTTTGTAGAAGCCTTGGTTGTTGACCAGCTCCTTCTCCTGCATTCATCACTGGGTAATTCAAGTTAGGTCTCCCTGGCTCCCCACGGGGCCAAGGACAATTATACATCCCATGTCCAGACTCTCCGCAATTCCAACATTGCAAGACTCTCCTAGTTCGTGGCTCTCTCTCTTCTGACTTCTTTGCTTGTCCCTTTGGACCTACAGCTTGTGCAAGGTGAATTGACAGGCTGCTTAAAGATTCATTTAACTTCTCAATCACTTCAGCCGTTACCTCAGGAAGCTCCCTAGATGTTGATGCTTGTGACTTACCTTTGGGTCTAAGACCTTCTATTGGAACCTCTCCCCTTAAGCACTTGAGTTTCCTATATTTCTCAGCAGCCCTAGTTTCAGCTGCATCAAAGGTAGCAAGTGCACCCGCCTCAACTTTTACCTTAAGGTCAGGAAAGAGTCCGGCTATGAACCTCTCCTTCTTTAGAAATTCTGCACCATCACCAGGGTTAGCAACATTTCGTATCCATAGAGCCCAAAGACATAGAAACTCTTGCTTGTACAAGTAGTAGTCATCTAAGTCTTTTTGCTTATGAGAAACAATGTCTTGCCATAATTTTTGAGTGTTTTGGGGATCAAAGAAGTATTTCTTAAAACGATTCAAAACTTCCGTGTAATTCCCCTTAACTTCCTCAGGCAAAGAGTCAAACCAAGTACTAGCATCTTTCCTAAGGACCACCTCAAACATTTCTACACGTTCTTGATCGGTTACTATCCTCTTGATACGGCAAGACATCTTGAAATTTGCTAAAAATAATTCTGTATCCTCTCCAGGCTCTCCAAAGAAAAGAGGATATCCAGACATTTGGCGTTGGCTCTCCATTATTATGAAAGATTACAACACGAGTTACAATAAGGGATACAATAGAGATTTAGAACCACTCGCCTGCAAATGAAGAAGTAAGAAAATACCACTCTAGGTTTTCTTCTTCAGCTATCCAAGCTTCAATGAGGTCTCGATTTGTTTGATCAAAACAAAAAGGTAGACTATTGATGAGCTCTAAGAAGGGTTGAAATTCTTCAAAGCTAAGGGGATAAACAGAAATCTCTAGAACTTCATTTTCTGGATCCAAAAGAGCAACCATGTCCCAAGTGATAAATTGCACTTGTTCTACAATTCCCAACGCACAAGCGGTTTGTATAAAAACTAGATCTTCATGCTCGTCGAAGGCCGTGAGAAAGTAGCAATGGACTAGGAGCTCCTTTCCTTCGAGTTCCACACAGTCGGAGTGAGGCAACCTTCTCACAATTTCATAAAGAACATCCTCATCAAGTCCAATCAAGTTTGCAAGATTTAAAGACTCCACTTGTGCTACAAAATTCCTGGACGAAAACTCCTTAGGATTATGGTTAAATCATTCAAAAGCATAAAGAGATTTATAATGTCTCTATGAACAAAGTGTCATAGAAAGTAGAGAAGGATGAAAATTTATACAAACTTGCAATCTTCTCTATGCTCTCTTTATTAAGACAAGCTCTGAATAGCTCCCTATCTCCTTTGTTGAAAGCGAAAGGAAGACTATTAATAAGACGCAAATGAGGGAAAAATTCACCAAATGTGAGTCTATGAAGCATGAACTCTGGCCGCAAGTTTCCTGAAGAGTCTTCCTCAATGGTGAAATGCACTCGTCAAACGCCAAATTTCACCCTATTTACCAATCTTAGGGCACACACTAGTTGGATGAATGCGCGGTCTTCCTTAGTGCCCAACAACAAGAGGAAAATGGAATCCACGCGTAGGACCTTCCGTCTTAACTTCACCACCCTCTTGTTATGAGGGAGACGCCTTACTACTTGCTCGTGCAACTCAATTGGTAATAGAGCTAGATCCCTAAGGATTGAACTTTCACTGCACACACATTCCCAGTTAGAACAAATGATCGTTTTTTTGTTTCTTGTAACAACTTGGACAAAGAAAAAACAAACATACACACTATTTTGTCGGGCTGCACTTCATTTTAAAATAAAATGAACACATGTACATCAAAAGAAGTGTGGTAGTTGATGCAAGAATTTCTCCTGCTCTTTGGGCACCAAACATGAACACCATTCGTTGTTGAAAATGGATCTTTCTTTTAATTGCAACGTTTATTCTAATGTGTGGAGTGAAATGGAAGGGGAAAACCTCTATTCCTGGGCCATTATCCATGGTCTATGCATGACCTAATGCTTAAAACAAAACAAAAATATAGACGTCCAAACTAAGGTCGTACCTAATGAGAGGCAAAATAAAAGGATTTACTGAAGCGTTTATCTCGGCCAACCTAAGAGGACCTAAAATTCTACGAATGACACGTTGAAATTGCAACTTAGTACTAACAATTATGTGTACCTTTTGCCTTGCAATAGGAATGAAGGGATCGTACAAATTTTCGTGATTCATGCAAACTACTTGACTATGCTAAAGGTTGATTCTACACAAAAATACACAAGCCGTCCTCAGTGGGGGCACCAATTTGAGGCGGTCCGGGGCGGGCAACAAGAAGAGCAACCTCTAGACACCCTTCAAGGCTCCCGTGCTGCTCAATTGGGTTGGGGTTGGAAAAACAACAAACACACACACAAACCCGCAACCTAACCCTACACAAATTTGGGGCACCACCTAGTTTTGGATGCGAACTAGGACGCGTAAAGAGAGAGAGAGAGAGAGAGAGAGAGAGAGAGAGAGAGAGAGAGAGAGAGAGAGAGAGAGAGAGAGAAGAGAGAGAGAGAGAGAGAGAGAGAGAGAGAGAGAGAGAGAGAGAGAGAGAGAGAGTGCTCGGGCTGCTTTGAAACGTATCGGCAATGATCAAGCAAACACAACTACATATTTAAGAAAGAGAGAGAAAGGGGGAGGGGGTGCTTGTTACATTAATAACTTCTTACAAATCTGTCATGAAAAATCAAAGTGAAATTAGTATTTGTTCAACATAGCTTGCGTAAATTTCACCACAACACATCACAAGAAAAGCCACCCCAATCACTGTCTTAAAGCCAGGGGAGTCGTTTCCACCCTGTCGCCCTCTTACAGCATGTGGGATTTATGGCTAGATTGATGACAACACCAGAGACAAGCTATCAAGAACTTAACAAAAAACACCAAGACACTTACGCATCATTGTTGTCCATTACTTCATGTTGGAAGGGAGACAAAATATCCAAGCTTAGTCCAAATCCACCCTCCTTGATTCAGCAAATGTTGGGCTTACACTAGTAGGAGAAATGATAGATTTCCTACTCTCAATTGAATGATCACTCTCTCTCTTACAATGGCATAGAGTTCCCTTGCTAATCTCCTATTACAACACATGCACATGCATAAGACAATGAGCTTCCACTCAAGAGCTCCTTCTAGAGAGGTTGAGCTTGGCTTCTCAAGCTATAGCATAGTGCTCTTGCTTATGGCTCTCCCTTTTGTGCTAGCTACACCCTCCTTTTATAGCAATTTTTAAGGCTAGGGTTACTCCTCTAACCATGGTTGGGTTAGATTTTCAGCAATTTATCTAATTTCTTTTGCTTGGAATTATCAAGAAGTTGGTGGGGAAAGAGAGAGAGGAGAGAAATGGAGGTGGTAGGACTTTTCATAGTGGGTTAGTGTTAGTAGAGTTAGTATTAATTTACAAATGGAATTGGATATTTACAATGGGAGTATCCATGTAGGATACAAATAAGGAAGAAAAACTCTTAAGAGGTAAGAAAAGGTGGATTTCTTACAAGGTTGATGTTCCAAGTGTCTTGAGTAGGGCCAATTTTTGACGCTTGTTGACGGTCCACTAGCTTTGACGGTACATTTTTTCTCCACTCTTGACCTTCCTTGAGAGACAAGGTAATTGAAGCTGAGTAATCAACCACCATGATGCTGTCTTTTAAGAGAAGAGGCTGAATTTTGTGGTTTTTTTGATAGATATGGGTAAATTGGAGGAGGAAAAATGAGACTAGGTGGTCAATTTTGGAATGGAATTGTGTGTGGGAGGTATGAGTTGAGTTCACCATGGTTTCTCTTATTCTTCAAGGTTGAGGAGAAGGTGAGTAGGATGCAGAGAGGAGTGGTGAGAGAGGTGGGGATGATGAGTGGAGAAGTGTGTGTGAAAGAGGAAAATGATAAAGTGGAAGAGAGAGTGTGGCTGCATAGCATGGGAAAACTGGGGTCCACTAATAAAATCATAGCTCACAGCTCGTAGCTCAAAAAAATATGAAAAAATTTGAGGCAAAAGTTCAGCCCACGAGCTACAACTTTTGTTTGTATCACCTTTTCAAATTCGGAGAGCAAGTGAACTTTAAAAATTCAGCAAAACCGATTGTTTTTTTCCACTGCACAAGGTCCTTGTGGGGTCCTTCTTTGGATGATTCTTTTGAATACCTCCAAGAGTGAGCCCTCCATAGTGCATGTATGCATGCCACCTACCCTTGACTTTATTTGGTAGGTCTATAATTGAAGATATTGTTGAGATTATGATATAAGTGAATAGTACAACTAAGAAAATCAAATATTGAGGGGTCTAAAAAATATGTACATGTCAAATATAAATAATATAAGTGGGAAAAAATATAAAGGGGTTAAAAGAAATCTCTCTCATTATGAGGCTACCATAAAAAGATAAATATTTTTGGTATTCTAATTTTTAAAAAACAAAAAACAAAATAGATGTTGGAAGGGAAAAATCACAATAGTGAAAAAATATACACATAAATAAAACTAGTTTTTTTGGATTTTTGTTGGGGTGGAGTTACACCAAATATAAAAGAAGCTTACATGAAAATATTTCTATATGGAATAAAGAGTATGAAAAATGGCAAGGAAACATTGTGGTAATGGTGAGGCAATGTACAGAGCATAAATAACACACACCTAGGTAGAAATATTTAAATAAATACCAAAATAATTATGAAAAAAATCTTTTATTTAAGCCCTATATACAAAGAAATATTTACATACGCATGGGCCATAATATACTTATATATTTTTTTATTTTTTTATTTTTTTGGCTCAACTAGCCCAATGACTAGCTAATTGAGGGTTTTTAAAGAAGATATGGGAAAAGTCCCGTGACTCACGCACGCCTATGTACAGTGAAATGGTAGGGATAGCCACAGTGTTTGGGTGATTTTGGTAGGGTGAGGTAACTCACTGTGGAATTACAAAGAGCCGAAAAACGGCTATCACCATTAGAGCTACTTTCAAATAAGGGGCCAGGATTTAGGGCTAAACTGCTAGACTTCTTATGCACAAAGATGAAGATTAGGCACCAGCATACCACTCCTTATTACCCACAGTGTAATGGCTTAAATGAAAGATTCAATAGTGAGTTGGTACAAATTCTTTCTAAAGTGACAGAGCACCAAGGAAAGAATTGGGATTTGGAATTGCCTAGTGCATTATGGGCTTACCGTACTTCGGTGAAGACAGGTACAGGGTTTACTCCATTTCATTTGGTGTATGGAAAGGAAGCACTATTGCCTGTGGAGGTAGAGTTGCCTGCGGTCAAGATGTTAGAGAAGTTGCTTGGGTCGCCTAGTGATGCATTCAAAGAGAGGCTCTTGCAGTTACAAGAGGTCCAGTTGGATAGGATGAGCTCATTGGAGCATTATGGGCAGATGCAGGATAAGGCTTTGGCAAAGATAAATGAAAAGGTTAAAAGTAAGGGTATCAAGAAACATGACTTGGTTTTGCGCTACAACAGCAAACTGGACAACACCTTCCAACAGAAGTTTCAAATTAAGTGGGAAGGCCCTTTCAAGGTAGTGGAGTGTTTCCCGAATGGTACATATCAGTTGGCTAACCTGGATGGGATTTTACATACGTCAAGGGTAAATGGATTGCGTCTTAAGTTGTATCATGCTAGGTTGATGATGGTGGAGCAAGATGAGCTGTCTATGGATCAAGCAGTGTTGGTGAGGGATGAGGAGACCTGTGATGCGGCGAGTCTCATATCTCTCTTTGCTGCTGCTGATCATGAATGATCTAGCAGGCTAGGGGATGGGCAAATTATGTCAGGAGTTTTTTGGAGCAAGGGATTGTGCATATGTACATATACATGCATGGTGCATCAAATAAAGGATTGCCCATATTCCTTAGCCAGGTGGTTACGTGGGGTCCACATGTGTACAGGTAGGACAGCATGTACATAGTGCATCGATTTTCACTATCACCAGTACCAATATGTTTTTTCTACAATAATGAGGAGTTTATAGCGCGTAAAACTTCTCGAGGAAGCTATCTGCAGGCCGACGACATGAGGTCAGCAGGTGCGTCATATGGCATCTAGTGGCGTCAGGAGGGCAAACGAGGTCAATATTTGCATGCGGATGAGGACGGACACAACGTGGGTGTTTTCTTGTGAGAGTTATGCAGAAAGGTCATCATTAGGACCACTTTTTGGGGCCACTTCACGTGGTGGCGAGATGCATTATTGGAAAAAAGTTGAGTGCCAAGTGTGCGAATGATGCAAAAAGGTGACAACTATGCACTGCGAGGTAAGTTTTTGGCCTGTTCGGGGTCTGTTTGAGGTCATCTAAAAGGCCAAGGGTGCCCAACTAATAAAGCTAAGTGTGGGAACTGAAAAAACAGAGAGAAGACCAGAAAAAACGTGGAGAAGAGAGGAGGAACAGCCGCAGGTGTGTTTTTGCTCATTTTGGAGCTTGTTTTGGCCGTAAACTACTCATCCGAGGTCGGATTTGAGCACTTTGACATTGTAGACTGGGATTTTGGGCCGTTCTGGACGCAATGGCACTGTCCATTTTGCCAAATTTCTCACTCTTTTCCTGCTGTTTTTCTATGTAAGTTTCTCCTATGAGCGAAGTTTCTGCTCCAGTTTTATATTGTATCTCGTATCTTTTACCTATATTGTGTGAGCTCTTTGCCCCATTGGTGTTGGCCCAAGCTCATTTGTATCTAAACATCAGAAGTTCTCCTCTTTTGAGCTGAGTTTTTGTGTGTGTGTGTGTGTGTGTGTGTGTGTGTGTCTGCGTGGAGTGGGCAAGTGGATAGTCTCTCTCCTCTCACTCCAGAGGTGTGTTCCCTGTCTCGGCCAGGTGTGTTGTGTAAGCCGAGTGGTGCCCCATAGTGTGTGTGTGTATCTTCCCAAGAGTGTGTGTCGGGTCGTTATAGAGGCGCTGTGTGTGTTTCCATCCCGCTCACAACGTTAGATTTAGATTTATGTTATATTAGATTAGACTTAGGTTTATTTAGGTTTATTTAGGTTTACCCACACACACACACACACACACACACACAAGAAGAAGAGAGTTTTAACGTCGTAGGAAACTATCCCAAAAGACGTTAAAGATTAGGTTAAATGTAGACTTACGTTAAATTAGATTTAGGTTTATTTTTAGTTAGATTTACGTTTATTTAGATTTACGCTTATTTACGTTAGATCGAGTCCACGCAAGAATTACTTACGGTTTAGGGTTTAGAGTTAGACGAACAGTGAAAAGATCTACTATGAAAAGATGTTAAGATGCTGTGAAGTGCTACAGCTAGAGAAGAGGCAAAGGGGTTTTGTCCACTACATGCAGTATCATGTAGACGTGGGTCTGTAGATTTCTTGTACCCACAAATATAGGTATTGACCAATAAAGACGAGATTATAACCCGGTGGTTCTGATCTCCATGCACCTGTAGACCGAGGTGTGCGGGGATTGGACATGACTAGAGAATGTGAGGTAAAGAGAGAGATAGAGAGAGAGATAAGACGAAGAATGCCAATAGAATATTAAATTTGTTGTCCAGGTTATAAGATTTTTATCCTCATTATGAGTAGTGACGAGGATGTGGGACCGTCCAACCGAAACACCTATCTCTCAACGAGGGTCTTATGTCCTTGTAATCAATGCAAGCATGCTGTGCGACGGACAAGACGTGTTTCTTTGCAGCACATTCGCGAATTTGGCGAGTTCGATCCATCTATTATAGATCGAGTTGTTGCCAATTATAACTCGTCGGACTCTGACGCTGGCCAACAAGCAGCAATCTTGCAACCCAATAGACGTGTTTGCAGGCGCTTTGGTCAAGCAGCATTTGTGAGGCCACAAGATGTAGCCTTTGACAGCTTGGGGGATGATCATGCAGAGCACATTCCCAACGAGGTAATGTTTGAGCCCGAGATTGATGAAATGATCGAGACGATCATGGATTCAGAAAGGCTTATCTATGATGATATGAAAAGTGAAGCACGCCATTGTATAATGGAGCACGTATGTCTAGATTGAAAGCACTCCTGGTTCTTCTCAACATGCAGGCAAAGTTTGGATGGAGTGACACTAGCGTCACAGCGCTTTTCAGGTGATCTATTACAATTAGTTTACTTTAATAAAACTCTAAATGTATAATGATCTGATAGATTTTTACACGACTGTATCGTATTTTTATGTTGTGTAGATTGCTTAAAGAGCACATACTACCAGCTGACAATGTGATGCCAGATTCCCGAGATGAAGCAAGAAAGATTTTGCGAAACTTGGGGATGGATTACAATTCCATCCACGCTTGTCCTAATGACTGCATTCTTTTTAGAGGGGAATACATAGACATGGAGAAGTGTCCGAAATGTGATTCCGAAAGATATCGAGTAGATCTCCACGGGACAAAAATTCCACAAAAGGTTTTGCGACATTTTCCTCTGCTTCCTCGCATCAAGCATTTCTTCGAATGTAAGTCCATGGCCGCCCTAGCATCATGGCATGAGGAGAATAAATCTTCGGATGGTGTGCTACGAATTCCTGCAGATTGCGCAGCCTAGAAACATATAGATGGAACATGGTCGGATTTTTCCAGGGAAGCTCGAAATTGCGCTTAGGCCTGGCTATGGATGGCGTAAATACATTTGGTCAAAGATCAACATCTTACAGTGTATGGCCCGTTGTCATCGTCAACTACAACATTCCCCCGTGGTTGGCTACGAAGAAGGGGCACCTATGGCTAAGCTTGATTGTGCCAGGGCGATATAAAGTGGGGAATATGGATGTGTATCTTCGTCCACTATTGGAAGAGCTACAACAATTGTGGATTGGCATAGAGGTGGTGGATATGAGCCGACACACAGGACGACGGAATGCTTTGATCCGAGGCATTCTAATGTGGACCATGCATGACTATCCCGGGCTAACAGAATGCTCAGGTGATCTATTGACACTCCTCACTCAGACACTGTAAATCTTTTTTTTTCCCATAGTTGATCTATTATCATGTGTATACATGCAGGGCTTCAAACAAGCGGATACAGAGCATGTGTCACATGTGGACCTAGACTGAATGCACGTAGGGCGCCCTCACTGAAGAAGCAAATCTACGAAGGTCATCAAGCATATCTTCCAGAGAATCATGTGTTACGCGACGGCGTTTTGGGAAGAGAGCCACCAAGGATGTCTGCACAAGCATGGTTAGAGCAGAAGGAGATGTGCGATGACGGATTGCCTCCAGGGATGAAGAGAGTATCTCTATGGTACGAGTTACCATACTGGCCCCGACTCATGATCAATCACTTGCTTGATCCAATGCACATATTCAAGAATGTGGGTAATCTACTATGGGACCATCTGACCGGCAAGAAAGATACTTTGGGAGCCAGAGTTCACCTTAGAAATGTGGATCGTATGGAGCAATATTGGCCGCAAACAGCGTCTAATGGATCGATAAAACTCCCTAAAGCACCATGGATTTTCACAGGAGCCCAAGAACGCAAAGTAAAAGAGACCATTCAATCTTTGCGGACCCCCACTGGCATAATGCACTCGCTCCGAATGTGTTTTACTAAATAAGGAAAGCTTACCGGTTTGAAGTCACACGATTGGCATAAAATGTGTCAGGTACGTTCATAGTGGACTTTAATATCATTGCATAAAATGTGGATTTTAATATCATTGCTGCACATACTTTACAGTTTATTTTACCGGTTGCCATTGAGGGATGTTTGTCTCTCGACATCCGTAACACAATCTACAAACTTGCAAAGCTGGTGCAATGGATCTCACAAAAGGAGATCAACGTAGACTCCATACCATTTGCCAAACTAAATGCTGCGGAGCTTGTGTGCATGTTTGAGAAACATTTTCCTACTACCATGCTAACCATTCAGGTGCATCTTCTTGTTCACATAGTTGATGAGGTGGAAATAGCTGGCACAGTTCATTCCAGATGGATGTTCTTCTTAGAACGTTTCATGAAAACGCTTAAGGGATATGTGCGTCAAAAGGCACGTCCAGAGGGTAGCATGGCAGAAGGTTGGTTGGTATCAGAGTCCCTAGTGTACATTGGAGAGTGGCTAGACGGATTTGATAAAGCCCGGGACACGCTATGGTGAACCATAGATGATGAGCGCATATCTGGGATTGTCATGTGCAATCTCGGTGTTGAGAAGAAGATGACAGAAGATCTAGAGGCTAAAATCAACCGATTTTGCATGCTTCACAATCCAGTGATGCAAAAGTGGATTTCACAATATGAGGATGAAAATCAAGAGCGACAAAGGGCACGAATCGAGTGGAGACGGGAAAGACGACCACCGATGCACTATCAGACGGTTCTGGAGAGCCTACCAACATTCATGAGCTTAAGATGGTTGCACAACCAATTGAAAAGCGCACAACAATGCGGTGACGAAGTGACTGAGGAAGAGTGGGAGTACTCTCGGGGTTGCGCGAACAAGGTAAGTTTGCAATGTACGACTAGCTAGTGACTTTATTTCTAAACGTTTGAACGGCCATTCATAATCTTTGTTCGTTGTAGTATAAGTCATACACAGCAGCATGGTGTAAAGGTCGACATTTTAGGGTGGAACGGATCGACAAAAAGCATTTTACTCAAGACTGTAGAATCATGGCAAAATTTGAACAGTCTAGTCGACGACGTTCCTCTGATGCAGATCCTGTGGTGGCGGAACTCACTTACTTCGGCACGCTACAAGAGATTTTGAGGATCAATTACAGAGGATTTTTTGTCGACTTGTTCGACGTGCAATGGTTCAAGATAATCATGGAGGGTCGCAACGCTACTGTGCGTAGAGGAGAGTCTGGTTTTCTTGAGGTGGATTCTACTAAGAAATGGACTGACCTAAGAGACACTTTCGTACTACCCGAGCATTGTGAACAAGTAAGTATGTAAATAGTTAACATCCCCCTTTTACAAGTTATGTGCTTGAAAGCTCTCATGTAAGTTATGTGGCTCTGGCAGGTAATATTTCATCCTACAAAGTCTACATCAAACTGGTGGTACGTCATAGAGGTAGCCCCTCGTAGTGCAAGGACGTATGAAGGCTACCATGTGCCAATCACAACGGCATCAACGGAGGAGATCAGAGAAGATGCTCAATCAGAAGCCGCTGCGGTGGTGCCAGACGAGCATCAAGATGCTACTACTCTATATGGGGTGCATGCAGAGGAGCTACAAAATGAAACAGAGGATATGTGTTTAAACGGAGAGCTCTATATAGATATAGGAAGTTATGCTGAGTTATGCGAGGATGAGAGAGAGATCTCTTAAAGCCACAAATATTGTATTTGAACAATTTTGCTCCGTGTTGTAAAAGCTCTGGCTCTCTAAGTACCTTCCATGGTGTATAACACTCTTTTCTTCTCGCGCTCACATCTTTTGATTGAAAATTCTGAGTTTTCGACTTGCCTCTTCTATCACTCAATTCATTGCGTCATTGTATTTATATGCGTCATTACGTCATTGTATTTAATGGTCTTTGCGTCATTGTCTACTCTATTCATTCAATATAAAGTTTAAATATTCGTGTGTTTAATGCAGGTATGGATGATGAGGAGTTTCTTTCTTCTTTGTCACCGCAGCAGAGACAGTGGTACGTGGAGCGTCATCGCTCTGGCGCATCATCGCACATTCCTACTCCATCCGCATCTCCCTCTCTTTCGGAGCATTCGGCGCGCTCTGAAGCTTCGATGTCGACGAGACGATCTTCACACTCGTCTAGACACCGGCGCTCTAGTGGTGGCGGTGGCGGTTGTTGTGGGGATTCCGCCGCCGATGCCTCCACACCACCTCGTGTTCGATGAGGCTCTTTACCCTCCCCTTCTTTGCCCGCCCCCACACCAACCACAGCATCGCCATCTATGCCAGGTTTTTCGCGGCTGACTGTTCCTAGCAGCTACACACCTCTACCTACTCCGCCAGGAGCCACCCCACTCGACACTCCTCGCTTCGGGGCCCAGACGCCGGTGGAGACACCTGACGTCCGTACCCCCATCGACACGCCGCTAGAGACCCCTGCCGGGACACCCAGGTTCACGCGTCACCGGCCAGAGGGCTTGCCTTACTCCGTCGACTTTAGCAGCGGCATCATCATGGATGATGACGGCAAGAAGGTGATCTCGCGCATGCGTGGTCTTTGCTCTCAGCTGTTTAGACACTACATACTAAACAAATGGAGTGAAGTACCAAGTGATTTAAAAGCCAGAGTCATCAGCATACTTCATGATGAGTTTCCCGTTCCAACACGGGATCAGCGCTTCAATGAAGACCTGATGAAGATTCGAATGCGCGAATACTGCAAACACAAGCGTTCCGAAGTGCAAAAAGCAATCAAGCATGGTTGGAACAGGCCAGATTGGCTGGCCAAAGAAGATTGGAAGAATGCGAAGAAAGTAGTGCGCGAGAATCCCGACAAGGGGAAGCAACAAAAGGATGCAGCCAGAGCGCGAGTAGAGGCAGGGAGCTCGTACCACTTGGGGAGCGGTGGATGGGCATCATTTGAGGCCGATTTTGTAAGTGTTTTCGCATTGCTCTTTATGTTCGATAGTTTAGGGTTTATGAGTTTTTTAATTCTAACATAATGAAATCTTTGTATGTTTTGACAGTGGTCGATGACAGGACGTGATCCCACACAGTACGAGCGCGAGTACACTAGCAGGAAGGGCTTAAGCGCCCTGATGGACATTCTCAGTTCTCGCGGCGGCATGGTTAGTATTAGGGTTTACTCTTTTCTATTTTTTGTATTGTTTTATAAATGTCGTTATATGTTTATACTTACTGAAAGCTGTCTTATTGTCTTTTTTTGCAGAATCCGACAGATACGCCGCTTGGACGCGATGAGACGTCTGACTAGACGACGTCAGTTTAGCCGTAGCTAGATAGCATTAGTTTAGGGTTTCTCATAGCTTATGTATCATGAGACGGATTTTATACGTCTTTTTGAACCATGTATATTATTATATTTTTCACCGCAGTTCATTTTGCCAATCAATTCTTTATGCCTATGATGTTGTACAATTGTCATTATTACATTTGCCAATCAATTCATTTTGCCTATGATGTGTACAATTGTCAATTTTACGCTTGTCAATTTTGCAAACAATGCGTCTTGTGCGTGACTATTTTGGGTCTATTATCTAACCTTGCACTTTTTTTAAAAAGTGAATCAAGTACAAAATGGTTGATGGGTGGCAGGGCATTCAATGCCCTGTCACCAAAAAAAATTTCTTTCGGGCTTTGCTATAACCGTTGCTATTTATGGCCCTGTAGCGTCGCTATGAGCGTCGCTATAGACTTCTGTGTAAACGTCGCTATCACCGTCGCTATGAGCGCAAAATTTGAACAGTCTAGTCGACGACATTCCTCTGATGCAGATCCTGTGGTGGCGGAACTCACTTACTTCGGCACGCTACAAGAAATTTTGAGGATCGATTACAGAGGATTTTTTGTCGACTTGTTCGACGTGCAGTGTTTCAAGATAATCATGGAGGGTCGCAACGCTACTGTGCGTAGAGGAGAGTCTGGTTTTCTTGAGGTGGATTCTATTAAGAAATGGACTGACCTAAGAGACACTTTCGTACTACCCGAGCATTGTGAACAAGTAAGTATGTAAATAGTTAACATCCCCCTTTTACAAGTTATGTGCTTGAAAGCTCTCATGTAAGTTATGTGGCTCTAGCAGGTAATATTTCATCCTACAAAGTCTACATCAAACTGGTGGTACGTCATAGAGGTAGCCCCTCGCAGTGCAAGGATATATGAAGGCTACCATAGAGGTAGCCCCTCATAGTGCAATATTATGTTGAGTTATGCGAGGATGAGAGAGAGATATCTTAAAGCCACAAATATTGTATTTGAACAATTTTGCTGCGTGTTGTAAAAGCTCTGGCTCTCTAAGTACCTTCCATGGTGTATAACGCTCTTTTCTACTCGCGCTCACATCTTTTGATTGAAAATTCTGAGTTTTCGACTTGCCTCTTCTATCACTCAATTCATTGCGTCATTGTATTTATATGCTTCATTACGTCATTGTATTTAATGGTCTTTGTGTCATTGTCTACTCTATTCATTCAATATTAAGTTTAAATATTCGTGTGTTTAATGCAGGTATGGATGATGACGAGTTTCTTTCTTCTTTGTCACCGCAGCAGAGACAGTGGTACGTGGAGGGTCATCGCTCTGGCGCATCATCGCGCATTCCTACTCCATCCACATCTCCCTCTCTTTCGGAGCATTCGGCGCGCTCCGAAGCTTTGGCGTCGACGAGACGATCTTCACACTTGTCTAGACATCGGCGCTCAAGTGGTGGCGGTGGCGGTTGTTGTGGGGATTCCGCCGCCGATGCCTCCACATCGCCTCGTGTTCGATGAGGCTCTTTACCCTCCCCTTCTTTGCCCGCCGCCACACCAGCCACAACATCGCCATCTTCGCCAAGTTTTGCGCGGCTGACTGTTACTAGCAGCTACACACCTCTACCTACTCTGCCAGGAGCCACCCCACTAGACACTCCTCGCTTCAGGGCCCAGACGCCGGTGGAGACACCTGACGTCCGTACCCCCATCGACACGCCGCTAGAGACCCCTGCCGGGACACCCAGGTTCACGCGTCACCGGCCAGAGGGCTTGCCTTACTCCGTCGACTTCAGCGGCGGCATCATAATGGATGATGACGGCAAGAAGGTGATCTCGCGCATGCGTGGTCTTTGCTCTCAGCTGATTAGACACTACATACTAAACAAATGGAGTGAAGTACCAAGTGATTTAAAAGCCAGAGTCATCAGCATACTTCATGATGAGTTTCCCGTTCCAACACGAGATCAGCGCTTCAATGAAGACCTGATGAACATTCGAATGCGCAAATACTGCAAGCACAAGCGTTCTGAAGTGCAAAAAGCAATCAAGCATGGGTGGAACAGGCCAGATTGGCTGGCCAAAGAAGATTGGAAGAATGCGAAGAAAGCAGCGCGCGAGAATCCCGACAAGTGGAAGCAACAAAAGGATGCAGCCAGAGCGCGAGTAGAGGCAGGGAGCTCGCACCACTTGGGGAGCGCTGTATGGGCATCATTTGAGGCCGATTTTGTAAGTGTTTTCGCATTGCTCTTTATGTTCGATAGTTTAGGGTTTATGAGTTTTTTAATTCTAACATAATGAAATCTTTGTATGTTTTGACAGTGGTCGATGACAGGACGTGATCCCACACCTTACGAGCGCGAGTACGCAGGCAGGAAGGGATTAAACGCCCTGATGGACATTCTCAGTTCTGACGGCGGCATGGTTAGTATTAGGGTTTAATCTTTTCTATTTTTTGTATTGTTTTATAAATGTCGTTATATGTTTATACTTACTTAAAGCTGTCTTATTGACTTTTTTTGTAGAATCCGACAGATACGCCGCTTGGACGCGATGAGACGTCTGACTAGACGACGTCAGTTTAGCCGTAGCTAGATAGCATTAGTTTAGGGTTTCTCATAGCTTATGTATCATGAGACGGATTTTATACGTCTTTTTGAACCATGTATATTATTACATTTTTCACCGTAGTTCATTTTGCCAATCAATTCTTGATGCCTATGATGTTGTACAATTGTCATTATTACATTTGCCAATCAATTCATTTTGCTTATGATGTGTACAATTGTCAATTTTACGCTTGTCAATTTTGCAAACAATGCGTCTTGTGGGTGACTATTTTGGGTCTATTATCTACCCTTGCACTTTTTTTAAAAAGTGAATCAAGTACAATATGGTTGATGGGTGGCAGGGCATTCAATGCCCTGTCACCAAAAAAAAATTCTCTCGGGCGTCGCTATAACCGTCGCTATTTATGGCTCTGTAGCGTCGCTATGAGCGTCGCTATAGACTTCTATGTAAACGTCGCTATAACCGTCGCTATGAGCGTCTCTATATAGCGACGCTTAAAGCGACGCATATAGCGACGCCTATAGTGATGCATATAGCGACGCTCTCGTAGCGACGCTATTAGCGACGGTTTTATCGACGCCGGGGTTTATAAAAACCCAGTGTATTTCCGTCGCTAACAGTGTCACAAGAGCACACAACCTCTTGTAGTGACTTTACTTCACTTGAAAGAGCTGAACTGAAAGAAAGAGAGAGACACAAGAGAGAGAGAGAAGAGACCACACGGTATGTCGGGTCCCAAACCCTCAAGGGCCCCCTTGCTCTGTTGCCAGAGCAAGTACTTTCTTTATTCTTGCACAATGCTAGTACAATGATGCTAAATGCTAAGGTGCTGATGCTAATGGGTATTGATGCTACTGATGTTGGGTACTATTGGGAACTGATGGGTATTGAGGTACTGCGAGGTTCTATGTTGAAGATAATGATGCTCATACAATGATGCTAAATGCTGAGGTGCTGACACTAATGGATACTGATGTTGGGTACTAATGGGTACTGAGGTACTGCGAGGTTCTATATCGACAACGATGATGACGACGATCGGTACTGCTGGTTCTATGTTGACGACGATGATGTCGATAACGAAGTACTGATGGATCTATGGTGACGACAATGATGTCGACGATGAGGTCCTAAGGGTACTATGGGGTATTGTGTCGACGACGGCAACGACGAAGAGGCTATGGATGAATGCTAAATCTGCTAGCTTTGCCAATGGCTTGCATCTGCAACTATGATGAGGCTAGGGGCTGAAATCTGCTGGCGACCAAGGGCTAAGATCGATGGTTGTTCTGGCTGCAAAATGCTGGCTTCCTTGGGCTAAGAAAGCAGGTTCTACTTGGCTGAAAAAAGCTGCTGAGAAGACGGGCTGAAAATGTTGGCCTGCTGGCTTGCAAACGTTGGGCTGCAGGTGCTTCTGCTGGTACCTCTTCTCCTTCTCCTGGTAATGCTAAAGGGGCTGAATCTGGGAAACGCTGGTTGTTGCTGATTCAAGGAGAATGCGGAAACTGCAAGGCTATGGCTGAGAAATGCTGATGCAACAAGTGCAAAAACGATGGACTAATGTGGTACTATGAGAGGCTCTGACTCTCTGCTCCTCTAGGTCTTCTACTGCAAGGGCTGGACTCCTATATAGCCTCCCCACATCTGGGTCGAGCAGTCTCAATTGAAGCCCCACGATATCATACAAAATGGGCTGAAAATCATTTACTAACTAATGCCATGCTAGGGGTAGTTCCCACGAGAGAGGTGCATGCATACTGAACTAACAATCCTATGCAAGAGAGGGTATGCAACTATGACCGGCATGGACATGCACGTCCTCTAGAGGCTCACAAAGTGTGAGGCTCAGTCCTAAGCTAGACTCATGCAAGACTATAACAAAAGCATGTCCACGTAGCGCAAGTGAAGTGTGCACGTGACCCCCTGTTTAAGGTGAGGCACAACTGTCGAACTTCTATCTAGAGATACTTTTCTGTTCTTTTGATGCTGACTGCTTTTGATGCATGTGGATGTACAACCAATGAAGATTTCTCCAAACGGGTGAATACTATGGATGTAGATCTGGTGCAATGTAAACACTTACCACACGAGTTACTAGGTAGCCTTACTATTGTCGTAGAATACCAACCTTCGAATTGACTTTGCTTGCAAGCAAGTACGACTACTCGAATAGTCCCGTCATGATAACATTGCGGGTGAAGCTGAAAGGTAAGGACGCTCGAAGGTAATTCCAAAGGTTTCTTGTCGATGGAAGTGGACGCACGTCCGGAGGGTAGCATGGCAGAAGGTTGGTTGGTATCAGAGTCCCTAGTGTACATTGGAGAGTGGCTAGACGGATTTGATAAAACCCGGGACACGCTATGGTGAACCATAGATGATGAGCGCATATCTGGGATTGTCATGTGCAATCTCGGTGTTGAGAAGAAGATGACGGAAGATCTAGAGGCTAAAATCAACCGATTTTGCATGCTTCACAATCCAGTGATGCAAAAGTGGATTTCACAATATGAGGATGCACAGCAAGAGCGACAAAGGGTACAAATCGAGTGGAGACAGGGAAGACGACCACCGATGCACTATCCGACGGTTCTGGAGAGCCTACCAACCTTCATGAGCTTAAGATGGTTGCACAACCAATTGAAAAGCGCACAACAATGCGGTGACGAAGTGATTGAGGAAGAGTGGGAGTACTCTCGGGGTTGTGCGACCAAGGTAAGTTTGCAATGTACGACTAGCTAGTGACTTTATTTCTAAACGTTTGAACAGCCACTCATAATCTTTGTTCGTTGTAGTATAAGTCATACACAGCAGCATGGTGTAAAGGTCAACATTTTAGGGTGGAACGAATCGACAAAAAGCGTTTTACTCAAGATTGTGGAATCATGGCAAAATTTGAACAGTCTAGTCGACGACGTTCCTCTGATGCAGATCCTGAGGTGGCGGAACTCACTTACTTCGGCACGCTACAAGAGATTTTGAGGATCGATTACAGAGGATTTTTTGTCGACTTGTTCGACGTGCAATGGTTCAAGATAATCATGGAGGGTCGCAACGCTACTGTGCGTAGAGGAGAGTCTGGTTTTCTTGAGGTGGATTCTACTAAGAAATGGACTGACCTAAGAGACACTTTCGTACTACCCGAGCATTGTGAACAAGTAAGTATGTAAATAGTTAACATCCCCCTTTTACAAGTTATGTGCTTGAAAGCTCTCATGTAAGTTATGTGGCTCTGGCAGGTAATATTTCATCCTACAAAGTCTATATCAAACTGGTGGTACGTCATAGAGGTAGCCCCTCGTAGTGCAAGGACGTATGAAGGCTACCATGTGCCAATCACAACGGCATCAATGGAGGAGATCAGAGAAGATGCTCAATCAGAAGCCGCTGCGGTAGTGCCAGAGGAGCATCAAGATGCTACTACTCTATATGGGGTGCGTGCAGAGGAGCAACAAAATGAAACAGAGGATATGTGTTTAAAAGGAGAGCTCTATATAGATATAGGAAGTTATGCTGAGTTATGCGATGATGAGAGAGAGATCTCTTAAAGCCACAAATATTGTATTTGAACAATTTTGCTCCGTGTTGTTAAAGCTCTGGCTCTCTAAGTACCTTCCATGGTGTATAACGCTCTTTTCTACTCGCGCTCACATCTTTTGATTGAAAATTCTGAGTTTTCGACTTGCCTCTTCTATCACTCAATTCATTGCGTCATTGTATTTATATGCGTCATTACGTCATTGTATTTAATGGTCTTTGCGTCATTGTCTACTCTATTCATTCAATATTAAGTTTAAATATTCGTGTGTTTAATGCAGGTATGGATGATGAGGAGTTTCTTTCTTCTTTGTCACCGCAGCAGAGACAGTGGTACGTGGAGCATCATCGCTCTGGTGCATCATCGCGCGTTCCTACTCCATCCACATCTCCCTCTCTTTCGGAGCATTCGGCGCGCTCCGAAGCTTCGGCGTCGACGAGACGAGCTTCACACTCCTCTAGACACCGGCGCTCTAGTGGTGGCGGTGGTGGTTGTTGTGGGTATTCCGCCACCGATGCCTCCACACTGCCTTGTGTTCGACGAGGCTCTTTACCCTCCCCTTCTTTGCCCGCCCCCACACCAGCCACAACATCGCCATCTACACCAGGTTTTGCATGGCTGACTGTTCCTAGCAGCTACACACCTCTACCTACTCCGCCAGGAGCCACACCACTCGACACTCCTCGCTTCGGGGCCCAGCCGCCGGTGGAGACACCTGACATCCGTACCCACATCGACACGCCGCTAGAGACCCCTGTCGGGACATCCAGGTTCACGCGTCACCGGCCAGAGGGCTTGCCTTACTCCGTCGACTTCAGCGGCGGCATCATCATGGATGATGACGGCAAGAAGGTGATCTCGTGCATGCGTGGTCTTTGCTCTCAGCTGTTTAGACACTACATACTAAACAAATGGAGTGAAGTACCAAGTGATTTAAAAAACAGAGTCATCAGCATACTTCATGATGAGTTTCCCGTTCCAACACGGGATCAGCGCTTCAATGAAGACCTGATGAAGATTCGAATGCGCGAATACTGCAAACACAAGCGTTCCGAAGTGCAAAAAGCAATCAAGCATGGTTGGAACAGGCCAGATTGGCTGGCCAAAGAAGATTGGAAGAATGCGAAGAAAGTAGTGCGCGAGAATCCCGACAAGTGGAAGCAACAAAAGGATGCAGCCAGAGCGCGAGTAGAGGCAGGGAGCTCGCACCACTTGGGGAGCGGTGGATGGGCATCATTTGAGGCCGATTTTGTAAGTGTTTTCGCATTGCTCTTTATGTTCGATAGTTTAGGGTTTATGAGTTTTTTAATTCTAACATAATGAAATCTTTGTATGTTTTGACAGTGGTCGATGACAGGACGTGATCCCACACAGTACGAGCGCGAGTACACTAGCAGGAAGGGCTTAAGTGCCCTGATGGACATTCTCAGTTCTCGCGGCGGCATGGTTAGTATTAGGGTTTACTCTTTTCTATTTTTTGTATTGTTTTATAAATGTCGTTATATGTTTATACTTACTGAAAGCTGTCTTATTGTCTTTTTTTGCAGAATCCGACAGATACGCCGCTTGGACGCGATGAGACGTCTGACTAGACGACGTCAATTTAGCCATAGCTAGATAGCATTAGTTTAGGGTTTCTCATAGCTTATGTATCATGAGACGGATTTTATACGTCTTTTTGAACCATGTATATTATTACATTTGTCACCGCAGTTCATTTTGCCAATCAATTCTTTATGCCTATGATGTTGTACAATTGTCATTATTACATTTGCCAATCAATTCATTTTGCCTATGATGTGTACAATTGTCAATTTTACGCTTGTCAATTTTGCAAACAATGCGTCTTGTGGGTGACTATTTTGGGTCTATTATCTACCCTTACACTTTTTTTAAAAAGTGAATCAAGTACAATATGGTTGACGGGTGGCAGGGCATTCAATGCCCTGTGACCAAAAAAAAATTCTCTCGGGCGTCGCTATATATGGCTCTGTAGTGTCGCTATGAGCGTCACTATAGACTTCTATGTAAACGTCGCTATAACCGTCGCTATGACCGTCTATAGCGACGGTTATAGCGACGCTCTCGTAGCGACGCTATTAGCGACGGTTTTAGCGACGCCGGGGGTTATAAAAACCTAGTGTATTTCCGTCGCTAACAGCGTCACAAGAGCACACAACCTCTTGTAGTGAATGGCGATCCCAATCATTAGGCCGGTCCACAACCTGCTTAGAAATGATCTTACATATCATTCCATTCACTTTTTCCACCAATCCATTGCATTGAGGATAGTAGGGTGTGGAATGGAGGTGTTTCACTTTTAACCTCCTCAAGAGATCATTCAAAAGGTCAGCCCTAAAACCCGGGCCTCGATCTGATAAGATTTCTAGGGGTGTTCCAAACCTACTACAAATATGATCAAAAATAAACTTTGATACCTCTTCATCTGTGATTCGGGTTGTGCTTGTTGCTTCTGCCCATCCTGTCATGTAGTCAACACCCACAGACATCATCATGACATGAAAGAAGAAATTTTTCTATCTCTTGCACACCTGGTACTTTCCTCAAGACCAAATCTTTCCCTTTGTGATATAAATCATCCCTGATCAACTGGTAAGGTGTGGCCTTCTTAACTAGTCTATGTCTTTGCACCTTGTCTAAGTGTTTGGGACACTCACCTGCTTGTAGAAAGAAGATAATGTCTTTTAGCTCCTCTTGACCTTGATATTTGGGTTCATATAGTTTCACACCTCCTACTTCCATTTGAAGCTTTTCATTTTCGAGTAAGTCTGCTTCCTTGTTATGAGTTCTCACAATGTGTTGTACCTGTGTTGCTTTAAAACCCTTCATCAAAGCTCTTACACTACTAAGCCACTCAAACAATGTACGATTCTCGCACCTCCAAGTCCCTTGGATTTGCCTGACCACTAGCAAAGAATCACCTTTTATAATAAGTCTTTATATGCCTAATTCTTTGCATTCTTCTAACCCAAGGGTTAGAGCAGCATACTCAACCTCATTGTTAGAGTGAACATTGGGTAGAGTGATACCTTTTCTAACCATTACCTCCTTTTGTGGGTTCAAAATGATGATCCCCCCTGCTGCTTTGTCTTGTTGGCGTTGATAAGCTCCGTCAAAGTATAAAGTATTGGCATTATCAATCTCCTTCACTTTGAACTGTTTTGAGCCTTCCTCTCTTTGTAGTCGTGATCCTTCCCTTTCTTTCACTTTGTAGGTGAGAATGTCTGCAAGTCTTGCTCTTGTGCTATCTTCTACAAGGAAAGTGTATTCAAATTCTCGGAGTTCAAGCACCCACTTTGCTATTCTAGATGAGAGGCTCATGTGTTGTACTACATATGGTAGATTGTGCTCTAAGGTGAGAAAAACAAATGGCACAGGGAGAAGATACGATCGAAACTTCCTTACCGCAAACAAGATTGCAAAGACAACTTTCTCCATTTCAGTGTATCCCTTCTCGGCCGGAGTCATCACCTTGCTTGCAAAATAGATCAGCCTCATGTATGATGTTTTAGGATCTTTTTGCATCAAAACAACACCAATTGCTTCGAAACCTACACTTGGAGTGACATAGTAGGTCTCCTTTGGATCTGGTGGCATTAGGATTGGGAGAGAGCTAAGAATGCCCTTCACTTCCTCAAAACATTTTTCATGTTCCCTCCCCCATTCAAATGTAGATTGGCTTGCCAACCTATGCAAAGGGGCGATGGCTTCTGCTAGGAGATGGATGAAGCGAGACATGTACCTCACTTTGTGGTTGAAGGTCATTAGCTCCTTAGTTGTTGTTGGTGGAGATAATGACAAAAGAGCCTCTACTTTAGATGGATCCACTTGAATTCCTTGTGAAGAAACCACATGGCCTAGCAAAACCACCTGAGATTCACCGATATGACACTTCTCTGGGTTGAGTTGTCCCCCAAATTGATGGAGCCTCTTAAGCCCCTCTTCAACCTTTTGGCAGTGAAGTGATCTACAATTTTAAATACAGAAATCATCCATAAAGACTCTTATAGATTTTCCAAAGAATGGCTGAAATACAAATATTGTGAATCTCATGAAGGTGCTAGGAGCATTGGTGAGCCCAAAAGGCATTACTCTGAATGCAAAACATCCCCAAGGTGTGATGAAGGTGGTTTTTGGTTGGTCCTCTTCTGCTATTGTAATTTGAACATATCCTGAATACCCATCACACACAGTGTAGCATTCGTGACCTGCTACTTCATTCAAAATTTCATCTTGGAAAGGGAGAGGGAAGTGGTCCCTCTTTGTCGCAGCATTGAGGGGTTTGTAATCCACGCAGACCCTCCACTTACCATTCTTCTTGGGAGTGACTACAATAGGTGATACCCATTCGGAGTTGGATACTGGATAGATGAAGCCAACCTTCAAGAGTCGATTCCCTTCTTGTAGGAGAGCCTTTTGTTGCACAGATCCTAATCGCCTTAACTTTTGAGCCACGGGTTTGGTCCCAGGTTTCAATTCAATTCGTTGCTCTATTACATCTACACCTCTTATTTGTGAGTAGTCAATGATAAAAAAATTGGGATACCTCCTTAACATATTGATGTAGGACCTCTTCTCCTCACAAGTAAGATCTTTTGCAAACATATTCTCAAATCCTTCTTCAAGGTGGTGGCATCTTTCATCCCCTCGTGTGTGATTGTCTGTTGGCTTTTCTTCTACAGAAACATCTTGGGTGTTGGCGTTGAATACAATTCCCATCACCTCCAAAGAAGACTCCTCTTCACTGGTTGATGCACTGGTTGATGCTTCCTCATCACTTGAGTAAGGACTCTCCTCCTCACTCTCTTCATCTGCCGTGGTTTCATAGTTGATATCTAGTTGCTTTCCTTCTCGCCAATCATACACCACTGGTTGACCCTTCTTAAGAATCAAACGACCACTTCCCCATTTTTGATCTACATTCACAACAATGAGCCAAGGCCTCCCTAGGATGATGGGATAGCCCTCCCCCTTAGATGGCATGACATACATATCCACTCGTGCATCTATGTTACATACAGAGACTTTTACATTTTCAATGATCCCCAAACACTTCACACTTGAGTTGTTGGCTAGCCTAGCTTGACAATTAGAGGACTTTGTAATTTCAAGCCCTAACCTGTTCATTGATTTTTTCGTGATCACACACATTTGAGCTCCACCATCAACATATACATTAGACACCTTTTTACCCCTTATGTAAGCATCCACAATGGATTCCACATCTTTTTGTATGTTTGAGGCCACAACCTTAATGGAAAGATTTGCTTTCTTTTCTGGAATTCTTGTACTTACCAACTTTGGCTGATAGGTGTAGAAGTTGAGGCCATGAAATGTTTGGCTTTTGGGTTTGTAAATCCTCCATGATGTTGTAGGGATCTAGCTCCTTTCCCAACGGGAAGTCGTTGATACCAATTTCCCTTCGCCTTGATCTTTTCTTCCTGCTACTTTCAGCTTCTTCCATCTTTGACTTCTTTTTCTTGTCCCTTCTGGTTGAATTTATTCCTTCACTTCTCATATCTTCATCCTTATCATGTGCTCTTGTGCGTTTTTCTGCTGGCATAACATCAAAGTTTAGAGTATGCTCATCGATTACCTCTTCTAGCTTGATGATGTTGACTCCTCTTTCTTCCTCCTCATGTGGGACGGGAGGTATATTTGGTGGTGGTGGTCGACGAAGGATTTGTAGGCCTTGAGCTAGTTCTTGCTTCACAGTGAGAGGAGGCGGTCTGGGGGGATATATGTCTCCCGGAAGTCGCCTTGGATGTGGACAATTGTACATGCCATGGCCCATTTCATTGCAACTCCAACATCGCAACTCTTGAGCTTGTCTTCGTTGATTGCGATTTCCTTCTCTTGGTTGTCGTTGTTGAGGTAGGCCCTGTACTAGATTCAGAGTGACGTTCTCAAGCTGTTGAGTTAGCCTTTGTAATACCTCTTGTTGAGAGTTATCTCCTATTTGTGAAGATTGTGCAAGAGGGGCCCTAATTGGTGCTTCCATGGTTTGTGAAGACTCCCTCTCACTCACTTCATTCAAACCCCTTGCTCTATGTGCTTGGAAGTGTAGTTTTCTAAACTTGATGATGGCTACCTCACATGCTTCTTCGAAGGTGGATGGGAATTTTAGCTCTACTTTAGCTTTCAAAAGTGGATACAAGCCAACCATGAATCTTTCTTTTTTTAGAAAGTTAGGTGCACCACCATGATTTTCTAATGTAGCCTCCCACCTACCCCATAGATTGACAAAGGTTTCTTCATAAGAGGGATAGTCTTCAAGTGATACCTGCTTATGTCCAATAAGACATTTCCATAGTCCTTCAGAAGTATCACCTTGCCCGAACTTGTAGAGGAATCTTGCTCGCAGTCTCTCCCAGTTGGACTTGATTTGGGGTTGCAAGGTCTCATACCATGCTTTAGCTTCTGCTTTTAGAACCAACGGGAAGGCTCGTAGCTTTACTTCCTCTTCATCTCTCCCGGATATGAGATGTGCCATCTCCAAGTTGTCAAGAAACTCTTGCGCATCTTCCCCACTTCTTGCATAGAACGTGGGAAAAGAACTTGACATTTTGATTTATTTTGATTTATTTTTTTAAAGAAAAATTTCTCTTACAGGCCGCACAAGATCGTTGACACTATAAATCTGATTACATTAAAAAGAAGATGTACACATCCATTGTTAATCCGTACTTTATCATAGGTAGAATAAATGGATTAATTGAAGCATTGATTTCATTGAGGCGAGTGGATACAAATATCCTCCTTATGATAGATTGAAACCTAAACTTAGTTGCAATGATTATATGAATGGGTTGACGAGCAATAGGCCTAAAAGGTTCATTGTTTTGATCGTGATTCATGTGCTACTCCTTGTTGTTGGTTGAAGACCTCGTTCCTTCATATGGCCCTTGAGCACCCCTTCTCAACTCCTTGTTCCTGCCTTTAAAACAAAATGAAAATGTGAACATCAAAAGAAAATGTGGAGAAGGAAACCAATCAAAAATAACACTTGCACTCACCCACTCAAGCAACACACTTTGAAAACCCCCTTACTCTATATACACTTTGGACACTTGAACACCATCAACGATTATGCAACCCAATGTCGTGCATCAAATGAAATATGCAATTTTTGGAATAGCATTCACCTTCTCCCCATAAGAATACCCATAATACATCCAAACTCCTCCTCTCTCAAGAACTCATCAAAAAATCATGCGCACAAGACTTTCCTCTCAAACACACAAGAGAATCACTTACAAACTAACACACTTTGCATAGAGAGCTCATCTCCATCTATGCAATGCCGTGACACAAATAAAATCACCATGAGAGGTATCCACATGCATATGTAATGAAGCAAAAGAGAGTTGGAGTGAGAAATTTCTTTAGACCAATTGAATAAGTGTGGAGAAACAAACCAATGGTAAATTGAGAATAGAACACTTACTTGATTTCTCGCACACCTTTTAAGGGGAGGACAGACGCTGGCTAACCATCATGAATTGCGACACTTGAAAGTTTTGAAGATGATTTAATGATCACTAACATAACCATGAGAGAGATCATGATGTATTTACAAGTTATTGAGGTGCTACAAATGATTTATTGGGCTGATGGAGTAAGAGATTGTAGAACAGAAAGAGTGGAGGATAGAGTTGCACTTCGTCCAAAGAGGAGGGTTAGGAGGGAGGATGTAAAAGAGGGAGAGTTGGGGTTTTCTCTACTATTGATCAAGAAACAACATGAAGTTGAAAATATAGGTGTGTGTCCTTGAGTCTCTCCAAGGGGAGCTATTTATAGTTATGTAGGAGTGGGATTATGCTACACTTAATTAGGGTGAGTGATTAGCCCTAATTAAGTGTCCTTTGACCACTCATTGAATATTGGACATAAAAGGAACTATTTATTCACCAAAAATATCATTTTAGACCGTGAAGGCTCCATAGGGGTGCATAATGTAGGTGGGCCCCACCATGAGGCCCTACGTGTGGCTCCTGCGAGGTATCTCAACTTGTCTGTCTTGGCATTTAGAAAGCATATTTAGGTTGGTCCCATCACATGCAAGTGAACTTGAACACTCATTGCTCTTCTAGAAGATGAGAAGGAGAAAAATAAGATCTCACCCTCTTAATTTACTTGATTTACAGTTCCCTTTTGCTGCGAATCTGACAGATTTACACTATTTTGACCATAACTTTTTACCTGTAGCTCGGAATGACATGCTTCAAAAGGCAAATTTGACCTTCTCAACATGTTTGATATGAATTTGGACTATTATTCATGCCCATGCACCAAGGAATTCGGTTTGGAAGGTCCACACTAGCCTAGGGAACCTAGTGAAAAGAATATACAATTTGAGTCTTTTTGAAAGGAGAAAAACTATATGTATATTCTTAAGAGATATTGGGCCACCTATGTAGGGGGCATAGAAGACTTGTAGAGATGGACCATAATCTTTGGTAAAGACAAGTGGAGAGTTCATTTTCCATGGTAATTTATCTATATGGGATGGAAGGTGGATATATTATTTTTCTACTACTAATTCACAAGAGGTAAGAAAGTTTGGGGGTAGATAGTTGGTTATTGTATGCTTACTTTTATTTACAAAGCAAAAAGAAAAGGGTGGTAATATAAATATATGACTAAGGTGACATTTTTTGGGAAGAGTACAATGTATGTGTCGCCACAAAGGTTAAACGAAGAGGGGGAATTTACTCTAGATAACTTAATAGCGTAGAAAAATATATACACATATGAGGAAGAGGACGTTGAGTGGGCTGAAAAATGTTGCAAAAAGATGGTTACCGTTTTATGCGACTCATATTAGCCCTCCTCCAAGCCTAGAGATATTCATATCTTTAGGAGGACGGTTTTGCTTCTTTTTTGTTTCTCTCTCTTTTTTGTAATTTTCCCTTTTCCACTTTTTTTTTCAATAGGAGGAGTGTCATGCACTCTTTTACTCCATTAGACCTGCTTTTCATTATCTCAGTCCCATAAATCAGAGATGGGAGGGTTGCCTTGGGTATGTTTAGATTCCAAGGCTGGTTCTTCTTTGCACATCAAAGCTTTAAAAATAGGTGGAGCATTTGCCAAGCTGAAGGGAGCCATGCCAATTTGGAGCTTAGAAGATGTAGGCAGATGACTTCCTATCAACGGATTGATACATTGAAAGTAGGGCTTTAATCTCCATCCATTGACTCTGGTCTTGTGGAGTTTTTCTGATAAATCTGCTAATCTGTAACTACCATTCCCAAAATTTGTTTTTATCATGAAAGGTCCCTCGCATCTTTGCAAAACAATTTTGTCAAGTCGAGTATCAAGTCGGTTATCATAGCGAAGAACCAACATACCTTCCTTCAATCCTTTCCCCTTGAGCTTCTTGTTGATTTTGTCCCTTTGGCTTGTCGCTTTGGTGATGTAGTGATCAATGGACTCTTCTCTATCTAGCTCAAGTCGTTGGAGATCTAAGATCCTTTCATGTAGAACCTCTTTTGGTTTTCTTGCCACTCTTGCAAGAACGCGCAAGCTTGAGAGCTCTACCTCAATGGGGAGAAGTGCCTCCTGTCCATAAACTAGATAAAAAGGGGTGAATTGGGTAGATACCTTGAAAGATGTCCTATATGCCCAAAGAGCATCCGTCAAATGGCGATCCCAATCATTAGGCGAGTCCACAACCTGCTTAGAAATGATCTTACATATTGAGGCGGTCCGGGGCGGGCAACAAGAAGAGCAACCTCTAGACACCCTTCAAGGCTCCCGTGCTGCTCAATTGGGTTGGGGCTGGAAAAAAACAACAAACATACACACAAACCCGCAACCTAACCCTACACAAATTTGGGGCACCACCTAGTTTTGGATGCGAACTAGGACCCGTAAAGAGAGAGAGGGAGAGAGAGGGAGAGAGAGAGAGAGAGAGAGAGAGAGAGAGAGAGAGAGAGAGAGAGAGAGAGAGATAGTGCTTGGGCTGCTTTGAAACGTATCGGCAATGATCAAGCAAACACAACTATATATTTAAGAAAGAGAGAGAAAGGGGGAGGGGGTGCTTGTTGCATTAATACCTTCTTACAAATCTGTCATGACAAATCAAAGTGAGATTAGTATTTGTTCAACATAGCTTGCGTAAATTTCACCACAACGCATCACAAGAAAAGCCACCCCAATCACTGTCTTAAGGCCAGGGGAGTCCTCTCCACCCTGTCGCCCTCTTACAGTATGTGGGATTTATGGCTAGATTGATGACAACACCAGAGACCAGCTATCAAGAACTTAACAAAAAACACCAAGACACTTACGCATCATTGTTGTCCATTACTTCACGTTGGAAGGGAGACAAAGTATCCAAGCTTAGTCCAAATCCACCCTCCTTGATTCAGCGAATGTTGGGCTTACACTAGTAGGAGAAATGATAGATTTCCTACTCTCAATTGACTGATCACTCTCTCTCTTACAATGGCATAGAGTTCCCTTGCTAATCCCCTATTACAACACATGCACATGCATAAGAAAATGAGCTTCCACTCAAGAGCTCCTTCTAGAGAGGTTGAGCTTGGCTTCTCAAGCTATAGCATAGTGCTCTTGCTTATGGCTCCCCCTTGTTGTGCTAGCTACACCCTCCTTTTATAGCAATTTTGAAGGCTAGGGTTACTCCTCTAACCATGGTTGGGTTAGATTTTCAGCAATTTATCTAATTTCTTTTGCTTGGAATTATCAAGAAGTTGGTGGGGAAAGAGAGAGGAGAGAAATGGAGGTGATAGGACTTTTCATAGTGGGTTAGTGTTAGTAGAGTTAGTATTAATTTACAAATGGAATTGGATATTTACAATGGGAGTATCCAGGTAGGATACAAATAAGGAAGAAAAACTCTTAAGAGGTAAGAAAAGGTGGATTTCTTACAAGGTTGATGCTCCAAGTGTCTTGAGTAGGGCCAATTTTGACGCTTGTTGACGGTCCACTAGCTTTGACGGTACATTTTTTCTCCACTCTTGACCTTCCTTGAGAGACAAGGTAATTGAAGCTGAGTAATCAACCACCATGATGTTGTCTTTTAAGAGAAGAGGCTGAATTTTGTGGTTTGTTTTTATAGATATGGGTAATTTTGAGGAGGAAAAATGAGACTAGGTGGTCAATTTTGGAATGGAATTGTGTGTGGGAGGTATGAGTTCACCATGGTTTCTCTTATTCTTCAAGGTTGAGGAGAAGGTGAGTAGGGTGCAGAGAGGAGTGGTGAGAGAGGTGGGGATGATGAGTGGAGAAGTGTGTGTGAAAGAGGAAAATGATAAAGTGGAAGAGGGAGTGTGGCTGCATAGCATGGGAAAACTGGGGTCCACTAATAAAATCATAGCTCACAGCTCGTAGTTCCAAAAAATATGAAAAAATTTGAGGCAAAAGTTCAGCCCACAAGCTACAACTTTTGTTTCTATCACCTTTTCAAATTCGGAGAGCAAGTGAACTTTAAAAATTCAGCAAAACCGACCGTTTTTTTCCATTGCACAAGGTCCTTGTGGGGTCCTTCTTTGGATGATTCTTTTGAATACCTCCAAGAGTGAGCCTTCCATAGTGCATGTATGCATGCCACCTACCCTTGACCTTATTTGGTAGGTCTATAATTGAAGATATTGTTGAGATCATGATATAAGTGAATAGTACAACTAAGAAAATCAAATATTGAGGGGTCTAAAAAATATGTACATGTCAAATATAAATAATATAAGTGGAAAAAATATAAAGGGGTCAAAAGAAATCTCTCTCATTATGAGGCTACCATAAAAAGATAAATATTTTTGGTGTTCTAATTTTTTAGAAAAAAAAAACAAAATAGATGTAGGAAGGGAAAAATCACAATAGTCAAAAAATATAAACATAAATAAAACTAGTTTTTTTGGATTTTTGTTGGGGTGGAGTTACACCAAATATAAGAGAAGCTTACATGAAAATATTTCTATATGGAATAAAGAATATGAAAAATGGTAAGAAAAATTGTGGTAATGGTGAGGCAATGTACAGAGCATAAATAACACACACCTAGGTAGAAATATTTAAATAAATATCAAAATAATTATGAAAAAATCTTTATTTAGGCCCTATATACAAAGAAATATTTACATACGCATGGGCCATAATATACTTATATTTTTTATTTTATTTTTATTTTTTTGGCTCAACTAGCCCAATGACTAGGTAAATGAGGGTTTTTTATTTCAATAAGGAGATATGGGAAAAGTCCCCTAAGTCACACGCACTTATATACAGTGAAAGGGTGAGGGTAACCACAGTGTTTGAGTGATTTGATAAGGGGGGATAACTCACTATGGCAATCACAGAGAGCCGAAAAAACGGCTATCATTAGCCCTCCCCCAGGATGATAGTATATTCATGTACCATCATAAAGAATCTTTTCCAAAGAGAGTGCTTCAGAGTCCTTGACAAGAGCTTCATTGTTTGGCCCCTTGGAATTTTGGCTGGAGTTACACTCATGCTTCACGTAACAATACTTACATGAGACAGGGGCCTTTGGACAGATCTTTGGTAGATCCTTTGGTAGAAGGCGACTCAAATAGGGCTTCAAGCGATACCCGTTTACCTTCCTGGAGTGCTCTTTACCATTCAAGTCCATAAGCTGATAGTAACTAGAATTGAAAGCCTTCTTGACTATGTATGGCCCTTGCCATCTAGTTTCAAACTTGGCATCAAAATGATTGTCAAGTCGATTGTCATACCTTAGCACAAGCTCTCCTTCCTTGATGCCTTTGTCCTTCAGTTTCTTATCGTGCGTTTCTTTCGCTTGTGTGGCTTTCCTCTTGTAGCACTCATATGCTGCTTCTCTTTTCCACTCAAGCTCCACTAACGTAAGAAGTCGATCCATCCATACCTCTTGATCATCTTGTGCTCCTTTTCCATGAAGTCGCATTGTTGGAATGTTGAGCTCGATAGGCTGCAAAGCCTCTTGACCATAGACCAAGTGAAATGGTGTGAACTTTGTGGCTTCCCTATATGTGGTTCGATATGCCCACAAGGCACCATCCAAGAATTCATCCCATAATTTTGTCTTGTTTTGCACCATCTTTCTAATGATTCTTGCAATGACACCATTAGCCTTCTCCACCAAACCATTTGACTGTGGGTAGTATGGTGTGCTATGACGATGTAGAATGTGAAGCTCTTCACAAACTTCTGTGAGCAAGCCCTTCCTAAACCCTGGACCATTATCAGAAACAATCTCCAAAGGTGTGCCAAATCTGCAACAAATGTGATTGTACACAAACTTGCTAACTGTCCTCTCATTCACTCTTGCCACACTTTGAGCTTCCACCCACCTAGTCATATAGTCTACAGCCACTAGAATGTAGAGTTTACCATTTTTTGTCCTAGGTAGAGGACCCATAGCATCAATGCCCCACTTTTCAAAGGGTCCATTTGCAAGCACTATTTGCCTCGGGCCATGCACCAACCTTCTATTTCCATTTATCTGACAATTGTGACAGCTTTTACACCAATGTTGAACATCCACATGCAAGCTTGGCCAAACATACCCCGTAAGCAAAATCTTCTTCACAGTTGATTCTTGGGCAAAATGACCACCACATGCCTCTTCATGCAAACCTTTTAGAATGGCTGGAATTTCCTCGATAGTTGGTACTCTTCTGCACACTTGATCCTTCCCTCTTTGATAGAGGGAGTCTTCTAGGAAGAGATAGAAACTTGCCTTCTTCATGAGTCTCCTCTTCTGAGCCTTCGTGAAGTCTTGTGGAAACTCACCCTCCAAAATGTAGCCGATAATGGGAGCCAATGACTCCAATCCCTGGTATCTCGGTTGCTTGACAGCTGCTGCCACCATGATGACCTGCACTTCTCTCTCAACACATGTAACTGCTTGTTGTGCAAGTAAATCGGCATCTTCATTTTGTTTTCTCGGAATATGATATAGTTGCACTTCTTCAAACTGATTAAACATCTTACGAATGGCATGAACTTTTGTCCTTAAGCTTTCATTCTTGCATGCCCAAATGCCTAAAATCTGTTTAACAATGAGAAGTGCATCTCCCTTTACCATGAGACGTTTTATCCCTTGGCCAATGCACATCTTCAAACCATGAAGTAGTGTGTCGTATTCTGCTTCATTGTTGCTAGTTGAACCTGGTAGATTGACCTTCTCTTTCATGACCACCTCTCCACTTGGGTTGAGCAACACTAGCCCTCCCCCTGCTTTCCCTGTGGCTCGTCGAAAAGCTCCATCAAAGAACAAGGTAAAAGCATTGGGAATACTTTTTGGTGGTGGCAATGGTAGGGTCTTTACTTGAGGCACCTTAATTTCCTTCTCATGTACCCTATAAGTGAGAATCCCTGCCAATTGTGCACACACACTATCTTCTACCTTGAAAGAGTATTGAAACTCTTGCAACTCCATAATCCACTTTGAGATCCTAGTACTAAGATTCATTTGAGATGACACCCAAGGGAACAAATTCTCTGCGGTGAGGATTACAAAAGGTTTTGAGAGCAAGTAGGATCTAAACTTTCTCACCGCAAACATGAGAGAAAGCATCATGAGTTCTGCTTCTGTGTAGTCTCTCTCCAAAGCATTCATGACTCTACTAGCAAAGTAGATGGGTCGCATCCTTGTACTGTGGGGATCTTGTTGTAGCAACATGGCACCAATTGTTTCCCTTCCAACACTAGAGCTAACAAAGAATGTGTACTCCCAACAAGGAGGCATGAGTGTTGGTAGCTTTGACAAAATGACTTTAATGTTACAAAAATACTCTTCAAGCTCATCAGACCATGCAAATTCTACTTGTTGTGTCAACGTTTGCAAAGGATGAAGCAACTCTGAGGCTAAGTGAATGAAGCGTGACATATACTTCACCTTTTGAATGAAAGAGATGACCTCCTTAAGACTCTTCGGTGATGGGAGCTCAATAAGAGCCTTTGCCTTTGAAGGATCCACCTCAATGCCTTTATAGGAAACCTTGTGACCGAGCAAGATCACTTCATCCTCACCTATGTGGCACTTGTCGGGGTTGAGTTGACCTCCCATGTCGTAGAGCTTCTTTAAACCTTCTTCTACCCTTTGTAGATGCAATGATTTTGAGCTATAAATGCAGAAATCATCAATGAACACCATAATTGACTTTCCAAAGAATGCTTGAAACACCATGTTCATGAAACGTTGGAATGTTGCAGGAGCATTTGTCAGACCAAATGGCATGACTCTAAAAGCATAACAACCCCAAGGAGTGATAAAGGTTGTTTTCAACTGATCTTCCAATGCGATACCTATTTAAAAGTAGCCTGAGTAGCCATCACATACAGTGTACTTCTCATGACCAGCTACCTCATTTAGTATCTCATCCTGAAATGGGAGGGGAAAGTGATCTCTTTTTGTTGCCTCATTGAGTGGACGGTAATCCACACACACCCTCCACTTTCCGTTTTTCTTAGGAGTGACAACAACGGGAGAGACCCACTCTGAATTCTCCACTGGATAAATGAAACCTGCTGCTAGAAGCTTTCTTACCTCCTTGAGTAAAGCCTGCTCCTTGATGACTCCTAGCCTTCGTAGCTTCTGAGCCTTAGGTGTGGCCTCTGGCTTCAACTCAATTTTGTGTTGAACAGCATCTACTCCACGCACATCGGTGTAGTCTTTAGCAAAAATCCTAGGAAATTTCCTTAGCACACATTTGAACTCCTCTCTTTCATCCTTTGTAAGTGTTGTTGATAGAATACCTTCCAGCATCCCTTCATCTTGAACACCTTCGTTCTCTTGAGGACCTACCTCCTCCAAGGCTTGACAAGAGGTCTCTTGGTTGCTTGGCTTAAACCTTACCCCCATGACTTCGATGGAAGACTCCTCTTCAGTAATGCTGACGCTACTTTCTTCTTCTGAAGTGCTATCGGTCCAACCTTCTTCCGTCTCACTTTGAGATGATTCTTCATGGACCTCCTCTTGGCGTTGCTCCTTCATGTCAAAGACAACCTTCTTATGATTGTCATTCCTGCAAATTAATTTCCCACTCTCCCAATCCTGCAAAGCTCGCATTTTCATTAGCCATGGTCTTCCTAGGATAAATGGATAACCACTTCCCTTGGTGGACATAACATAAAAATCCACCGCTTTCTTAATGCCAAATGCCTCTACAAAGACATTTTTACAAATGCCTACACACCTAGCCTTGCTATTGTTTGCCATCTTGACTTTGATTTCAGGTGTCTCCTGGATGTGCATGCCTAGTCCTTGCATGAGTCCCTCTGTCATGATGCAAATTTGTGCACCCCCATCCACTAGACCTTTCCTAACCAATATTCCTTTGATGTAACAGTCTAGCACCGGTGTAATGTCCTCATTCATTTCAGCTTGTGCAATTTTTACAACAGGAAAACTCTCTTTTACCTTTCTCCTAGTGCTAACTGCCTTTGTTAAATCCCTCCTAACTTGTGGGCATAATGCAAGAAACTGAGGCCATGAGATATCAGGACCCTTACCTCGCATGTCTTCCAACAGGTTGTATGGAGCCATACCATGTCCAAGAGGGAAGTCTTGGAGATTGATACGACGTCGAGTCCTCTTAGCTTCCTTGGTCTCCTTTGCCTTCTTGCCTTGTCCATGGTCACTCTGTGATGTGACTCCTTCTTTCTCTTTACCTTTTCCTTGGCCACGCTTAATGCCATTGGCTTCCATGTCAACCTCATTTGAATTTGTCACCTCTACCACATGCACATTTGGATCTGGCAAAGGTGGAACTCCTTCTACCCCTTGTGGAGGTGGTCTTGGTCCATTTGGCCTTTGTAGAAGCCTTGGTTGTTGACCAGCTCCTTCTCCTGCATTCATCACTGGGTAATTCAAGTTAGGTCTCCTTGGCTCTCCACGCGGCCAAGGACAATTATACATCCCATGTCCAGACTCTCCGCAATTCCAACATTGCAAGACTCTCCTAGTTCGTGGCTCTCTCTCTTCTGACTTCTTTGCTTGTCCCTTTGGACCTACAGCTTGTGCAAGGTGAATTGACAGGCTGCTTAAAGATTCATTTAACTTCTCAATCACTTCAGCTGTTACCTCAGGAAGCTCCCTAGATGTTGATGCTTGTGACTTACCTTTGGGTCTACGAACTTCTATGGGAACCTCTCCCCTTAAGCACTTGAGTTTCCTATACTTTTCAGCAGCCCTAATTTCCGCTGCATCAAAAGTAGCAGGTGCACCCGCCTCAACTTTTACCTTAAGGTCAGGAAAGAGTCCGGCTATGAACCTCTCCTTCTTTAACAATTCTGCACCATCACCAGGGTTAGCAACATTTCGTATCCATAGAGCCCAAAGACGTAGAAACTCTTGCTTGTACAAGTAGTAGTCATCTAAGTCTTTTTGCTTATGAGAAACAATGTCTTGCCATAGTTTTTGAGTGTTTTGGGGATCAAAGAAGTATCTCTTAAAACGATTCAAAACTTCTGTGTAATTCCCCTTAACTTCCTCAGGCAAAGAGTCAAACCAAGTACTAGCATCTTTCCTAAGGACCACCTCAAACATTTCTACACGTTCTTGATCGGTTACTATCCTCTTGATACGGCAAGACATCTTGAAATTTGCTAAAAATAATTATGCATCCTCTCCAGGCTCTCCAAAGAAAAGAGGATATCCAGACATTTGGCGTTGGCTCTCCATTATTATGAAAGATTACAACACGAGTTACAATAAGGGATACAATAGAGATTTAGAACCACTCGCCTGCAAATGAAGAAGTAAGAAAATACCACTCTAGGTTTTCTTCTTCAGCTATCCAAGCTTCAATAAGGTCTCGATTTGTTTGATCAAAACAAAAAGGTAGACTATTGATGAGCTCTAAGAAGGGTTGAAATTCTTCAAAGCTAAGGCGATAAATAGAAATCTCTAGAACTTCATTTTCTGGATCCAAAAGAGCAACCACGTCCCAAGTGATAAATTGCACTTGCTCTACAATTCCCAACGCACAAGCGGTTTGTATAAAAACTAGATCTTCATGCTCGTCGAAGGTTGTGAGAAAGTAGCAATTGACTAGGAGCTCCTTTCCTTCGAGTTCCACACAGTCAGAGTGAGGCAACCTTCTCACAATTTCATAAAGAACATCCTCATCAAGTCCAATCAAGTTTGCAAGATTCAAAGACTCCACTTGTGATACAAAATTCCTGGACAAAAACTCCTAAGGATTATGGTTAAATCATTCAAAAGCATAAAGAGATTTACAATGTCTCTATGAACAAAGTGTCATAGAAGGTAGAGAAGGATGAAAATTTATACAAATTTGCAATCTTCTCTATGCTCTCCTTATTAAGACAAGCTCTGAATAGCTCCCTATCTCCTTTGTTGAAAGCGAAAGGAAGACTCTATTAATAAGACGCAAATGAGGGAAAAATTCACCAAATGTGAGTCTATGAAGCATGAACTCTGGCCGCAAGTTTCCTGAAGAGTCTTCCTCAATGGTGAAATGCACTCACCAAACACCAAATTTCACTCTATTTACCAATCTTAGGGCACACACTAGTTGGATGAATGCACGGTCTTCCTTAGTGCCCAACAACAAGAGGAAAATGGAATCCACGCGTAGGACCTTCCGTCTTAACTTCACCACCCTCTTGTTATGAGGGAGACGCCTTACTACTTGCTCCTGCAACTCAATTGGTAATAGAGCTAGATCTCTAAGGATTGAACTTTCACTGCACACACATTCCTAGTTAGAACAAATGATCGTTTTTTTGTTTCTTGTAACAACTTGGACAAAGAAAAAACAAACATACACACTATTTTGCCGGGCTGCACTTCATTTTAAAATAAAATGAACACATGTACATCAAAAGAAGTGTGGTAGTTGATGAGAGGTAGAATGACAGGGTTTGGTGATGCAAGAATTTCTCCTACTCTTTGGGCACCAAACATGAACACCATTCGTTGTTGAAAATGGATCTTTCTACTAATTGCAACATTTATTGTAATGTGTGGAGTAAAATGAAAGGGAAAACCCTCTATTCCTGGGCCATTAACCATGGCCTATGCATGTCCTAATGCTTAAAATAACACAAAAATATAGACGTCCAAGCTATTATCGTACCTAATGAGAGGCAAAATAAAAGGATTTACCGAAGTGTTTATCTCGGCTAACCTAAGAGGACCTAAAATTCTATGAATTACTCGCTGAAATTGCAACTTAGTACTAACAATTATGTGTACCTTTTGCCTTGCAATGGGAATGAAGGGATCATACAAATTCTCGTGATTCATACAAGCTACTTGATTATGCTAAAGGTTGAGCCTTCACAAAACATACACAAGCCTGTCCTCAGTGGGGGCACCAGTTTGAGGCGGTCCGGGGCGGGCAACAAGAAGAGCAACCTCTAGACACCCTTCAAGGCTCCCGTGCTGCTCAATTGGGTTGGGGCTCGAAAAAAACAACAAACACACACACAAACCCGCAACCTAACCCTACACAAATTTGGGGCACCACCTAGTTTTGGATGCGAACTAGGACGCGTAAAGAGAGAGAGAGAGAGAGAGAGAGAGCGAGAGAGCGAGAGAGAGAGAGAGAGAGAGAGAGAGAGAGAGAGAGAGAGAGAGAGAGAGAGAGAGAGATAGTGCTCGGGCTGCTTTGAAACGTATCGGCAATGATCAAGCAAACACAACTATATATTTAAGAAAGAGAGAGAAAGGGGGAGGGGGTGCTTGTTGCATTAATACCTTCTTACAAATCTGTCATGACAAATCAAAGTGAGATTAGTATTTGTTCAACATAGCTTGCGTAAATTTCACCACAACACATCACAAGAAAAGCCACCCCAATCACTGTCTTAAGGCCAGGGGAGTCCTCTCCACCCTGTCGCCCTCTTACAGTATGTGGGATTTATGGCTAGATTGATGACAACACCAGAGACAAGCTATCAAGAACTTAACAAAAAACACCAAGACACTTACGCATCATTGTTGTCCATTACTTCACGTTGGAAGGGAGACAAAGTATCCAAGCTTAGTCCAAATCCACCCTCCTTGATTCAGCAAATGTTGGGCTTACACTAGTAGGAGAAATGATAGATTTCCTACTCTCAATTGAATGATCACTCTCTCTCTTACAATGGCATAGAGTTCCCTTGCTAATCCCCTATTACAACACATGCACATGCATAAGAAAATGAGCTTCCACTCAAGAGCTCCTTCTAGAGAGGTTGAGCTTGGCTTCTCAAGCTATAGCATAGTGCTCTTGCTTATGGCTCCCCCTTGTTGTGCTAGCTACACCCTCCTTTTATAGCAATTTTGAAGGCTAGGGTTACTCCTCTAACCATGGTTGGGTTAGATTTTCAGCAATTTATCTAATTTCTTTTACTTGGAATTATCAAGAAGTTGGTGGGGAAAGAGAGAGGAGAGAAATGGAGGTGATAGGACTTTTCATAGTGGGTTAGTGTTAGTAGAGTTAGTATTAATTTACAAATGGAATTGGATATTTACAATGGGAGTATCCAGGTAGGATACAAATAAGGAAGAAAAAATCTTAAGAGGTAAGAAAAGGTGGATTTCTTACAAGGTTGATGCTCCAAGTGTCTTGAGTAGGGCCAATTTTGACGCTTGTTGACGGTCCACTAGCTTTGACGGTACATTTTTTCTCCACTCTTGACCTTCCTTGAGAGACAAGGTAATTGAAGCTGAGTAATCAACCACCATGATGCTGTCTTTTAAGAGAAGAGGCTGAATTTTGTGGTTTTTTTTTATAAATATGGGTAATTTGGAGGAGGAAAAATGAGACTAGGTGGTCAATTTTGGAATGGAATTGTGTGTGGGAGGTATGAGTTCACCATGGTTTCTCTTATTCTTCAAGGTTGAGGAGAAGGTGAGTAGGGTGCAGAGAGGAGTGGTGAGAGAGGTGGGGATGATGAGTGGAGAAGTGTGTGTGAAAGAGGAAAATGATAAAGTGGAAGAGAGAGTGTGGCTGCATAGCATGGGAAAACTGGGGTCCACTAATAAAATCATAGCTCACAGCTCGTAGCTCCAAAAAATATGAAAAAATTTGAGGCAAAAGTTCAGCCTACGAGCTACAACTTTTGTTTGTATCACCTTTTCAAATTCGGAGAGCAAGTGAACTTTAAAAATTCAGCAAAACCGATCGTTTTTTTCCATTGCACAAGGTCCTTGTGGGGTCCTTCTTTGGATGATTCTTTTGAATACCTCCTAGAGTGAGCCTTGCATAGTGCATGTATGCATGCCACCTACCCTTGACCTTATTTGGTAGGTCTATAATTGAAGATATTGTTGAGATCATGATATAAGTGAATAGTACAACTAAGAAAATCAAATATTGAGGGGTCTAAAAAATATGTACATGTCAAATATAAATAATATAAGTGAAAAAAATATAAAGGGGTCAAAAGAAATCTCTCATTATGAGGCTACCATAAAAAGATAAATATTTTTGGTGTTCTAATTTTTTAGAAAGAAAAACAAAATAGACGTAGGAAGGGAAAAATCACAATAGTCAAAAAATATACACATAAATAAAACTAGTTTTTTTGGATTTTTGTTGGGGTGGAGTTACACCAAATATAAGAGAAGCTTACATGAAAATATTTCTATATGGAATAAAGAATATGAAAAATGGTAAGAAAAATTGTGGTAATGGTGAGGCAATGTACAGAGCATAAATAACACACACCTAGGTAGAAATATTTAAATAAATACCAAAATAATTATGAAAAAATCTTTATTTAGGCCCTATATACAAAGAAATATTTACATACGCATGGGCCATAATATACTTATATTTTTTATTTTATTTTTATTTTTTTGGCTCAACTAGCCCAATGACTAGGTAAATGAGGGTTTTTTATTTCAATAAGGAGATATGGGAAAAGTCCCCTAACTCACATGCACCTATATACAGTGAAAGGGTGAGGGTAACCACAGTGTTTGAGTGATTTGATAAGGGGGGATAACTCACTATGGCAATCACAGAGAGCCGAAAAAACGGCTATCAATATCATTCCATTCACTTTTTCCACCAATCCATTGCATTGAGGATAGTAGGGTGTGGAATGCAGGTGTTTCACTTTTAACCTCCTCAAGAGATCATTCAGAAGGTCAGCCCTAAAACCCGGGCCTCGATTTGATAAGATTTCTAGGGGTGTTTCAAACCTACTACAAATATGATCAAAAATAAACTTTGATACCTCTTCAGTTGTGATTTGGGTAGGGATCCTCACTTATAGGGTACATGCACAATTGGCAGGGATCCTCATTTATAGGGTACATGAGAAGGAGATTAAGGTGCCTGAAGTAAAGACCCTACGATTGCCACCACCTAAAAGTATTCCTAATGCTTTTACCTTTTTTTTTATGGAGCTTTTCGAGGAGCCATAGGAAAAGCAGGGGGAGGGCTAGTATTACTCAACCCAAGTGGAAAGGTGGTCATGAAAGAGAAGGTCAATCTACCAGGTTCAACTAGCAACAATGAAGCAGAATACGATACACTACTTCATGGTTTAAAGATATGCATTGGCCAAGGTATACAACGTCTCATGGTAAAAGGGGATGCACTTCTCATTGTGAAGCAAATTTTAGGCATTTGGGCATGCAAGAATGAAAGCTTAACGACAAAAGTTCATGCCATTCGTAGATTGTTTAATCATTTGAAGAAGTGCAACTATATCATATTCCTAGGAAACAAAATGAAGATGCCGATTTACTTGCACAACAAGCAGTTACATGTGTTGAGAAAGAAGTGCAGGTCATCATGGTGGTAGCAACTGTCAAGCAACCGAGATACCAGGGATTGGAGTCATTGGCTCCCATTATCGGCTACATTTTGGAGGGTGAGTTTCCACAAGACTTCACGAAGGCTCAGAAGAGGAGACTCAAGAAAAAGGCAAGCGTGTATCTCTTCCTAGAAGGATCCCTCTAGCAAAGAGGGAAGGATCAAGTGTGCAGAAGAGTACCAACTATCAAGGAGATTCCAGCCATTCTAAAAGGTTTGCATGAAGAGGCATGTGGTGTTCATTTTGCCCACGAGTTAACTGTGAAGAATATTTTGCTTGCGAGGTATGTTTGGCCAAGCTTGCACATTGATGTTCAACATTGGTGTAAAAGGTGTCACAATTGTCAGATTAATTTAAACAAGCGTCTGTTACATGGTCCACGTCAGTTAGTCCTTGCAAATGGTCCATTTGAAAAATGGGGCATTGATGCTATGGGTCCATTGCCTAGGACTAAAAATAGGAAATTGTAAATCTTGGTGGCCATAGACTACATGACGAAATGGGTAGAAGCACAAAGTGTGGCAAAGGTAAATGAGAGGACAGTGAGCAAATTTGTCTACACTCACATTTGTTGTAGATTTGGCACACCTTTGGAGATTGTTTTTGATAATGGTCCAGGGTTTAGAAAGGGCTTGCTTACAGAAGTCTGTGAAGAACTTCACATTCTACATCGTCATAGTACACCCTACTATCCCCAATCCAATGGTCTGGTAGAAAAAGATAATGGTGTCATTGCAGTCATCATTAGAAAGATGGTGAGAAACAAGACAAAGTTGTCAACCAATTGAGCTCAACATCCCAACAATATGACTTCATGGCAAAGCAGCACAAGATGATCAAGAAGCGTGGATAGATCGACTTCTTACCTTAGATGAGCTTGAGTGGAAAAGAGAATCAGCATACGAGTGCTACAAGAGGAAAGGTACGAAGGCGAAGGAGAAGCTTGACAAGAAACTAAAGGACAAAGGCATCAATGAAGGAGATCTTGTGCTAAGGTATGACAATCGACTCGACAATCGTTTTGATGCCAAATTTAAAACTAGATGGCAGGGGCCATACATAGTCAAAAAGGCTTTCAACTCAAGTTATTATCAGCTTACAGACTTGAATGGGAAAGAGCACTCCAGGAAGGTAAACGGGTATCGCTTGAAGCCTTATTTGAGTCGCCTTCTACCAAAGGATCTACCAAAGATCTGTCAAAAGACAGCTATCTCATGTAGGTATTGTTCCGTGAAGCATGAGTGTAACTCAAACCAAAATTTTAAGGGGCCAAACAATGAAGACCTCGTCAAGGACTCTAAAGCACTCTCTTTGGAAAAGATGCTGTATGATGGTACATGAATATACCATCATCCTGGGGGAGGGCTAATGATAGTCGTTTTTCGGCTCTCCGTAATTGCCATAGTGAGTTAACCCACCCTACCAAAATCATCCAAACACTGTGGCTATCCCTACCATTTCACTGTACATAGGCATGTGTGAGTTAGGGACTTTCTCCATATTTTCTTAAAAACCCTCAGCTAGCTAGTCACTGGGCTAGTTGAGCCAAAAAATATAAAAAAATATAAAAAATATAAAAAATATAAGTATATTATGGCCCATTTGTGCATAAATATTTCATTGTATATAGGTCCTAAATAAAAGGATTTTTCATAATTATTTTGGTATTTATTTAAATATTTCTACCTATGGTGTGTTATTTATGCTATGTACATTGACTCACCATTACCATATTTTTTCTTACCATTTTGTATACTCTTTATTCCATATAAAAATAATTTCATGTAAGCTTCTTTTATTTTTGGTGTAACTCCATCCCAACAAAAATCCAAAAAAAGTAGTTCTATTTATGTGTATATTTTTTCACTATTGTGATTTTTTCCTTCCTATATCTATTATCTTTTACTCTCATAAATTAGAACACCAAAAATATTCATCTTTTTATGGTAGACTTATAATGAGAGAGATTTATTTTGACCCCTTTATATTTTTTCCACCTATATTATTTATATTTGACATGTACATATTTTTTTAGACCCGTCAATATTTGATTTTCTTAGTTGTACTATTCACTTATATCATGATCTCAACAATATCTTCAATTATAGACCTACCAAATAAGGTCAAGGGTATGTGGAATGCATGCATGCACCATGGGGAGCTTACTCTTGGAGGTATTCAAAAGAATCATCCAAAGAAGGACCTCACAAGGACCTTGTGCAGTGGAAAAAACAGTCGGTTTTGCTGAATTTTTAAAGATCACATGCTCCCCGAATTTGAAAAGGTGATACAAATAAACGTTGTAGCTCGTGAGCTGAACTTTCACCTCAAATGTTTTCATATTTTTTTGAGCTACGAGCTGTGAGCTAGGATTTTATTTGTGGACCCCAGTTTGCCCATGCTATGCAGCCACACTCCCTCTTCCACTTTATCATTTTCCTCTTTCACACACACCTCTCCACTCATCATCCCCACCTCTCTCTCTGCACCCTACTCACCTTCTTCTAAACCTTGAAGAATAAGAGAAACCATGGTAAACTCATGTTTCCTACACACACTTCCATTCCAAAATTGACCACCTAGTCTCATTTTTCCTCATCCATATTACCCATATCTATCAAAAAACCATAAAATTCAGCCTCTTCTCTTGAAAGACAGTATCATGGTGATTGATTACTCATATTCAATTACCTTGGCTCCCAAAGGAAGTTCAAGAGTGGAAAAAAACATACCGTCAAAGCTAGTGGACCGTCAACAAGCGTCAAAATTGACCCTACTCAAGACACTTGGAGCATCAACATTGTAAGAAATCCATGTTTTCTTACCTATTAAGAGTTTTTTCTTCCTTAGTTTTATCCTACTTGGATACTCGCATTGTAAATATCCAATTCCATTTGTAAATGAATAAAATAACTAACTCTACTAATTTACTAACACTAACCTACTATGAAAAGTCCTATCACCTCCACTTCTCTCCTCTCTCTCTTCTTCATTTATCCACACCAACTTCTTGATAATTCCAAGTAAAAGAAATTAGATAAATTGCTGAAAATCTAACCCAACCATGGTTAGAGGAGTAACCCTAGCCTTCAAAATTGCTATAAAAGGAGGGTGTAGCTAGCACAAAGAGGGAGCCATAAGCAAGAGCACTATGCTATAGCTTGAGAAGCCAAGCTCAACCTCTCTAGAAGGAGCTCTTGAGCAGAAGCGCATTGTCATATGCTTGTGCATGTGTTGTAATAGGGGTGATTAGCACGAGAACTCTATGTCATTGTAAGAGAGAGAGCGATCATTCAATTGAGGGTGGAAAATCTATCATTCCTTCTACTAGTGTAAGCCCAACATTTGCTGAATCAAGGAGGGTGGATTTGGACTAAGCTTGGATACTTTGTCTCTCTTCCAACGTGAAGTAATGGACAACAATGATGTGTAAGTGTCTTGGTGATATTTTTAGTTCTTGAAATCTTGTATCTGGGTGTTGTCATCAATTTAGCCATAAATCCCACATATTGTAAGAGGGCGACAGGGTGGAGAGGACTCCCCTGGCCTTAAGACAAATATTGGGGTGGCTTTTCTTGTGATGTGTCGTGGTGAAATTTACTCAAGCTATGTTGAACAAATACTAATCTCACTTTGATCGGTCATGACAGATTTGTAAGAAGGTATTAATGCAACAAGCACCCCCTCCCTCTTCTCTCTCTTTCTTACATATATAATTGTGTTTGCTTGATCATTGCCGATACATTTCAAAGCAGCCCGAGCACTCTCTCTCTCTCTCTCTCTCTCTCTCTCTCTCTTTACACGTCCTAGTTCGCATCCAAAACTAGGTGGTGCCCCAAATTTGTGTAGGGTTAGGTTGCGGGTTTGTGTGTGTGTTTGTTGTTTTTTATAACCCCAACCCAATTGAGCAGCACGGGAGCCTACAAGGGTGCTTAGAGGCCACTCTTCTTGTTGCCCGCCCCCGACCGCCTCACTACCTAGAAGCATTCCATATGTTGGAATTAGGGTTGTAGGAAAACACACACGACTTGGAGAAGACGAAGGAAGTTCAAGGCACACAACAGAGAGTATATTACTTAGTGTTTAATGGAAATATTAGTTAGCCCTAGAGTGATGGGCATATATACAATGCACGGGGGAAAAAACCTCCTAGTGAGGGAAAAAATGCCCCGACGCCCTAAGTGTGTTTACGCACATCACTACCAAATGTATATGGTAACAAATACCCCCTGGACTGATGCGGTGAACAAGAGTAAAGGGAAGTGTCATGTCTTGAGGACATGATCAGTCCACAAAGGGGAGTAAGCCCAAAGATTTGCGGAAAGCTTCCCTATACTCATCCTCACAACTAGAAGTGGCCACAATAGGTTGTTTCTTTCTCAACCATGATATACATGAATTGACAAGCATGAAACAAAAACCACTTGTGGACACTTGTGTGTCAGAACCAACCAACCCAATCTAAGTCCGAAAGAGCATGTAAGTGTGGTGGCAATGATCCCCCCTTGGGATAAAACAAGCCAAGATGTAAAGTGCCAATCAAGTAGTGGAAAATCCTCGTGACAGCCTGCCAATGCTTAGACCCTGGGCTATGCATAAATTTGGTGACCCGTGAGAGTGACATCTGCAGGATCACCAGCATCCTGAACACTCAATTTCAAACTTGTTTCCATGGGAGTGGCAATAGGTTTGCAATCCTCAAGTCCAAACTTACATAGCAATGTATATGTGTAACTTTTTTGACACAAGGCAATACCACCATCACATTGCTTAAATTGTATACCCAAGTAATGAGGATGCAACAGTCCCAAATCTTTCATCTTGAAAGTAGCATTCAAATCATCCTTAAATTCAACAATATGTCTCTCATTTGGTCCAATGATCAACAAATCATCCATGTAGAGAACCACAATGAGAAGTACATCTCCCTCATGCTTTACATACAATGTGCTTTCTGTTGGATTGTTAGGAAAGCCTATTTGACCAAATGAGTGTCAGCCTTCTCATACCAAGTACGAGGAGATTGCTTCAACCCATACAAAGCTTTGTTACATTTGCACACTTTATCCTCTTGTCCTTTCTTGACAAAACCATGAGGCTGCGTTACATAAACTTCCTCAAATATGTCAGCATTCAAGAAAGCAGTAACAATGTCTGATTGATGTACATCCCAACCAAAATGAGTTGCCAATGCACATAGAAAATGCACAATTGTCATATGACAAGTGGGAGAAAAAGTCTCTTCATAATCTGTGCCTTTTTTCTGTGCATAACCCTTTGCAACAAGTTGAGCCTTATAGCAATCAATCTCACCATCCGGCTTGCGTTTCAACTTGTAAACCCACTTCGTACCAATGGCCTTTTTGCCAAGAGGCAAATTGCATAAAGTCTATGTGTCATTTTCTATAAGTGCATCATATTTTGATTGCATGGCATCCATCCAATTTTTTTAATTTTGTGCTTCATCAAAAGACAGAGGCTCCTCAACATCATGTAAGCTAGACACAGCCAAAGCATAACAATCTGATGCATAAAATGCATCATGGTGAGAGCCTGAACGAGTACGACTAGACAAAGATGCATCCAATTACTGTCACCCAATGTATGCACCAACCATTTTGGCATACCTCTAGTCTGCTCATTTTTAGCCCTTTCATCATCAAGTACAGCATGTACATCTGCATCAGTAATAGGCTAATTTGTAACATTTTCAGAAACCCCCATAGTGAAAGGTAGGCATGGGAACTTCTTCGACACCTAGTTTAATTTTTGATGTGACACATATTACATATATGCATGTAGCCTTTTGAAAAGGCACCTGGAGATATGAGCTACCGAATACTGGCTGTGAGACTTTTTGTACATAAACACTTCCTTTTGTATATGCATGATAATAATATATGCTGTAAATATATTGTATGTACACTATGGTCTATTGAGTGTGAATCTCTCTCTTTTCTCTCTCTCTACTGCATATAGCCATGGTTTTTCCATGCTTCAAACCACCTTGAGTTCATTGCATACACCACCCAATCTCTACAATTGGTATCAGAACCTGATCCCCGCTTCCCTCATCATGCGTGCAGCCCTCTCAAATGAGAGATGGAAGCTTGAGAGCTTCAAGTAGTCTAGTGCAATAGAGGCAAATTTGGGCAGTGCAAGGAGGCAAATCGGAGCCAGCTGTGCAAGAGAAAATTCAAGCAACTCAAGTGAGTTTGGAGAAAATTCAATGAACTCAAGTGAGCTTGGAGCTTCCAACCATAGTCGTGCGGCGAATAATTCAAGCAAAGAGAATCGACAGTTGTTGATCTCAACACACACAGCTTGGCATAACCCATACCCGTACACAGGTTTGGCATAATCGTCAAAATTGGCGCTCCCTCTCTGGGCGATTGCGGGCAGCCACACCATCACGGCAAGATGCAACACCGCTCGACATTGCTACTGATTTAGAGTTGCTGGCGCAATTGGCATTTGTCATCTCTGCTAACTGAACTTCCAATCGAGCTTCATGGATGCTAGCACACGGGCCAAGAAACCCTTCCAACACTCTCCGATCACGCAATGTCTATAAAGCATAGCACTTCCTCCTTGGAAAGCATAGCACTTCCTCCTTGGAAAGCTGCTATTTGCCTATCGCAGTCATCAGAAATCCGTTTTTTTTGTGTCTTGTTTTGTCTTTTCCTTATTGCATTAAAATAAATTTGTTTTCTGGGCCTCCGCCTAAAGTGCTTCCCACACACCCTCACTACTCGCCTTTCAATTGGAGGTCCCGCCAAGAAGGCAACCCTACTTGTCGAAGATTTGACAAAAACATCAGTACTTTAGAGTTTCTCCCGAGAAGAGGCCCTTCAAGGGGTTTTCTAGCCAAAGACTCTTTCCGTGTAAAGATCTGCAAGTTGTGACTTCCGTGTAAAGCTCTGCAAGTTTTACTCAAGGGGGCAATCCTACTAGCTAAAAAAAGAAGTTTGGCTAAGCAAAGCACCGCATCAAGCTCTTGAGCATTTATTATTGTTCTTCAAGGCGTCCTTTTTACTTCAAGGATTTAGTGAAGAGGTACTTCTCAGGAGAGAAGAGTGACTTCACAAATCAAAATTGTTAAGCTCGGAACTGCACTATTTTGTAAAATGGGCAATGCACTGCCATAGAGAGAGTCTCTCTGTTGGTAAGACCAAGTCCTTGACATCTTTCACGAGCGTTTGAACCATGGAAGAGAAAGGAATCATAAAATTTAATGGGGAGAGTTTTCATACCTGGCAAACTAAGCTGAGGGGATACTTAATGAAGAAAACTTTATGGGCCATAGTAAAAACATCTCTTAGTGATCATGAAGGCACACAAACCAAGGCTTCTACTGCACTCAATCAAGAAAAAGATGAACAAGCACTTGACATTATAATTACTGCACTCCATGACAATTATGTACATTTTATAGATGAATGCACACATGCATACGAAGCCTGGTAAGTTCTAGAAGAGAATTTTGGAGCTAAAGCAAAACGAAGTAAAGTTAGCTTGAAATGGAAACTTTACAAACTCACTATGCTCGAGGGGGAAGACATAGCCAATTTGGTCAATAGGCTTAAAAGCATGATTACACAATTGACCTACATCCAATGCGAAGTAGAAGAAGACGACAAAGTTGCAGTCATCCTGAGTGCACTTCCTTCCAACTACGAGCATATTGTCACTATTCTTGAAGAAAAGGAGCCAACTCTTGCACTTCAAGATGTGGTAAGTTCTTTTGAGGCAGAAGAAAGAAAGCAGAAAAATCCACCTACACCGACAAATGGGGATTTTATAGCAAGAGAAGGCGAATCATCCATAGATTTCATATCATCTTCCAACGTCCAAAAATGCTATGACTGTGTAAAATGGGTCATATAGTTAAAGATTGCTATATCAATAAATTTTGTAGCACTTGCGGAAAGAAGGGCATCCTACTTCTAGAAGCTATTCAAAAGTTCAAGATAGCAGCAGCAACAATAACAACAAAGGCAAGAAAGCAGTGAGAGGAGCAGCACATATAGTCCAAGAAGAAGAAACTGAGGATGAAGGGAAATTTTCTTTTGTTATAGATGTATTTTGAAGATCCGTTTTTACTCTCTCTAGTTCAAGGGGAGGTATTTTTTCATCCTGTGTGGATATATCTTGTCATTTTGTGTGGATAGAGTCATCCTCTGTGGATAGTTGGGTCTTCATATGTATGGCATGCCCAAGGGGAGGGTTGAAAGGTGGGCATGGGAACTCCTTCGACACCTAGTTTAATTTTTGATGTGACACATATCACATATATGTGTGTAGCCTTTTGAAAAGGCACCTCGAGATATGAGTTGCCGGCTACTGGCTGTGAGACTTTTTGTACATAAACACTTCCTTTTGCATATGCATGATAATTATATGTTGTAAATATATTGTATGTACACTATGGTCTATTGAGTGTGAGTCTCTCTCTTCTCTCTCTCTCTCTCTCTCTCTCTCTCTCTCTCTCTCTCTACTGCATATAGCCATGGTTTTTCCAAGCTTCAAACCACCTTGAGCTCATTGCATACACCACCCAATCCCTACACATAGGCTATACATTTTTCTCATTGGAATTTACATTCAAACTTCCTCCACTGAAAAGAGGCAACAAAGTGTCATAAATGTCCTGTGAGCTTACATTATTGTCTCTAGTACATGACATCAAGGACTGAACAAAATCATCCACAAACACTACATCCCGTGAAATATGAATATGCTTTGTTTTCAGATGATACAACCTGTAACCTTTTCTTTCAGCACTATAACCAACAAAAATACATTTGACAGTCTTACCATCCAATTTTCTGCACCGTGTTTGTGGCACCAAATCATATATCCCAAACAACCAAAAACACGCATGTGCTCAATAGAAGGCTTTCTATCATGCCATGCTTCATAAGGAGTCATAGACTGCAAAGCTTTCATAGGACACTTGTTTAGTATATAAGTGGCGCACATGGTGGACTCAAGCCAAAAAGAATGCAACCAAGGTTGACTTTTGACCATACATCGTGCCATTTCTGTAAGTGACTTATTTTTCCTCTCAGCAACACCATTTTACTGAGGCTTCTAAGGCACTGTACATTGGTGTTTTATCCCACGACTAGCCATAAATGCATTAAATGTATGAGACATATACTCCCCCGGTCGATCGGAAGAAATCTTTCCAAATGCATTGCGGTTCACTAGTGATTTCCAAAGGAGCCCGCAGCGGCCTGGTATATCCTATGCATGTGTCTGAGGTTCGAGACGGCGTAGGGAGGGTGACCATAGTACATTTCGAGACATTTTCAGTCATAGCCAAAAATTGTTTGAAGCACATAAATACTTTGTAATTCTCTTTAAGCGGATACACCCATGCATTCCTGGAGTACTCATCAATGAAATTCATGAAGTAAAGGTAATTGCCCAAGGACGGAGTTTGCATGGGCCCACAAACATCACTATGCACAAGCTGCAACCAGCATGTGTCCCTAATTGAACCATCCTTTGAGAACTTCAAACGCTATATATTACCCAAAATACATCCTTCACAAATATGTTTGACAAGTGCTGCAAGAGGCGGCAAAGAAGCAACCATATCAGATTTTTGCAAACGCTGCAAACGTAGCAAACTGGAAAAATTCAAATGACCAAAACGTGCATGTCAAAGTTTTGCATCTAAAATAGCCTTAGAATCCATAACTGCATTTGCAAAATTCTACCCACACTTGTCATATAGAGTGAGCTTATATAGCCCACCACATAAAATGCCAGATGCAACAATTGCATCACCGAAATTGAGATCATGTACTATACATCTATCATCCACAAATTCGACTACAAGACAAAGTCTAGCAAGTGCAGATACAGACAAAGGATTCTTCTTGATCCCATGTACATATAGTGAATCAACAAGTGTGAAAGAAATACCATTTGTTGCAGTAAGCACAATCTTTCCAATTCCTTGAACCGGATAACAAGTATTGTTGGCACAAGTAACTGAATTCCCATGAGGGACAAACTCAAGAGAGGTGAACAATTCATGATGTGAGGTAATGTGCTTTGTAGCACCCCTGTCAAAATACCACACATGTGAATCTGCAACAGTTGACATGCATGCATCATGGACAACATGATTATAGGTACACTTTGCACTAAAACCCATTCTACATCAACATCACATCACTGTCTCCTTTCACAGAAGACTCAATAATGGCTGCATTTGTAGTGGAATCACCATTTGCAGTGGAACCACCCTCTTTATTCTTAACCTCTTTGGCCTTCAACTTAGGACACCGCTTGATCAAGTGATTATTAGCTTTACGATAATGGCAACGCATCTTCTTTTTTCCCTTATCACCAAAATTTCTAGACGAATTGCTGCCAGTTGAAGCATTAGGAACAAGTAATTTTCCACTCGCAGAAGAACCATGAGAAATAGATGCATTACTGTTACCACCTTTTCTTTGAGTAGTAATAAAGGCCTGTTTAACTACATGCTGTCTAGTCCTATTTTTTCTAGAAAGTGACTCTTGCAACAACAATGTGCATAATGCATCAAAATTGACAACTTCAGGATTTCCTTGGGTCATAAATCTCCAAGTACTAGCAAAAGTCTGGTAAGAATTTGGCAAGGCATGAAGAACAGTCTGCACAAGGGAACTATATGAAATGACTCACCTGCAAAAATAAGTTTCTCATTGATATCCTTGATACCAACAAGGAAAGTGTCCATATCATCTTCCTCATGCATAATCTTTAACTCTAGCTCTTTATGAAGCAATGCAAATTTTACCTCATTGCAACTTGCATAATGAACAACCAAAATATTCTAAGCCTATTTTGCAGATTTCACTGAACAAATGTGAGGAGTAATGGTGCGCTTCACAGACAACGCAATCAATGCATGAGTCTGCGCATCTTCTACATCCCAACGAGCTTCTTCTGCCTTAGGCAAAATAACTCTAACAGCAGCAATCCTTGCAACAAGACCTGCAACAACCTCAACATTGCCTACATCCTCAGAACCAATACGTACATCAATGCCCTGCACAATATTCCAAACACCCTTTGACACAAGAACATGTTGCATTATGTAAGCCCACATAAGGTAATTGTCCCATCCAATTTGTCCTCAATAGCAAACATCTTGAACACATCTGTGTTGTTGTCGGCCATGGTGAATGCCTACACCTGATGTGAAAACTACCTAAAAAGAGGTGAAACAAAGCGAGAACAACACATGCTATATAGCACAAACCGTATAAGACTATAAGGGACCTGTTATGCAAAAAACGACACTGACAAAAAATCTGCACAAAATGATGAAATAGCCTGCACAATACTACTTGTAGTGGAAACGAAGGCCAAAATGAGCCCAAATCAAAGCACACAACACATAGTATATTACTTAGTGTGCAATAAAAAATTTAGTTAGCCCTAGAGTGATGGGCGTATATACAATGCACGGTGGAGAAAACCTCCTAGTGAGGGAAAAATGCCCCGGCAACCCTACGTGTGTTCACACACATCACTACCACATGTATATGGTAACACCACATGCTCCCTGTACATTTAAAAGTAAGAAGCTGGTTTTAAACTTCTCTTTACCTGTCAGGACAAGGGTCCTACAGGGCAAGGCCCAACCTAGGGGGTCAGGGACCTAGGCCAAGGGCCGGCTGGACCAATGCGAACTGGGGATCCGCTTAGGGCAAGTGCTAGGAGCTAGCCTATATAAGGGGCGGTAGGGAGGAGGATCCCAGGTTCAGTTACCCTAGGTCTTACACTGGTAGCTCAGGGGAGGGGAGAGCTATGGAGGAGGGGAAAGGACTCTCTATCTCTTTAGGTCTCTCTCTCTCTGGAATTCATTACGAGGCATGGTCTCTCTCTTACTTCGGATTCTTCTCTCTCCCTCGTTTTCAACAGAGGAACGTGCATGGTTTTCATGTGGTGTGCAAGGCGGCCGAGCAAGAGGGTGGTGTCAAGGCACACTGCGTGTGCAAGGACGCTTGCTAGGTGGGTTTGTTATGGCGAAGAAGATGTGTGAATGGCCGCTTGCATGAGGGAGGCGGGTGGTTTTGCCCTGCATGAAAACGGGTTGTGTGAAGCTTGTCGGGTTTTCCCTGGCTGAAGGAATGGATTTCTTCACAGGAGCGTGGCTTGGTTTGGTCTGTAGCACACGTTCTCTCGTCCATAATCCCTGTGCAACCTGCAGCGTGCTGCCATAACCAGGGTTTGGTTGTTTCTTTTTTCATATGGGATGGCTCTACTTTGGGGCACCCTACCCCATAGGGGTCGTACCCATGGCAAAGCGCACTGGTGCCACATTTTATTTTTGGGTTAGCAAGACTTGTCAGTAGGTGTTCTTAATAAGGACGCAGTTCATTTTTGTTTATGGAGCATCTGCTTGATAACTATGATATGCAATAGAAGTGCATACACTTTAGGCATGCACAACACAAGCATGGCTTGTGAAAATTGTTGTAAGCACCAAAATTTGGCATCAAGCATGGCTTGAGTACCAACCACCTTGCTCTTCCGCACGACTTTTCAGTGATTCAATTTGATGATATAGCATAGCAAATTTGCAATTTTTTTTAGTATCTCAAGGAGACATGCACGGCCTCTTTTTGGACTTGTTAAAGGCAACAAGTTGCTCGGCATGGCCGACTCCTTCTTAGTGTTTCTTGCAGAGGATGCATCCCACACACAGTACTGAGTCACATCCGTTGGCTCTCACAACTCTCACATTAAGGTGTTTCCCATTTGGCATATGCTATGAGCATACACAATGGGGAAGGAACAGGCAAGGACATATTTGCAGGTGGATTCTATTTTGTAGGTTATGGACTTATGTACCAGATGGGTGTATAAGACATACGAGGGCGTCTATGTAGATATGGCTATGGGCCGTTTTGGAATGAGTTTTTTCTTCCAAATTTCATGACAGTTGGTTGCAGCAACAACGACCAGGTTAGCCAAGTTTAAGTTTTCCTTGTTTTTCCCTGTTTACACCTTACTTGGCAATTAGTGTCACTGTGCAACGCAAAGTACTTTGGAAATTTTATATGAAGCAAGGATTCGAGGAACTGGCACAATAGGGTATTATCACTCACAGAATGCCTACCAGTCTAAACTGTGCACAACACTTAGGGTTTTCGTTCTCACGTTTGAGGCAATCACTCTCGCCAAGGGCTTAAAAATCTGTATGCAAGGCATGCTAACCAGGTGGCAAGAATTCCACCGCTTCAAAGATTACGCTTCCGCTATCACACCGGGCACTCTGTCTCACAGACAAACTAAGTTCTGGATTGTTTAAATTTTTGGTTGCTATCAACGCACAATACCACTAAATGGAACCTACATCTAGGACTTATTTCACAGGAAAAATGCCATATTAAGTAAAGTCACGACCCCATACATGGTAAGTGGGTCAAGTTGGGGCTTGTGTTTTCTATTCCCTCTCTTGATGAGAGCATTCTCATGCAAGATTTTTGCATGCTTATAGGATATGCTGCAAGTCAGGCATAAGATGCGCCTAAAACATATTTTTTTTGGGAGTCATCATGAGCCATGGTGCTCTAACTCTCAGCTAGAAATTGGGCAAGACACCCTCTACATTAGTCTTCATTGTTTCGTCGATTGAACACTACCTTCCATAAAGGCTATGAGCCACACACGCTGGCTAAGAGCCACTGGCAGATATTGGATAAGATCCAACTACTACTATTCCTTTGGTTATTGTTCTTAGGATCGAACATATTTTCCGGTGGAGTACACATCGAACATCTTGACGTTAATGGACGAGCAAGACTCTTGTCATTTTGGAGGATCTCCTACTCTCTATAGCACTACGGAGTGTCTATGGACGTAGTGTTTTGGGGTAAGACCCGGCGGGTGATGTAGCATTATGGATCACAATTTGATATGCACAGTTGATCTCTCCCAGTTCTACTTTCAAGGAAAGACTTCCGCAATCTACCATGCGGTAGCGACCGAACACACTTTTCAAGTTGTTTCCAATCATTCTGTACACGGTTGACTATGTTGGTTACCGTTATCTGCTAGTTGAGTAGTTTCTACGAGGTGTCTTACCAAGGGGTTGGACTATGTAGATTCTAAATCCAAGGGAATGGTTTGCAAGGGAAACACCCCAGGTTCCCAGTGCAATGTTGTTTTTTTTTTCCGGTAGGGGACGTGCTCCTCTCCATTTGAATACGGGTAAGTAAACATTACGTTCAAATTTCTAGGTACGCATATATTGATTTGGTGTTATTCCATTTTTAGTATGCTTTGCTTGGTTTTTCAAAACGAATAAGTACGCTTGAATGTTACAGAGCCATGCCAAGGGCATGTCGGCACAAAGTATTTTGGATCCAGTGTCCAATCTATCTTTCTGCCTTATACTGTTAGGAACCTACTTGTAGGGTTCAATTTGGCACATGTTGTCACATGGGATACAACATGGTCTAGGAACTCAAGGAATTTGGTTTAGCAGTGTGGAGCAATGAATGAGGGTCCCTCTCACTCCCGTCGTGGAGTGTCTGTAGTTACCTCCACACACAGGTACATTTTGTACTTGAAGGATGTTCCTTTTTACACATCCTTACATGAGACATATTCCACATGTGGAGAATATGAGTCTCTGGACTAACACTGGTGCCATTATTTCAATTATGAGTCTCTGGACTCATAATGAGTCTCTGGTGCCATGTGGAGAATATGAGTTTGTCATAATAATCAATATATAATTCTCCTAAATGATTTTCTCATATTAAACTGATCATTTAATGTGGGGAAGGCCAGGGAAGAAAAAGCTAGAATATTGGTTAAGCTAGCAGAACGACCACAGTAGGGATCCAAAGGAAGGAAAATAGGGATCCAAAGGGGGGGCCATCTGCAAAAGAGCCATGTGCAACAATGGGCTAAAAAGACCCTAAGGTTCAGCCCATTAAGACTTCCAAAACGCTAAGGTTTCAAAATTCAAAGGTTGTGTCCAAAGGTCAACCCTAGGGAAAATTGGATGCTTTGTGTGTGCCCTAAAAGTCTTTGCACATCCCTACATGGGAGTGGGCGAGCCCTAAAGGTAGGGGATGAGAGAGAAAGCCACACACACACACACACACACACACACACACACACACACAGGCTCCCTTTACACAAAGGGAATGAGGGACACATGTCAGCTCCCTAGGCCAGATGCCCACAAAGTGTGCCCAATTTCTATTGGATGACCCTTGAAGTGGACCAATGAGAATTAAGCTAGAGTAAATCTAGTTTAATTAATTTAAAAACATTTAATAAAAGAAACCAATGCGAATTAAGTCTCCTAGAAGACTATTGGGCAGTCTCCCAAGGGGTCCAATGAGCATTTAGGAGCCCCATGGCTTGCCTGATTCCTATTGGCCAGGAGGCAAAGGGGTCCAATGACAGTTTAGTTTAATTATTTAATTACCTAAAGCTCTCACAAAAGGGGAAAGGGGGACACATGTCAGAAGGCTATCACTTATGCTGCTTAATTGTAATTGGCTTGACTTGGGGAGGGCCAATGAGGCTTCAGAAAGAGCAATTAGCAAGAGGGCTCGCCCAAGAGAGAGAGAGAGGGGCTGATTTTTGCAAGGCATTATCACACACACGCTCACACTTGACCATGTGTGAAGAAAGAATACTCTATCTCCTCCCAAGCTTTAATGGAGAACTCATCACCTACTCCAAGCTTGTGAGATAGAAGCCTACATCAACACTCTCTTGGCATGTGGATGCAAATCCAACCAAGAGCCAAGCTTCAATGCATGCTCATATCCTCTACCAAGCTAATTACTAAGCTAAGCTATGCTACATATGAGTGATTATGTGAGGAGATGTACATCTTTCTCGTAAGATACTCCTTCTTCCTCTCAATCTACTCTCATACCCTGCTAGCTCTCACCATCTTCGAAGGTGTGTGAGGTCTTGGGTCTGAGAACGGGGATAATTCAAGTTGTGTTTGTTAAGTGTTTTGCTTAGTGCATGAAGTTTCCATCTTCACTGCACTAGCTAGTCTTGAAGGAACACAAAGAATTGTATTGTACAATGTCTCTCCTGATGGGAGAAACCATAATACAAAGCCTTTTGGAGGGGGGACCGGCTCCATGAAAATCCGGTCCTCAACTGTTTTCAATAGCTTAATTGCTCTCTCTTTTGAAAGTATTATCGATGCTATCTAACTAGGTGTTATGCTTTTTGTTGCTCTCTCCACCCAAGCACTCTTGTAATTCTCATTAGGAATCTATTCTAACGAAATGCCCACTATGTTCATGCGAATTTCCGCTACACATAAGTTATTAGGCCATTAAATGTTACATTGGTATCAGAGCTCAAGGTTTCTCTTTTCTTGCTCAAGAAGGGAGGTCCTCAAGCTAGCTACAAATGGTTGGTATTATTAATTGCCTGTGAGTAAGTAGAATAGGGATTTTTCAGCCTTGCAGTGCGCCTGCCTTCGTGCAGTTAACGGGGCATCACCGTCGAGAGCTATGGTCTTAATAGTGGAGTCCTACGGGGCTTGCCTATGGCTTAATCACTATTGAGCTATTAGAAGCTTGACAGGAGCCGGTGCTGTTTTGGTGTCGAAAGACCCTCTCTTCTATTCCTTGCAATTAATGGTATTCGAGCCGTGGGTACAGTAGCTTGAGTGCTTTTTCTAAAGGGGTAAAGAGGAGTAGCAACGAGGGCTTGAAGTGCCAAAGTACACCTAAAAAATTTACACCTAAAAGTTGCTAGAATGGCTGACAATAGTAAAGAGAGTGAAATTAATGTTGATAACTTTGATTTTGCTCATGAACAAGCTACTAATGATGCTTCAATGCTTGTTAACTATCTTGTTTCTAGGCTTCAACAAGCCATGGGCAATCCATCTCTCCAAAGTGAAGTGCAACGGCAGCTCCGTGCTCACGGGATTCTCCAAGCTCATCACCATGACGAGAGAACACCTAGGAAGCCTCCTTGTGAGACTACCAAAAGAGGTCTCTCTCCGATTCGGGAAGAAGAAGGGAATCCATATAAAGGGCTCAAGAATTTACTTCTTGATGATGCATCTCCTTCCCAAAGGAGAACTCAAGAGCCTCCACCGAAGGAACGAAAAAGAAGCGAGTCTCCCGCCACCTCGACGGAGATGGCTCCACGAAGACGGCGGGCTAAACGCTCTCCATCACCACCAAAGCGGAGAAGACCATCACACTCTTCTCCACGCCATAATTCAAAGAGGGATGATAAAAAGCAAGAGAAGAAAAAGGCGAGAAAGAGGACACCCTCTTCTCCATCTTCTTCATCCTCTTCCTCTTATGAAAGCTATGGTGAAGACGACAGAGATCAAGACAAGAAAAAGGCGAGAAAGAGGTCACCCTCTTCTCCACCTTCTTCAAATTCTTCACCTTCTGAAGAAAGTGATGGTGCAACCTTTGAACCATCGAAAAGAAGAGTTCATAGGAAATCCTATGCCGCATGGAAGAGGTCGTCCAAGTTGAAGAAATTCAAAGAGGGAGGGAAGAGCATCTCTTTCCTTACCTATGATGGTACCTTTGGTGCTACGGACAAAGTCTTGGCCTTTATCCAACAATTCGATGCGGCGTTTGGAGATGAGGGCTTCACGGAGTCCTCTAAGCTACGCCATGTAGCTATGCACTTTCAAAAGTCCGCCAGACAATGGTGGTCTAGCCTACGAGCCAACGGTGAAGCTCCACGAACATGGAAGGCTTTAAGAGCTTCCATTATGAAGCAGTTTTTGGCCACCGATGCCAAAGACAAAGTACTCACCGAATGGCGAAGCTTAAAGCTCTCTCCCAATGAATCCATCCACAAATATGTAGACAAGTTTTGGGACTTACAACTCAAAGCCACTGTCTTCAAAAAGTTGGATTTTGGAGAGCAAAAGCAACAATTTTGTGCGGGCTTAACCGAAGAAATGGCGGAGTATGTCAACTCCCAAAGACCACGTACCATATCGGCGGTAATACACCACACTATGGTCGCCTCATGAATCAATTTCCAAACGGGGGCAAAAATAAATAATAAGCCCCCGGAAAATAAGGGTTCCAATGAGCCTAAGGGGAAGGACAATGTCCAAAAGTCTCCTAAGGGCAACTCCAACAAAGCTAAGAGAAGGGAGTTTACAAAGGTAAGAATAAACTCTCTCCTGAAGAGCTTGAGCGTTATTGTAAGGATAACCGGTGTTTCAAGTGCGGCGCACAAGGGCATGCGTACCGCGCTTGTCCCCAAAAGAACAACTGCCAAGATCCTCCTAGAGCTTCCTTGGTTGAAATCCAAGAGGAGGAGACTCACCAAACTCACCACAAAGGATCTCCTCTATGCCATGCTTGGGGAAAGGTAAGAGGACATGATGCTTTTATTCTCTTTGACCCTGGTTCTACTCACAATTTTATATCTATAGAGTTGGCCACCAAGCTAGGAATACAATTGACGACATCCCTTGTGAGCTACCTCCTAAACGAGGTAATGATGACCATGCAATTGAACTTCTTCCAAGAAGTTCACCGCCTAATTAACCTCCTTATAGAGTTTCTCAAGCTCAACAAGAGGAGATTATGCGGCAAGTGCATGAGTTAGTTGAGAAGGGTATGGTTAGGCCAAGCTCATCTCCATTTTGCTCACCTGTGCTATTAGTGCAAAAGAAAGACGGCACATATCGTATGTGTGTCGACTATAGAGCACTAAATAGGATCACTATCAAGAATAGGTTTCCCGTTCCACGGGTAGAAGACCTATTTGATAAGCTACAAGGATCGATCTACTTCAATAGGGTTGACCTAAAAAGTGGCTATCATCAAATAAGGATAGTTGATCAAGACATTGTAAAGACCGCATTTCGTACTACTATTGGTCTTTACGAATACATTGTCATGCATTTTGGCTTGACCAATGCACCAGCCACATTCAACCGCTTGATGGAGAAGCTTTTCAGGCCTCATCGAACCTTCACTGGAGTGTTCTTTGATGATATTATCATCTACTCTAATTCATTGGAGGAACACAAGCAACACCTCCAGGTAATATTTCAAGTTTTAAGAGAGAATAAACTTTATGTTAATCGAAAGAAAAGTGAATTTTTCTTGCAAGAGATTCAGTATTTAGGTCACATTATCTCTCAAGATGGCATCCAAATGGATCCATCCAAGTTAGAGGTAATAAAAGGATGGCCTAAACCAAGGAATCTTCATGAACTAAGAAGCTTTATAGGTATGTGTGCATACTATAGACTCTTCATAGAAAAGCTCTCACAAATTGCGGGACCATTACATGATCTAACAAAGAAAAGCGTTAGGTATACATGGTCTGCTAAGGAAAACAATGCTTTCGAAAAGCTTAAAGAAAAGCTTATCTCTCAACCTATGCTTACACTACCGGATCTCTCAAAACCATTTGAGGTCCTATGTGATGCTTGTGGTGATTACCTTGGAGCTGTTTTGCTCCAAGAAGGGCACGCCATAGGCTATGAGAGTCGAAGGCTCGATCCTGTTGAGCAAGCTCTAGGCATATACGAAAAGGAACTCCTTGCAGTTCTACATGCCTTAGACTCATGGAAGCACTATTTATTGGGGACTCCTTTCATTCTGCGAACGGATCACCAAAGTCTTAAGTACTTCATGACACAGACCAAGCTCTCCGACAAACAAATGAGGTGGGAAAATTTCCTTTCTCAATTTCATTTTCATATTGCTCACATTGCTGGCAAGCATAATCAAGTAGCTGATGCACTCTCAAGATGGCCGAGAGTGAATGCGGTTTCCATAGCAACTCACAATGATCTATCTTCAATGATAGATGAGTATGCTATTGATCCCGATTTTAGAGATGTGATTTCAGCCCTTGCATTAGGGAAGAAAGAAGAACCATTTACTTTACAAGATGGTTATCTTCTCTATGGCAATAGACTATGCGTTACTAACTCACTACGTGAGAAAGTAATGTATGAATCTCATGCTCCACCTTATGCGGGGCATAGAGGGATTCAATCTACCTTAAAGGGAATTGAAACATATTTCTATTGGCCTACCATCAAAGTGAGCATACAAGAGTATGTTTCCAAATGTGTGGTATGCCAAAAGACAAAATTTGATAGAGGGAAGCAACTTGGATTGCTTCAACCCTTGCCAATCCCTAATTCACCATGGGAGAGCATATCCATGGATTTTATCTTTGGATTGCCTAAGTCTATCCATGGGAATACGGGAATATGGACGATAGTAGAAAGGTTTAGTAAACAAGCTCATTTTATACTTGTCAAAAAGACTATCAAAGCCCATCAAATGGCAACCCTCTTTATTTCACAAATTTTCAAGTACCATGGCTTGCCCATTTCCATAGTGTCGGATAGAGATCCTAGAATGACCAGTAATTTCTGGAAGGGTCTCTTTGAGAATTTAGGGACAAGGCTAAACTTCTCTTCGGCCTATCATCCACAAACGGATGGACAAAGTGAAATAGCTAACCTAACCATTCTCGATCTACTAAAAGCCTATGTAACAGAAGTAGATCAAAGATCCCAATGGGAGAAGCACTTACCCTTAGTGGAGTATGCTTACAATAACACTGTACATACTTCCACGGGAAAAGCACCTTTCGAGGTAATTGAGGGAAGATCAAAAAGTCCCTTGCTACTTAGGGTACATGGGAAGATCTTTGCTGTAGATGAGTATAGCCGAGACCTACAAGAATCTTTCCAAAAGATTAAGGATGCTATCTCTATCTCACAGTGAGGGCGAGCTTTTTGAAATGGGGCCTCTAAACCCAAACCAATGGGCCTACCCTCACAAAATGTTCGTAAAGAGGTACGCACACTACTTGGGGCACCACCTTCTTTTGGGAGTGGAGAAGGAAACCAATCAAAAAAAAAAACACTTGCACTCACCCACCCAAGAAACACACTTTGAAAACCCCCTTACTCTATATACACTTTGGACACTTGAACACCATCAACGATTATGCAACCCTATGCCGTGCATCAAAATGAAATATGCAATTTGTGGAATAGCATTCACCTTCTCCCCATAAGAATACCCATAATACATCCAAACTCTTCCTCTCTCAAGCACTCATCAAAAAAATCATGCGCGCAAGACTTGCCTCTCAAACACACAAGAGAATCACTTACATCAAACTAACACACTTTGCATAGAGAGCTCATCTCCATCTATGCAATGCCGTGACACAAATAAAATCACCATGAGAGGTAGCCACATGCATATGTAATGAAGCAAAAGAGAGTTGGAGTGAGAAATTTCTTTAGACCAATTGAATAAGTGTGGAGAAACAAACCAATGGTAAATTGAGAATAGAACACTTGATTTCTCGCACACCTTTTAAGGGAGGACAGACGCTGGCTAACCATCACGAATTGCGACACTTGAAAGTTTTTGAAGATGATTTCATGATCATTAACATAACCATGAGAGAGATCATGATGTATTTACAAGTTATTGAGGTGCTACAAATGATTTATTGGGTTGATGGAGTAAGAGATTGTAGAATGGAGAGAGTGGAGAATAGAGTTGCACTTCCTCCAAAGAGGAGGGTTAGGAGGGAGGATGTGAAAGAGGGAGAGTTGGGGTTTTCTCTACTATTGATCAAGAAACAACATGAAGTTGAAAATATAGGTGTGTGTGTCCTTGAGTCTCTCCAAGGGGGGCTATTTATAGTTGTGTAGGAGTGGGATTATGCTACACTTAATTAGAGTAAGTGATTAGACCTAATTAAGTGTCCTTTGACCACTCATTGAATATTGGACATAAAAGGGACTATTTATTCACCAAAAATATCATTTTAGACCGTGAAGGCTCCATAGGGGTGCATAATGTAGGTGGGCCCCACCATGAGGCCCTACGGGTGGCTCCTGCGGGTATCTGAACTTGTCTGTCTTGGCATTTAGAAAGCATCTTTAGGTTGGTCCCATCACATGCAAGTGACCTTGAACACTCATTGCTCTTCTAGAAGATTAGTAGGGGAAAAATAAGATCTCACCCTCTTGATTTACTTGATTTACAGTTCCCTTTTGCTGCGAATCTGACAGATTTACACTATTTTGACCATAACTTTTTACCTGTAGCTCGGAATGACATGCTTCAAAATGCAAAATTGACCTTCTCAACATGTTTGATATGAATTTGGACTATTATTCACTCCCATGCACCAAGGAATTCGGTTTGGAAGGTCCACACTAGGCTAGGGAACCTTTTGCTTCAAAATCTTCTTGTATGGGCCCTTTGCTTGTATGCATCCAAGGGGAATCATGCTTTTTCAAAATGCTATGATGCTTAAACAAATAGAGGAGGGCCCAATATTATTTTCTTGTGAAAAGAATATACAATTGGAGTCTTTTTGAAAGGAGAGAAACTATAGGTATATTCTTAAGAGATATTGGGCCACCTATGTAGGGGGCATAGAAGGCTTGTAGAGAGGGACCATAATCTTTGATAAAGACAACTGGAGAGTTGATTTCCATGGGAATTTATCTATAAGGGGTGGAAGATGGATATATTATTTTTCTACTACTAATTCACAAGAGGTAAGAAAGTTTGGGGGTATATAGTTGGTTATTGTATGCTTATACTATTTACAAAGCAAAAAAGAAAAGGGTGGTAATATAAATATATGACTAAGGTGACATTTTTGGGAAGAGTATAATGTATGTGTCGCCACAAAGGTTAAACGAAGAGGGGGAATTTACTCTAGATAACTTAATAGCATAGAAAAATATATACACATGAGAGGAAGAGGACGTTGAGTAGGCTGACAAATGTTGCAAAAAGATGGTTACCATTTTATGCCACTCATATTAGCCCTCCCCCAAGCCTAGAGATATTTATATCTTTAGGAGGACGGTGTTGCTTCTTTTCTTCTTTTTTTCTCTTTTTTTTTGTCATTTTTCCTTTTCCACTTTTTTTTTTTTTTTCAATAGGAGGAGTGTCATGCACTCTTTTACTCCATTAGACCTGCTTTTCATTACCTCAATCCCATAAATCGGAGATGGGAGGGTTGCCTTGGGTATGTTCAGATTCCAAGTCTGGTTGTTCTTTGCACATCAAAGCTTTAAAAATAGGTGGAGCATTTGCCAAGCCGAAGGGAGCCATGCCAATTTGGAGCTTAGACGATGTAGGCAGATGACTGCCTATCAACGGATTGATACGTTGAAAGTAGGGCTTTAATCTCCATCCATTGACTCTGGTCTTGTGGAGTTTTCCTGATAAATCTGCTAATCTGTAACTACCATTCCCAAACTTTGTTTTTATCATGAAAGGTCCCTCCCATCTTTGCAAAAACTTTTTGTCAAGTCGAGTATCAAGTTGATTATCATATCGAAGAACCAACATACCTTCCTTCAATCCTTTCCCCTTGAGCTTCTTGTTGATTTTATCCCTTTGGCTTGTCCCTTTGGTGATGTAGTGATCAATGGACTCTTCTCTATCTAGCTCAAGTCGTTGGAGATCTAAGATCCTTTCATGTAGAACCTCTTTTGGTTTTCTTGCCACTCTTGCAAGAACGCGCAAGCTTGAGAGCTCTACCTCAATGGGGAGAAGTGCTTCCTGTCCATAAACTAGATGAAAAGGGGTGAATTGGGTAGATACCTTGAAAGATGTCCTATACGCCGAAAGAGCAGCCGTCAAATGGCGATCCCAATCATTAGGCCGGTCCACAACCTGTTTAGAAATGATCTTACATATCATTCCATTCATTTTTTCCACCAATCCATTGCATTGAGGATAGTAGGGTGTGGAATGCAGGTGTTTCACTTTTAACCTCCTCAAGAGATCATTCAGAAGGTCAGCCCTAAAACCCGGGCCTCGATCTGATAAGATTTCTAGGGGTGTTCCAAACCTACTACAAATATGATCAAAAATAAACTTTGATACCTCTTCAACTGTGATTCGGGTTGTGCTTGTTGCTTCCGCCCATCGTGTCATGTAGTCAACACCCATGATGATGAAAACCTTCCCTGTAGAAGTACGAGGTAGGGGACCTATTGCATCCACACCCCACTTTTCAAAAGGGCCATAAGATATTATTGGGACTCGAGGCTCATATGTTAGTCGTCTATCCCCAGCAATTTGGCATGGCTTACATGCTTTACACCAATATTGGACATCACGATGTAAGCTCGGCCAAATAAACCCTGCTTGTAAAATCTTCCTACTTGTAATATCTTGAGAAAAGTGACCACCACAGACATCAGCATGACATGAAAGAAGAATTTTCTCTATCTCTTGCACACCTGGTACTCTCCTCAAGACCAAATCTTTCCCTTTGTGATATAAATCATCCCCGATCAACTGGTAAGGTGTGGCCTTCTTAACTAGTCTATGTCTTTGCACCTTGTCTAAGTGTTTGGGACACTCACCTGCTTGTAGAAAGAAGATAATGTCTTTTAGCTCCTCCTGACCTTGATATTTGGGTTCATATAGTTTCACACCTCCTACTGCCATTTGAAGCTTTTCATTTGCGAGTAAGTCTGCTTCCTTGTTATGAGTTCTCACAATGTGTTGTACCTGTGTTGCTTTAAAACCCTTCATCAAAGCTCTTACACTACTAAGACACTCAAACAATGTACGATTCTTGCACCTCCAAGTCCCTTGAATTTTCCTGACCACTAGCAAAGAATCACCTTTTATAATAAGTCTTTGTATGCCTAATTCTTTGCATTCTTCTAACCCAAGGGTTAGAGCAGCATACTCAGCCTCATTGTTAGAGTGAACATTGGGTAGAGTGATACCTTTTCTAACCATTACCTCCTTTTGTGGGTTTAAAATGAGGATCCCCCCTGCTGCTTTGTCTTGTTGGCGTTGATAGGCTCCGTCAAAGCATAAAGTATGGGCATTATCAATCTCCTTCACTTTGAACTGTTTTGAGCCTTCCTCTCTTTGTAGTCGTGATCCTTCCCTTTCTCTCACTTTGTAGGTGAGAATGTCTGCAAGTCCTGCTCTTGTGCTATCTTCTACAAGGAAAGTGTATTCAAATTCTTGGAGTTCAAGCACCCACTTTGCTATTCTAGATGAGAGGTTCATGTGTTGTACTACATATGGTAGATTGTGCTCTAAGGTGAGAAAAACAAATGGCACAGGGAGAAGATACGATCGAAACTTCCTTACCGCAAACAAGATTGCAAAGACCACTTTCTCCATTTCAGTGTATCCCTTCTCAGCTGGAGTCATCACCTTGCTTGCAAAATAGATCGGCCTCATGTATGATGTTTTAGGATCTTTTTGCATCAAAACAACACCAATTGCTTCGAAACCTACACTTGGAGTGACATAGTAAGTCTCCTTTGGATCTGGTGGCATTAGGATTGGGAGAGAGCTAAGAATGCCCTTCACTTCCTCAAAACATTTTGCATGTTCCCTCCCCCATTCAAATGTAGATTGGCTTGCCAACCTATGCAAAGGGGCGATGGCTTCTGCTAGGAGATGGATGAAGCGAGACATGCACCTCACTTTGTGGTTGAAGGTCATTAGCTCCTTTGTTGTTGTTGGTGGAGATAATGACAAAAGGGCCTCTACTGTAGAGGGATCCACTTGAATTCCTTGTGAAGAAAGCACATGGCCTAGCAAACCCACCTGAGATTCACCGATATGACACTTCTCTGGGTTGAGTTGTCCCCCAAATTGATGGAGCCTCTTAAGCCCCTCTTCAACCTTTTGGCAATGAAGTGATCTACAACTATAAATACAGAAATCATCCATAAAGACTCTTATAGATTTTCCAAAGAATGGCTGAAATACAAATATTGTGAATCTCATGAAGGTGCTAGGAGCATTGGTGAGCCCAAAAGGCATTACTCTGAATGCAAAACATCCCCAAGGTGTGATGAAGGTGGTTTTTGGTTGGTCCTCTTCTGCTATTCTAATTTGAAAATATCCTGAATACCCATCACACACAGTGTAGCATTCGTGACCTGCTACTTCATTCAAAATTTCATCTTGGAAAGGGAGAGGGAAGTGGTCCCTCTTTGTCGCAGCGTTGAGGGGTTTGTAATCCACGCAGACCCTCCACTTACCATTCTTCTTGGGAGTGACTACAATAGGTGATACCCATTCGGAGTTGGATACTGGATAGATGAAGCCAGCCTTCAAGAGTCGATTCACTTCCTGTAGGAGAGCCTTTTGTTGCACAGATCCTAGTCGCCTTAACTTTTGAGCCACGGGTTTGGTCCCTGGTTTCAATTCAATTCGATGCTCTATTACATCTACACCTCTTATTTGTGAGTAGTCAGTGATAAACAAATTGGGATACCTCCTTAACATATTGATGTAGGACCTCTTCTCCTCACAAGTAAGATCTTTTGCAAGCATCTTCTCAAATCCTTCTTCAAGGTGGTGGCATCTTTCATCCCCTCGTGTGTGATTGTCTGTTGGCTTTTCTTCCAGTGGAACATCTTGAGTGTTCGCGTTGAATACAATTCCCATTACCTCCAAAGAAGACTCCTCTTCACTGGTTGATGCACTGGTTGATGCTTCCTCATCACTTGAGTAGGGACTCTCCTCCTCGCTCTCTTCATCTGCCGTGGTTTCATAGTTGATATCTAGTTGCTTTCCTTCTCGCCAATCATACACCACCGGTTGACCCTTCTTAAGAATCAAACGACCACTTCCCCATTTTTGATCTGCATTCACAGCAATGAGCCAAGGCCTCCCTAGGATGATGGGATAGCCCTCCCCCTTAGCTAGCATGACATACATATCCACTCGTGCATCTATGTTACATACAGAGACTTTTACATTTTCAATGATCCCCAAACACTTCACACTTGAGTTGTTGGCTAGCCTAGCATGACAATTAGAGGACTTTGTAATTTCAAGCCCTAACTTGTTCATTGATTTTTCCGTGATCACACACATTTGAGCTCCACCATCAACATATACATTAGACACCTTTTTACCCCTTATGTAAGCATCCACAATGGGTTCCACATCTTTTTGTAGCTTTGAGGCCACAACCTTAATGGAAAGATTTGCTTTCTTTTTTGGAATTCTTGTACTTACCAACTTTGGCCATTGCCTTCTTACTTTGGCTGATAGGTGTAGAAGTCGAGGCCATGAAATGTTTGGCTTTTGGGTTTGTAAATCCTCCAAGATGTTGTAGGGCTCTAGCTCCTTTCCCAATGGGAAGTCGTTGATACCAATTTCCCTTCGCCTTGATCTTTTCTTCCTGCTACTTTCAGCTTCTTCCATCTTTGACTTCTTCTTCTTGTCCCTTCTGGCTGAATTTGTTCCTTCACTTCTCATGTCTTCATCCTTATCATGTGCTCTAGTGCGTTTTTCTGCCGGCATAACATCAAAGTTTAGAGTATGCTCATCTATTACCTCTTCTAGCTTGATGATGTTGACTCCTCTTTCTTCCTCCTCATGTGGGACGGGAGGTATATTTGCTGGTGGTGGTGGTCGTCAAAGGATTTGTGGGCCTTGAGCTTGTTCTTGTTGCACAGTGAGAGGAGGCGGTCTAGGGGGATATATGTCTCCTGGAAGTCGCCTTGGATGTGGACAATTGTACATGCCATGGCCCATTTCATTGCAATTCCAACATCGCAACTCTTGAGCTTGTCTTCGTTGATTGCGATTCCCTTCTCTTGGTTGTCGTTGTTGAGGTAGGCCTTGTACTAGATTCAGAGTGAGGTTCTCAAGCTGTTGAGTTAGCCTTTGTAAAACCTCTTGTTGAGAGTTATCTCCTATTTGTGAAGATTGTGCAAGAGGGGCCCTAATTGGTGCTTCCATGGTTTGTGAAGACTCCCTCTCACTCACTTCATTCAAACCCCTTGCTCTATGTGCTTGGAAGTGTAGTTTTCTAAACTTGATGATGGCTACCTCACGTGCTTCTTCGAAGGTGGATGGGAATTTTAGCTCTACTTTAGCCTTTAAAAGTGGATACAAGCCAACCATGAATCTCTCTTTTTTTAGAAAGTTAGGTGCACCACCATGATTTTCTAATGTAGCCTCCCACCTACCCCATAGATTGACAAAGGTTGCTTCATAAGAGGGATAGTCTTCAAGTGATACCTGCTTATGCCCAATAAGACATTTCCATAGTCCTTCAGAAGTATCACCTTGCCCGAACTTGGAGAGGAAGCTTGCTCGCAGTCTCTCCCAATTGGACTTGATTTGGGGTTGCAAGGTCTCATACCATGCTTTAGCTTCTGCTTTTAGAACCAACGGGAAGGCTCGTAGCTTTACTTCCTCTTCATCTCTCCCGGATATGAGATGTGCCATCTCCAAGTTGTCAAGAAACTCTTGCGCATCTTCCCCACTTCTTGCATAGAACGTGGGAAAAGAACTTGACATTTTGTTTAGAGTTTTTTAAATCTCTTTTTTTAAAGAAAATTTTCTCTTACAGGCCGCACAAGATTATTGACACTATAAATCTGATTACATTAAAATGAAGATGTACACATCCATTGTTAATTCGTACTTTATCATAGGTAGAATAAATGGATTAATTGAAGCATTGATTTCATTGAGGCGAGTGGATCCAAATATCCTCCTTATGATAGAATGAAACCTAAAGTTAGTTGCAATGATTATATGAATGGATTGCCAAGCAATAGGCCTAAAAGGTTCATTATTTTGATCGTGATTCATGTGCTACTCCTCGTTGTTGGTTTGAAGACCTCGTTCCTTCATATGGCCCTTGAGCACCCCTTCACCACTCCTTGTTCTTGCCTTTAAAACAAAATGAAAACGTGAACATCAAAAGAAGTTTCATAATTGATGATTGGAAGTATAATTGGATTGGGTGATGCCAGTATTTCTCTAAGTCTTTCTGCACCAAACATAAAAACAATGCGTTGCTGGAAAAAGACTTTTCTATCTATGTGAACATTTACTCTAATGTGTTGTGCAAAATGAAATGGATAGATGGGAACTCCATTTTTCATCACTAAAGAATTTGAAGGTAACTTGGAAATATGTTCCTCAGTGGGGGCACCACTTTATGAGGACGAGCTTTTTGAAATGGGGTCTCTAAACCCAAACCAATGGGCCTACCCTCACAAAATGTTCGTAAAGAGGTACGCACACTACTTGGGGCACCACCTTCTTTTGGGAGTGGAGAAGGAAACCAATAAAAAAAAAATAACACTTGCACTCACCCACCCAAGCAACACACTTTGAAAACCCCCTTACTCTATATACACTTTGGACACTTGAACACCATCAACGATTATGCAACCCTATGCCGTGCATCAAAATGAAATATGCAATTTGTGGAATAGCATTCACCTTCTCCCCATAAGAATACCCATAATACATCCAAACTCTTCCTCTCTCAAGCACTCATCAAAAAAATCATACGCGCAAGACTTGCCTCTCAAACACACAAGAGAATCACTTACATCAAACTAACACACTTTGCATAGAGAGCTCATCTCCATCTATGCAATGCTGTGACACAAATAAAATCACCATGAGAGGTAGCCACATGCATATGTAATGAAGCAAAAGAGAGTTGGAGTGAGAAATTTCTTTAGACCAATTGAATAAGTGTGGAGAAACAAACCAATGGTAAATTGAGAATAGAACACTTACTTGATTTCTCGCACACCATTTAAGGGAGGACAGACGCTGGCTAACCATCACGAATTGCGACACTTGAAAGTTTTTGAAGATGATTTCATGATCATTAACATAACCATGAGAGAGATCATGATGTATTTACAAGTTATTGAGGTGCTACAAATGATTTATTGGGTTGATGAGTAAGAGATTGTAGAATGGAGAGAGTGGAGAATAGAGTTGCACTTCCTCCAAGAGGAGGGTTAGGAGGGAGGATGTGAAAGAGGGAGAGTTAGGGTTTTCTCTACTATTGATCAAGAAACAACATGAAGTTGAAAATATAGGTGTGTGTGTCCTTGAGTCTCTCCAAGGGGGGCTATTTATAGTTGTGTAGGAGTGGGATTATGCTACACTTAATTAGAGTAAGTGATTAGACCTAATTAAGTGTCCTTTGACCACTCATTGAATATTGGACATAAAAGGGACTATTTATTCACCAAAAATATCATTTTAGACCGTGACGGCTCCATAGGGGTGCATAGTAGGTGGGCCCCACCATGAGGCCCTACGGGTGGCTCCTGCGAGGTATCTCAACTTGTCTGTCTTGGCATTTAGAAAGCATCTTTAGGTTGGTCCCATCACATGCAAGTGACCTTGAACACTCATTGCTCTTCTAGAAGATGAGTAGGGGAAAAATAAGATCTCACCCTCTTGATTTACTTGATTTACAGTTCCCTTTTGCTGCGAATCTGACAGATTTACACTATTTTGACCATAACTTTTTACCTGTAGCTCGGAATGACATGCTTCAAAATGCAAAATTGACCTTCTCAACATGTTTGATATGAATTTGGACTATTATTCACTCCCATGCACCAAGGAATTCGGTTTGGAAGGTCCACACTAGGCTAGGGAACCTTGTGCTTCAAAATCTTCTTGTATGGGCCCTTTGCTTGTATGCATCCAAGGGGAATCATGCTTTTTCAAAAGGCTATGATGCTTAAACAAATAGAGGAGGGCCCAATATTATTTTCTTGTGAAAAGAATATACAATTGGAGTCTTTTTGAAAGGAGAGAAACTATAGGTATATTCTTAAGAGATATTGGGCCACCTATGTAGGGGGCATAGAAGGCTTGTAGAGAGGGACCATAATCTTTAGTAAAGACAACTGGAGAGTTGATTTCCATGGGAATTTATCTATAAGGGGTGGAAGATGGATATATTATTTTTCTACTACTAATTCACAAGAGGTAAGAAAGTTTGGGGGTATATAGTTGGTTATTGTATGCTTATACTATTTACAAAGCAAAAAAGAAAGGGTGGTAATATAAATATATGACTAAGGTGACATTTTTGGGAAGAGTATAATGTATGTGTCGCCACAAAGGTTAAACGAAGAGGGGGAATTTACTCTAGATAACTTAATAGCATATAAAAGTATATACACATGAGAGGAAGAGGACGTTGAGTAGGCTGACAAATGTTGCAAAAAGATGGTTACCATTTTATGCCACTCAACAGCAAAGGCAAAAGGCTACTGCTGACAAGCAGAGAAGAGCCCAAGCCTTTAAAGAAAACGATTGGGTCTTGTTAAAGTTTCCCAAGGCTCGATTAAGGCACACAACGGGCAAGAATCCTATGGGCCACCAAAAGTACTATGCTAAACTAGCAAAAGGTACTATGGTCCCTTCCAGATTAGGCCAATCAACGAGATGGCTTATCAACTCAAGTTTCCCAATCATTGGCTCATACACAATGCTTTCCATGTGAGCCTATTAAAGCCTTACAAAGGAGAGCCACCTCAAGAACCAACTATTGAAGACCCACCGGAGATCGAGGACCAAGAGGAGGTGCTGCAGCCCGAGTCCATTCTCCGACATGAAGACAAGGTATTAAGAGGCGGTAAGGCTATCCGACGATATCTTATTAAGTTTAAGAATTATCCTTTTGAAGATGCTAGATGGATACAAGGCATAGAATTAAAGGATAACCTAAACCTTGCCAATGCTTACAATGCTTCCCAAGAGTAAGCAAATGTACAAAATGTTAAAAATGAACAAAATTTTTGTCTTATAGGACTCTCTTTTTCTTTATTTGTGCACAAAAATGAAGTAGTATGCATGCTTAGATCAAGTTTGCGGAGACGACGTCTCCCAAACACCAAGTAGATCTTGTCACTCTACTATGGAAGACTGATAGATATAATGTGCAGACATGCTTGCGGCAGCCTCAGGCTGTCAAGCGCCAAATGGACTAGTCATCCATTGTGGAATGATGTCGTAGGGTAACATAGGGATCCTCTACCCGCTAAGAAAAGGACTCATGAACATGCTTTATCTTCTCTACACCATAGTCGAGGACGACTATGATTTCAAGAGAGAGGTAATGTCATAATAATCAATATCTAATTCTCCTAAATGATTTTCTCATATTAAACTGATCATTTAATGTGGGGAAGGCCAGGGGAGAAAAAGCTAGAATATTGGTTAAGCTAGCAGACTGGCCACAGTAGGGATCCAAAGGAGGGAAAATAGGGATCCAAAGGGGGGGCCATCTGCAAAAGAGCCATGTGCAACAATGGGCTAAAAAGACCTTAAGGTTCATCCCATTAAGACTTCCAAAATGCTAAGGTTTCAAAATTCAAAGGTTGTGTCCAAAGGTCAACCCTAGGGAAAATTGGATGCTTTGTGTGTGCCCTAAAAGTCTTTGCACATCCCTACATGGGAGGGGGCGAGCCCTAAAGGTAGGGGATGAGAGAGAAAGCCACACACACACACACACACACACACACACACACACACACACACACACATAGGCTCCCTTTACACAAAGGGAATGAGGGACACATGTCAGCTCCCTAGGCCAGATGCCCACAAAGTGTGCCCAATTTCTATTGGATGACCCTTGAAGTGGACCAATGAGAATTAAGCTAGAGTAAATCTAGTTTAATTAATTTTAAAACATTTAATAAAAGAAACCAATGAGAATTAAGTCTCCTAGAAGACTATTGGGCAGTCTCCCAAGGGGTCCAATGAGCATTCAGGAGCCCCATGGCTTGCCTGATTCCTATTGGCCAGGAGGCAAAGGGGTCCAATGAGAGTTTAGTTTAATTATTTAATTACCTAAAGCTCTCACAAAAGGGGAAAGGGGGACACATGTCAGAAGGCTATCACTTATGCTGCTTAATTGTAATTGGCTTGACTTAGGGAGGGCCAATGAGGCTTCAACAAGAGCAATTAGCAAGAGGGCTCGCCCAAGAGAGAGAGGGGGCTGATTTTTGCAAGGCATTATCACACACACACTCACACAAGCTCATGTGTGAAGAAAGAGACGACTATCTCTTCCCAAGCTTTAATGTAGAACTCATCACCTACTCCAAGCTTGTGAGATAGAAGCCTACATCAACACTCTCTTGGCATGTGGATGCAAATCCAACCAAGAGCCAAGCTTCAATGCATGCTCATCTCCTCTACCAAGCTAATTACTAAGCTAAGCTATGCTACATATGAGTGATTATGTGAGGAGATGTACATCTTTCTCGTAAGATACTCCTGCTTTCTCTCAATCTACTCTCATACCCTGCTAGCTCTCACCATCTTCGAAGGTGTGTGAGGTCTTGGGTCTGAGAATGGGGATAATTCAAGTTGTGTTTGTTAAGTGTTTTGCTTAGTGCATGAAGTTTCCATCTTCACTGCACTAGCTAGTCTTGAAGGAACACAAAGAATTGTATTGTACAATGTCTCTCTTGATGGGAGAAACCATAATACAAAGCCTTTTGGAGGGGGGACCGGCTCCATGAAAATCCGGTCCTCAACTGTTGTCAATAGCTTAATTGCTCTCTCTTTTGAAAGTATTGTCGATGCTATCTAACTAGGTGTTATGCTTTTTGTTGCTCTCTCCACCTAAGCACTCTTGTAATTCTCATTAGGAATCTATTCTAATGAAATGCCCACTATGTTCATGCTAATTTCCGCTACACATAAGTTATTAGGCCATTAAATGTTACAGAGTCTCTGGACTGACACTGGTGCCAGTATTTCAATTATGTGTCATGACAAAGTCCCTAGGTGCTGGTCACATTTGTTTTCTAGACCATTTTTTAACACGACGTATCAGGAGCAGTTTCGTGGCCAGAAATTGTCGGATACTCAAAATGACTTGTTAAGGTACAAGTACTGCTAAACAACATTACAGATGGTTGTTTATACATATAGCAAGGCTATAAGTTGTTAATGAAAAGATTTATTGTCTGTACCTAGAAGTGATCAATGTTTCACCTTCTATTGTGACTCACACATTTTAGCAAGGCTTGCAACTAAAAGTATTTAGTTTCTTTTTAGAACTATTTATATTCCTTTTAATGTGTGCTAGGCGCATCACATTTGCCATCAGTATTGGCAAGGACCATTATGGATATACAGGTTCGGGTTAGTTTTTGCTAAATGCATGCACACTAGGTGTTATGGGCCCTAGTGTTTAGCAAAGGCTAATTCGGAATGGCATGCATATTCCTCAAGTTGTTGCTTATGAATCATTTTGCACTCTATGTGCACTATTTCTATGAGATTACTTTTGGGTCTACTAATCACCAATAGAGGTCATGGCTCGGTTTGGGCGTTTGTAGATTTTTTCAAGTTAAGCACGCTGGCTATACACTACTGTGATTCCCCGTTTACCAGTCATCTAGGACGACTGTCTGTAAACCGTGAGGAAAACACACCTCAGTTCTATCAGCCATCCAAGGGGATATGCAAATTACAAAGAGTAATCTTGTGTCAGTACTGTCGGTCATCCAAGGGGCCAGACAGATTACAAAGAGTAATCTTGTGCTAAAGGATCTGCTAAGAGCATACGTTAACACAACACATTTCTGAATAGATGATTTTCTCCCTATTCTAGAATTTGCTTAAGTACAATCTTCGACTTCGAACACCTCTTGTGGTGGGGTTGGAGATTGTGTCAATACTTTCATACGTCAAGGACTTACCAGGTGTGCTGACAAAGTATGTTGGCAAGTAACCTTCATTAGGGAAGAACCTGTAGTGTGTTCCAATATGTTCAAAAGTCTGCCTTAACGACACACCCTACTATACTTCTTCGTAGCTATGAAGCTTTTTAAGATACTCACCCAAGTGGGAAATCTGGCTATGAAGTTCAGGGTCAGTTGCACCAAGGTTTCCTTGAATTATTCCAGTACCTTCAAAAGATCTGAATACTGGTTATGCCTTTGGGCAACTCTTCGTTGTGGTTTCTCCTTTACACTACTCAAGTGAGTTATAAATGGAGTTACCATTTAGACCCAAGTGGTTGCAAACGGACAACAATGTTGAAAATCAAGATATTGCTCTTGGTTTCATTGAACCTCCTCACTGCACCAATTATCGGTCATAGAGACAATTGGCTCATTTATGGGACGTCAATAAAGAGAACATCAATATTCTTAAGAAGATATTACTACTTGTGTTTTCGAGGACGAAAACTCTTCCTTAAGGGGGGAGTAATGTCAGGACAAGGGTCCTACGGGGCAAGGCCCAACCTAAGGGGCCAGGGACCTAGGCCATGGACCAGTGCGGACTAGGGATCCACTTAGGGCAAGTGCTAGGAGCTAGCCTATATAAGGGGCGGTAGGGAGGAGGATCCCAGGTTCAGTTACCCTAGGTCTTACATTACCCACTCTGATTTGCATATTCTCAACTAGTAATGTGGCTTGAACTCTGCTTCAACTATCTTATGGTTAACCATTTGTACTATGAATGGTGTTGGATTTAAATCATGAATCCCCAGTTTTTGTCGTAGATGTTCTTCGAGGATATTAACTCCAACTCCCCCATCCAATATCACTCCAGACAATAGTTCCCACTACTTTCTAAGCTTGTAATTGGCTTCAATAACTGGAACTCATCATCCCTTATGGATGCCAAGTCACTTCTCTTGCTTTAGCTTTTGCCTTTCTCTTCTGTCTAATGAACTTTGTTGCTTCTGGTAATGTGCATCTGATTTCATTCAGTTCTACTGTCAACTTTTGGATTTTCTCATAGACCTTACCATATATCTTGTCTTGTTCATTATCAAAACTACATTCTAAATTGGAAGATCTTTCCTCCATTTGTCTATCTTCACAATTTCACTGAGCTGACTTCCTCTATTTGGTAGTTAGCTAATCATGTGACGGACTCTCTGATTGATTCTTCACCAGGTCAGTGCCTCCAGCCTCAGTCAAGTCTGATATGACAGCTTGTCGTACTTCTTCAACCAGAAGTTCCTTAGTAGCAATCATAGAGACACTCAATCCAGTCGTTTCTTTTCCTCATGTGATTGTCTAAGCTGTTTCTTTGACTGAGCCCCTCAAGGCTAAGGTTGTTCTTTCTAAATTCTCCTAGTATTTGAACATTCTGGCTATTCTGCCATCTCTTTTGCCATTTTTTCATATAATCTTGGCCACCAACTTTTGTTGTTTCTACCATTAATCAACTACTTTCTCTTTTTCTTGTTCCTTCCATGTGGCTCTCTGTTACTCCCACTTCTTTGTCTTGAGATCATGCTTTATCTCAAGCTATTCTAGAATCTCCTCAATGACTACACCTCTGCTTCTGGTAATTGTCCTTGTTGGCACTAGTTCGGGTGTTTTCTATTCCGACCCTGTTGGTTTGGCAGCCTCAGGGCATTGAGCTGCAAAATGGCCATACTTTTGCAAGTATAGCAATTTAAACTCCTTTTAGTCAGCCCGGGCTCTGCCCCGGCCAGTACCCCCTTGGTACCTACCCCTGTCTCCTCCAGTACTCTTGTTGGTCTCATTTTCTTTGAAGCCACTTTCCCTATCTGTCTTCATCGATTTTAGATTTTTCAGTGCAATCATAGATAAATCCTTCCCTTTCTTGAATGATAAATTCTTATCCTGCAATCGTTCAACACATGCCCATTAGCTTTACAATATGTGCATTGAAGACATTCATCTGACCGGTAATCTCTAGCTCTGCAATGTGAGCACCAGGTTTCTAGTTTTCTTACTAAAGGTCTGGTTTTTGTCATATTAACAATTTATCCAGATATTTTGTCCAGCTTCTTCAGAGAAGACTCTTTCTTTTTACTTAGCTTGATCATCCGAGTCTCTATCGGATGAACTAGAACTAGGGGTAGTCTCAGACTCTTCAATTATCGCCTCAGTGTCACTGGAATTCCTTATGCAAAGCACAGTGAGCTTCAAGACACTAGACTCAACAATACAATATTGTGTCACTCACCAAAACCCCCCATCAAATGAAGTAAGGGCCGCTATTTATAGTTGTCGAGCCGAGTCTCTGATTGACTGTCCACTGCGCAGTCACTCACAATAGCTAGCTTGGTAATTACCAGTACACCCGTAAGTCTGGATTTTCAGAAGTCCCACCGAGTCTGCAAATGCTAGCGTACGCTTGTAGTCTTTGATTAGAACCCCAAAAAAATATGAGGAGAAAAGAAAAATCCATGACACTGTATGTCTACCGCGGAGGTGGGGAGCCATGATTGTAGGGACAACTTCCTTCATTACCTTTCCCTCCAATCCTTGCGACCACATGACACATGTGGACCGGGGGAGACTTGTAGCCACAATTGGAGGGACCGGCACAATAGAGGGACAAGCTCCTTTATCACCTCTCCAATCTTTGGGATCACATGTCCACCGGCGAAGGCATGATGCGAGCAACATCTTAGGGCACATTCGCACGCATAGCTGGAGGGGTTAAAGATGGTGTCACTTGTTTTTGACGTTCCCTTTTGGGCAGAGTTGGACTAGCGAAGGCTTTGTACGAAAAATAGCAACAAAAGAGCTGAGGTCAATTTAAACCCGTCCTGTGCTGCGTGCGAATGCGCCCTTAGGAAAATGAAGCGTTCAAGTGAGGGGGCCATGGGAGCGACATTCTTATACATGCTGATGTGCCAGAATAATCGAAATTGTCAAGAGGGCGGCCCAACGATTCCGAGGCGATAACTTGTCAGGTAACAATCATTTTTTGCAAGGGTAGTCATCCTGGCATGTTGATATATCATGTGTCGCATGTTGCTTGACTATGTACTCTAGCTGTTGCCTTGCAGGTACTGAAGGCCCCAGATCATGGGCTGCCCCTAATTAGTTACCTTGATGGATTTGCATAATGTAGTAAGCTATTATATAATGCCATTGATCATTCATATTGTCCAATGCTTGTAGTTACTGGAAAATGTAGCTCCACAATTGAGATTAGGAGGAACATGCAGAGCGTGGGCAACTTTTCACAAATTACATTTTTATCTTGAGTTGAAAACTCTTTTGTATATATTATATATTGAAATGGCCATACAAAATATACATGAACCGCTCGGGAGCAGGAAGGGTGAAAATGGAGGGGCAGGTAATGTTATGTATACCCAAGGTTATGTGAAGATCAATGACCCAAGATTATGCATTTATGGCCATCATTTGCATGAATGTAATGACCGTACAAAATGTAAATGAGCAGGTGAAAGGGGAACCTGATGAATGCTCGTGGGCATCCATCCGTCTTTCTAATTATTTGAGCTTGAACTTCGGGACAAGATGGTATGCAGTAAATTAGAGGAAGCAAGCAGAGGGCTGCAGATGTCACAGGTAGGCAATCATCTTTTGATGCTATGATCAGGTTGGTCCCCTGTTATGAAAACGGTCACATAGGGATGTAATATGCTGTAGGATTGGGGTAGGCAAAACCTGCATAATTGACAAGGCTCAAACAATTTGCTCATCATCGGGTGTGACATCTGTCTCAGAGAGGGCATTGCTAATGTGTTGCTGCTCTTGGCTGAGGATGCCGCCCTCAGAAGCAGAGGCAATTGTTGGGTAAGGCGGGTGCTCAGAGACCGCTGCCACGCCCTCCAAGAACTGCACCACTGAACTCATGCATGGCCTACTTGCTGGATTGTCTTGAATACACCATAATGCTACTAAAACAGCAATCCTAATTTCCTGCTGCATCAAATACATGGGCCGCTCCTCCTGCTTTTGGTCTGATAGTACTGACCTTGTCAGCCTTAAGTCTAGGAGGGAGTCAAAATCATCTTTTTTGATGGCCATGTCAAATGCCACAGCAGGAAAATGCGGCAGCCCATGAGCAAAATTTTTACGGCCGCTTATCAGCTCCAACAACACCATGCCAAAGCTATAAACATCTGCTTTTGTGCTGAGCTGAATGTCTCCACCCACCCATAACTCCGGTGCCATATACCCAGGAGTGCCTTTGGCAAAAGTGACCACTCGACTTTCAGCCCTGTTGATGAGCCTGGCCAGACCAAAATCAGCAATCTTGGGGCACATCTGCCCATCCAGAAGTATGTTTTGTGGCTTGACATCACAGTGTACGATACGATGTCTGCATTCCTCATGTAAATAGCTCAATCCTCTTGCAATACCAACTGCTATGCTATACCTTTGCCTCCAGTCTAACATTGTTACATTATCCTCCTCATTTGGCTCAAAAATCCATTTGTCTAAAGATCCATTGATGACATATTCATACACGAGCATCTCGTGCTCATCATGCACACAGAAACCCAATAACCTGACAACATTTATATGATGAACCCTTCCGATAATGGCTACCTCATTCACAAACTGTTTCTTGCTATGATTTGACCTCACATCTAGAACTTTCACCGCAATCTCCTTGGAAGCGGACAAACTATACTGCTCCTGATTGTGCCTATTATTTCTTGATGCAGCGAGTTCCCCTTTGAAAACCACTCCAAATCCTCCCTTGCCGACTAAGTTGCTGAAAGAGCGTGTAGCAGATTCTATAGACTTGTATGTATACTCCACAGGGCGTTCTGACAGCCCAACTAGATCAATCATCTCACGGAGCATTGACTCGCCATTGTATGCAGCTGAATGTTGTCTTTCCCATAGAGCCCTCCTTTTCAACCTCCGATTCCTCATTGATCTCGTCCCACACCGATATGAACAGCAACAGAGGAAAATAAGGAATAGCAAGCAGCCAATACCGATCCCTCCATATATAACAATAGTTTGGATAAGTACATCACATATTGAAATCCTGCCTACTTTCCAACAATATCCTGTAATCATCCCATCAATTAAGGTCAAATGACAAAAAGTAATAGCCATATTTCTCTCATTATTCCAAGTAGAGTTTTGAGTGCATTCAGGCA